>NC_141538.1:24915000-25255000 GCF_021556685.1 Rattus norvegicus | reverse complement strand
CTGAATGAACCTTAGTTGTATTAAGGAAGATTGAGATGGGTGAGGGATTCAATATTGTAAGGAATTTTGGCAAGAAAAACAAAACAAGCAAAGAAACACAAAAGGTTAGAATTTTGTGAGAGACTGACTGTTTCTGAGACACGTTCTCTGGGATGCTCTTGAAGCCTGGCCTTGGTCTCTAGCAAACTGTGCTGTCTTCCCCTCAATGGCCTACGCTTTCTCCTCTACTAATCCATGCCCAGGATGTTAGTGGGAACTTAGGAGATGACAAGAGATTCTGCCTTCCCTTGTTCTTAACAACAACCTGAGTTTGAATCAGTGCCTCTCCTTACCCACCTTCTTGTAAAGAGACAGAGAGGGATGGTGAGTCATGGTGTGATCGCCTGAGCTGGGTGTGTGGTGGTGCACACCTATAATTCTAGCCCTTGGAGCCAGTGTCGAGAAGGTCACTTCAAGGCTGAGGCCAATACGAATAGGTTCCAAGACTATCTTTTCAAAAATTAAAAGAAAGAGGAGGGGAGAAGAATGGGGAACGATGGAGATGAAAATAAGAGATAATCAAGATGTAAAGGAAAGGGAAAAGGAAGACAGAGAAAGGAAGGAAGGAGGAAAACATCAAATGTGCTGAACTGAGCGCTGCAAAGCTCCTGCTCTGTTAGTGATGGCCTCTGAGCTGACTTCAGGCACCCAAGGGAGAGCCTGGGGTCCCTGGTTTCTGGGAACCTTTGACACTTGGCATCGGTATTTGCTTATTGTCCTGCTGCAGGTAGTGACCTAAGACAACCTCATTACCCTGAGCATTCAGAACATATAGTAAGAGTAGAGAAATCAATGGCCAGGTTTTTCTGAGGTGTCCAAATGTCCCTGAACTTCTGCAGTGAGCCAGGCCTGGCAGGGACCAGAGTGCACGTGGTCTGCCTCTACTTCTTCATCCCCCGCACTCCATGCTCGCCTTGAGTAACAGGCATGTTTTCCTTCTGTTTGAAGAGTCTGTTTGTTTTGTGAGGTACAAGTTACAAGACTGCTGTCACCTGAAGAATGTTCTTTCTGATCCTTGATTGCACAGGCTTTGGGTGGTGTGTGCTTTATTGGATTATGTGCTCCTCGCTATGATTCAACACTGTGTGCACAGCAGGCAGTGTTGAGAGTTATTAAAAGGGCTTTTGCTCTCATTTCAAAAACTGGGGGAAGAGAACACATTTGTAATCAACAGAGAGTTCTCCTGGGAAGAAGGAAATGTAAGGTGTGCAGGTCCTACACTCCCTGCCATACTTCCAAAACTAACCTTTATGGTTTCTTGCCTTGTCTGGCTTGAGGCAGGAATATGGTGCTAAGAATACCTACTTAGCATGAGTAAGGTCCTGAGTTCCATCCTCAGCAACAATAGACATATAGGTACATTCATACAGACATGTGCACACATCATGTGCACACACACTTTTTTAGCTTTTCTTTTAATGGGGATGTTTCTCTGTGATTTCATTTGATCTGAAACTCACTACATATCCCAGGCTGGCTTTGAACTCACAACAATTTTCTTGTACCAGTCTCCCAAGTGCTGCGATTAATTACAAGCCACCACATCCACCTTTTCCTTTCCTTTTTAATCAGCATATGAGGTACTAGATACTGTTATGACATTTTCTAACAAAGTGTGTCATTGTGTTTCTCCTTCTCTCCTCTCCCAATTCTCCATGTCCCCAGTCCTTCCTTTACCTTCCCATTCCTTGTCTTCTTATATGTCCCATGTGTCCTCTTCCCCATCCCACCCTTCCTTCTCACTTAACATTACTGTTTGAGTTTCTTAATGGCTTCTTTCTTCCTTTCCTTCCTTCCTTTTATTTAGTTACTTGTTTCTTTGGTTGTATATTTATTTGTTGATTTATTGATGATTGATTGATTGAGGGACTCATACCATAGCGTAAGTGGCCTGATACTCACTATAAACAAACTGACTTTAAACTCATGGGGATCCTCCTGCCTTAGCCTTCCTACTGGAGTTGCAGACAGGAGCTGCCATGCCTCACTCAACCATGTTTTTGTGTTGCCAGCATTTATAGTGGTCAAGCTCATGACTGTTCCTGGGTCCAGAAACCATTGTTGTTTTTGATGTACAAAGACAAAATGAAGATGTGTGTGTCAGAGGAGTTCATTGAAAGTCAAACATAGAACATCTATTTGTACCACTATGAATCTAATCAGAAGGCAGATGCATGCCCGGTCTTTCCATATGGAAAACACAGTTGTGGAGCTTGGTCCCTGCCTTGGCTTCTTTTGTAGGCTGGGATCTCAGGAATTAGGGCATAAATCACTCTGTAAATGCAGTCCTTTAGCAAAAATGCAGTCTCCATAAATATTTTAGCAGCATTTGTGATGCTTTTAATTCTCCATCATTTCACATGAGTTCACTTCAAAGCTAAATTATTAATGTACCTCAACCGAAAAGTTCAAAATACAATACACTGAAGAGACCGCACTAACTGTAACTCAGAGCATCCTCAGAAAGTCCGAAGGGACATTGTTCCTGTGTATTTGTATCTTGAAGAGAAAAAGTAGCACTCACTGGACAAATCTGGCTGAGCTGCAGTTCATGAAGCAGAGAGGTAGGCATGTCATGGGCCATCTTCAGACCACAGTGTAGCCCTAAAATTCGGAGGTTTTACTTGAGTCTTTGAAATAGCCTTCTTTGCTGCCCCTCACACCCTCCAGACTCTCCTGGCTACCCACTGGATGCACACAGACGGGACCCACCTACCTGCCTTGGCCTCCCTAGGAAATGCCATGTCCCCTCAGACCCTCTTCATGCCACATTTCGAAAGACATTCCATAAACGACGAGAAGCAATGAGACCATGCTCACTGTGGTAGAATGTGACTGGGACTAGCTCTACACATTCACTGTGGTCTTCTCTGCTTACTTTCAGAAAACTGGGTTAACTCAAATTAATGAAAAACTAAAGGCAGCCCTTTACCTAGGAGGCCTGCAGGTGCCAGAGCTGACATAGACAACCTCTAATCGGAGCACATCATGTCCTGCCCTGGGAGCCAAAGGGGCCCACTTAACCACATTTTCAGAATAAAACAGCCTGTGCCCAAATTGGAATACCATAGAATACATAGAGTAACCATGTTACGGACATTTGAAAAACACTGGCACACAAAGCACTTTAAAGCATTCTTTACAACTCTTACCACATCATATAGTATGACGTTGTCTACTAAAAATTCTAGATCTGAGAATATGCTGCATGTACACTACATACATGCGTAAAATATCTTCGTGTCACACACATATAGTGAATACATACAATCAAAACATGAACGATAGGTTCAAAGCATTTACATAGTTGAAATTGATTGTAAGAGATGACTGTCTTAAAAGTTACATGAGGAAATTGCTTCTAAGATCTGTGTGTGCTTCTTAATAACTATGTAGTAAGTAAGACAATTCCAAGCATCACAGTGTGGTGTGTGTGTGTGTGTGTGTGTGTGTGTGTGTGTGTGTGTGTGTGTGTGTAAATAACACTTCAGTAAAGCTGGAAAGCATGTAACTAGCAAAAGGCTGCTATATCATATGTTCATGGGTGTCTTGTGGAAATGCTTCTGTTACTAAAATGTCTACATCTCAAATTAGCTGTTAATAAAAAAAAGTCACAATTGACAGCTAAGGTATCCTGAAAGTTTTTTAATATTTCATGTTCAATACACAAAACCTCACACAGACCATGCAATTGCTCAGTCGTTGAGATATGTTCCCAGCCTCAATCTGCTCACATTCTCCTGTGATACCTGCTGTAATTAGTGCCACACCATCTATGAGTCACAGGCCCTGACAAAGCCCCAGGAATCATCAAACCTCACCTGTGACTTAAAACTCTTAAGATTATTAATTGTATATGTGCGTGTGGTATGTATTTTTGTGTATGTGTATATTGTATATATTCATATATTTATATGTGTATGTGTGTGTTATTTGGGTGTATATGTATATGTGTGCATATGTATACATATGTGTGTATATTTGTGTGTATGCATGTATATATATGTAACAATATATGAGTGTATATGTATATATGTATGTGGATATGTGGATGTGTGTGCATATAAACGTGTGTATTTTAGGCGTGTGTGTGTGTTTGTGTGTGTGTGTATGTGTGAGAGAGAGAGAGAGAGTGTGTGTGTGTGTGTGTGTGTGTGTGTGTGTGTGTGTGTGTGTAGCCACATGTACCACAAAGTGCCAACAGAGCTCAGAGAACCTATAGCATTGGTTCTTCCCTTCAGCGTGTGGGGTTTGGGAATTGAACTAAGGCAGCTTAGGTATGCATCAGTCTTCTGAAAAGCAAATGCTACATTTCATTTATCTTAACTGTTGGACTGCAAGTCACATAACACACAGACTCTACTACAGCTGTCCCTTATAAAATGCCCTCGTTGCATTCACTAAACGCATCAAAAAGAATTTTATTTGTGATACTCTGCCTAGAAAAGACAAGTTTCCAACATGTTCAGTGATCATTGCTTATCTTCAGTGGTTTGAAAACAAAATACTCCAGACTCACGTCCCTTGGGAGGCCTGACAGAAAGGAGAAAACCACTGAGGATGGGCCATGAGAGTCCTTAACCCTAGATTACTTCCTATGTGTTTTCTTCATCCTGGCTGCAGACATGTGAGGCTGGCTCCCCCATACCCAAGTCATCATGCCTTCTAGAGCTTGATGGACTTTATCCCTTAAACTGTAAACAAAGCAACAACAACAAAAACTAAGTAAGATTTTTTTCCCTTAAGTTGCTTCCTGTTAGGTATTTGGTCACAGCAACAACAACAACAAGACCATAACTAAATTTTTCTTTATTCCTCTTCTAGAGTACTGATCTAGCCACTGAGGGAGCTGTCTGCAAATAACAAGAATCCTAGCCTTTTATATCAGGCAGTCAGTATATTTTTACATCCTTAGTAACTTACATTTCTACCCTAAAAAGACTTGCATAGCATAGTATAGTGTTTTAAATTAAATTAAATTTAAATTATATTTGCCTTCATTCCGCATATTGCAATATCTACTGAGATTGTTAGACATACTTCTTTGGAAATGGAGTCCACTACAAATAGACTCTGCTCTCCCAAGAATACACAGTGGAGGACACATGTCCTTGGCTCTGATTTTTCTAATCTTGGCTCAGAAATGCCTTAAGTGGGTGACTCCAGAGCCAGCATTACCTTCGTATTCACATAGTCTCAGGAAGCCAATTTTCCCTAAGAACACATATATTCCAACCACAGTCTACCCACACACGCACACAAAGCAGCCTACAAACTGTTCGTACCTCATAACGAAATAAAAATCCCATAGTTCTATAAAGATACTCATACTCTCATACTTAACAGAAACAAAATGCATCAGTAAAACTCACTAGAAACTTAATACCAATAAAAATATCACCAAGGAGTGGAAGGTGGAAAGAGAAAAAAATTCGAATTAACCAGTCAACACAGCGCCAGCCCTCAGATATCTGGTAAAATGGATGTGAGGTAAAATGCGTGAACTCCCAAAGAGACCTCTCAGGTGGAAGAAACACCCTAGACGTTGTGTTGTATTTTTGCTTTTTATTTTTATTATTTCTTTCTCCGTGATTAAAGATAGGACCCAGTTTTCTGCCAGCCTGGCCTCCAGCAATAGACCCTCATCTATCATCCAGAGAAATGGACCTTGGCATTCAGGTCCTATATGTCTTTTGGTAAGGCAGAGTCACTCAGAAAATCTCTACTCTCTGTTCTTAGATGTAGAGGAGGAATAACCAGGATTTATGGACCTCCAGCCAGCCACATAGATTCCCTCATGTGCTAATACCAATGGTTCAATGTAGTTGAAGTTTAATACCTTCATTTTGAAAGACTGAAAGAAATGCTGACCAGTAACAGGCCACAGTGCTAACACCTGAGCGCAAGCCCTGCTAACCCATACATTTGAGATTAAAGTAGGTGGAAAACTTCATTCTCTATAGAATTGAAACTTTTTAATATAAGAAGCTGGAGAGATGTCTCAGAAGTTATGAACATTTGCCGCTCTTGCAGAGGACACAGATTTGGTTCCCAGTACTCACATGGGGGCTCACAACCAACTGTGACGTCAATCACAGGTGATGAATACCTGCCTCTGGCCTCTGTGGTTTCCTGCAAGCACATGGTACACATACGGTACATACAAATCAAGACCCAAGCACATAAACTACAAGCAAACAAATTTAAAAATAATCTAATGTAGTAAGATCAGGGGACAGTCCTTGGTTAAAAGGCCATTACACAGATGAGCATCCAGTGAGTGGTGGTTCCTGTGTGACTTTGTAGTATAACCCTAACTCTATGTCTTTGAGAATCTTTCCAATTAGATTTACTTACAATGGTACCAAAAAATACTGAAGTTTCTTATTGGTCAATGCGAAAGAAGATTCTTGACGAAGTCTTAGGAGTTTTCATAGCTTTTATAGTAGGATGCCAAAATTAGCAAATTTATTAGCAAAATATCTCTAATCAGTCTTCCTAGGGCTAAAGGATATAGAAATCCCATTTTATGCAGCATATTTTAACCTGTTTAAACAGGATTTGAATACATGCTTTAATCATATCACAGAGTATAACAGGCATAAACAGGTTAGGAAGCTAACTTGGTATTTATAGTTCAAAGTTTAGCCCTTGAAGAATATAAGTAGGGCTGACTTCTTTTAAATGAATACACTATTTTGAAAAATGCTTTGGTTTAAAAATTACTGTACTCATCTACACAGAGAGTACACTAGCTCTAGCTTAGTTTTTTAAGACGTTACATTTTAGAAGAGTACATATGTCAACATTAGGTACTGGCATTGATGCATGGCCATCTTAAGTCCCACCACATCCTAATAGCCCCAGCTTCCCCCACATGTCCTCTTTTATTCCTAGGATCTCATCTAGGACCCTTCATATGTCATTAAACTCCAACTTATGGCCCTATCTTAGACTCACTTGTTTCATTTTGGTTTAATTCTTTCTTTTCTTTTCTAGGATTTTTTATTTACATTTTAAATGTTATCCCCTTTCCCATTTTCCTCTCCAGAACACCCCTATTCATCCCCCATCCCCCTGCTTCTATGAGGGTGCTCACTCACCCACCTACCCATTTCCTCCTGCCTCCCCACCCTGACATTCTCCTACACTGGGGCATCAAACCTTGACAGGACCAAGGCCCTCTCCTCCCACTGATGCCCAACAAGACATCTGCTACATATGTGGATGGAGCCATAGGTCCCTCTCTATGTTCTCTTGGGATGGTGGGAGCTGTGGGGAGTCTGGTTGATTAATATTGTTGTTCTTCTTTTGGGGTTGCAAACCCCTTCTGCTACTTCAGTCCTTTCTCTAAGTCCTCCATTGGGGATCCCATTCTCAGTTCAATGGTTGGCTGCCAGCATCTGCCTCTGTATTTGTCAAGCTCTGGCAGAACCTCTCAGAAACAGCTATATCAGGCTCCTGTCAGCACACAGTTCTTGGCATTGGCAATATTGTCTGGGTTTTGTTTTTTTTAAAGACAGTTTTAGAACTCACTGTGCATATTGGCCTCAGCCTTGGAGTGATCTTCCTGACTCTGTCTCCCAAGTGCTAGAATTATAGGTGTGCACCACCACACACCTACCTCAGATGATCACACCATACTCACAGTCCCTCTCTGTCTCCTAATAAGAAGGCGGGGAGAAGTACTGATTCAAACTTAGGCTGTTGTTAAGAACAAGAGAACCCAGAAGCTCTTGTTATCTCCTAGGTTCCCACAAACATCCAGGACATGGATTAGTAGAGGAGAAAGTGCAGGCTGTTGAGTGGAAGTGAGCACAGCTTGCTGGAGGCCAAGGCCAGGCTTCAGGAGCATCCCAGTGAACGTGCCTCAGAAACAATCTCTCGTAAAATTCTAACCTTATTTTTTTGCTTGCCAAAAGTCCTTTAGAATCTTCCTTCTTTCATCTTTCTCAATCTTCCTCAAGATTAATAAGGTTTATTCAGCTCACCCTTTCAGTTGGCTTGAAATAGCTCTGTATCAAAAGATTAATGTGGAGATAAGATGTACCCTTTGAGAACAGAAAAACCATTAGTCAAGTTCTGTTTCACAACAACCCTGTATAGCCCAATATTCTTAGCTCAACACAGTGATGCTGGTTTGTCTTTGATAGGAACTCTATTTTTCTGGACTGTTTCTGAGTCCTATAACATTCTCAGGCCCTTCATGTGTTTTTCAGATGAAAATAAACTAAAAGGTTTGGTTTTCTTTGTTTCCTTTATTTTTTCCTTTTTAAAGAATATTACAATTTCCCTTTTTTGCCTGTAGACAGATCGCCATAGGAAAAATTGAAGTTAAATAAATTTAGGAGAAGGAAAGTAAATAAAATGTCATTTCCATTAAAAGCTACAGTCATGAGCAAAGCCTTCCAATTAGAATTCTGTAGAACTGATGATGCTTTGACATTTGGGACATAACTAAGCTATACTAGTTTCCAAGTGTGATAGGTAAGATCACATCTTTCTAGTTCTTCTTCCCAAACCCCTCATGTAACTCCTCCTAGTTCTCTTTCAAATACATGGCCTTTTTTTTTAAACTACATGTTGTTGCCACCATGATTTTTCTTTCTGGAATGACTGGGCAGTTTTGAGAATTTCCTCTATTTTCTAGATTGTTCCACTGCTGGAATCTGTCCTGTTTCTCTTATAGTTAGACTGAGATAATGTATTTCCGACCAGAAAACTGTACAGAACTGCCATTCTTATCACAAAAGAAAGAGAGGAAGGGGGAGAATAAGGGGAAGGATGGAGGTGGAGAGAAATAGAAGAGAGAAGCAAGATGTAAAGAAAGAAAGAAAAAGAGGTAGAAGGGAGGAAAACATCAAATGTGCTGAACTGAGCGCTGCAAAGCTCCTGCTCTGTTAGTGATGGCCTCCGAGCTGACTTCAGGCACCCAAGGGAGAGCCTGGGGACCCTGGCTTCTGGGAACCTTCGACACTTGGCATTGGTATTTGTTGTTGTGTTGGAGGAAGGGTGACCTAAGACAGCACCTGTGGCATCCTCATCTCCCTTAGCAATCAGAACATATAGTGAGAGAGGAGAAATCAATGGATGAGTTTTCTGAGGTCTTGTGTTTTTAATGTTGCAAGCATTCCTCAAATGTCCCTGAGCTTCTGCAGTGAGCCAGGCCTGGCAGGGATCCAAGTGCATGTGATATGCCTATATGTCTTCATACACTACCATGTGGGTGACTGGGTCCTCTACAAGATCAACGAGTGCTCCTAACCACTGAGTCTTGTCTCTAGCCCCAGAATCATTGGTTATTGATTATTGGTTATTGGTCAATATGGTTGTTGACCATAGAGACTCAAACATACTCATTTTGTGCAGCCTTCCATTAAAGAATCTTCCAATGTCACATAGATGTGAATAAAAGGCCATCCTCATGTAAAAACTGTGTTTATCCACTGAGACAATATCTCATCTGAAGTGCTTTGGGCTGAAGCACTATTGAATGGTGAATTACACTGTAGACTACCTAAGTAAATACTTTTCTTTTTAAAAATCCTTAGTATTTTTAAGGGATCTAAAAAAAAGGTCCAACAATGTGCATAGGAAAGTCATGCCACTCTACCAAAATTACCCAGTTCTCACCTCAATATTGAGATGATCAAGATAAGATGCTGTAGACAGTGAGTAGATGCAACCCTGAGGTCTGTAAACTAAGTTGTTAAGACCAGAGAGACAAGTGAGGTACTAGGTAGGCCTAGACAGTGCCAACACCATATTTTGAAATTGTCATTTGCTTTGACTAACTTTAGTTCCTTTTTCGGAGATCAGGAATTTCTAGGCCTGCATTCATGTCTCTTCTCTACCCTGTCCCTGTTTGCTCTATACCAATAGGTTCAGTCTTCAATATTTTGCCCTTTCAGCAAAGCTTTGTCAGCGTGAATTCAACTTCAGATTATAGTGTGCGTTTTAGGTCCTTTGCTTCATCCTGTAACTTCAGAGTCAGTTTGTCAGTGCCTATAACATTGCTCATTGGGATTTCATTGGGATTTTACTGAGGCCATACATGGAGCTGAAAATAATTTGACAACACCTGATACAGAGCCTTCCCATCCGTGAACATGGAGTACTTGCCATTTATTTAGATAACAGTTCATTTTCATAAGTGGTTTGTAAATTTCTGTAAGACTTAAACAGATTTATATCTAGGTATTGTATTGTATTTTTAGAAGACCCTTATAAATGGTGATTTTAAATGTTCAATGTGCAGTTCTCATGGCTGGTGGACAAAGAGGCACCACACCCTGCATATCTGCTATGCTTGTTCATTTTTTTTTCAGGTCAGTTTTGTTGACGATGATAATTCTTTGTGATTTTCTATATGCAAAAGCAAGCCATCTGTGAATAGAAGGGGATTGTCCTTTTTCTTCCTTGCTTGCTTGCTTTCATTCTTTTCCTTCTATGTAATGACTTCCTTCCTCTATTACATTAGGCCAGACATTCAGTGACATTAGAGGTGAGATGATGCCCTTGTCTTGTTTCTAGTCTTACAGGCAGTTTCCCATCACCAGTGTAATTTTAACTGCAGACTTTCTATCTATCGATATTGCTTTTAATATTGTATGTTTTTAATCAAGCTGAGAAAGTTCCTTCCCATTGAAGTTCTTTTCGATCATGAATAATTGTTAGGCTTCACCATGTGCTTTTGTTGTCTATACAGATGAGATCACATGATTTTTATTTTACTGATACATCAGATTTTATATAGAGATATGAGAATGATGGTTGCCCTTACACATTTGATATTCCACTTGGTTATGGAGTATGTCTTTTGTGTAGTGTTGGATTAAAGGTGTGAATATGTTGAGTTTGTATTTATATTCATGAGAGACACAGGTCTGTAATTTTTCTTCTCAATTCTTTCGAAGAATAAATTATGAAGTATTTTCCTCACTTCTAATTTGGAGAGATATTACAAGAGCTCTGGTTCATTTCTTCCAAAATTTAGGGTAAAAACCATTGGGAAAGATGATTTCTTTCTGGAAGACCATCAGTTACCATTCATTTGCTTCAATGGGTATTGGGTAGCTCATGTTATCTGTTTCTCTTAGTGGCTGTGTTGTTTGTTTTGATTTATTTCAGTGAATTTTTGTGTATTCCTATAAGATGTTACATTTTAAGCATGTTCATTCATTTTCCCCTTTAATTAGCCTTTTGCGAATGAGTTGTGAGAGCCCCTTGTTGTTTCTGGTATTCACAGTTTGGCTTCTCACTGTTTTGTTAGTTAGCCTACTTGATATATTAACAATCTTACAGATTCTCAAGGCATCTACTTTTGCTTTGTTGGTCCCCCTCCCCCACATTCTGAGGTCAGTTCCTAAGTTCCTGCTCTGGTTTTTACTGTTTTCTTCTACTTTCTCATGTTAAATTGCTCTTTTTTTTTTCAGTCTCCTGAGGCAAAAGCTTGGCTTACGAATTTTATATTATTCTTATTTTCTAATATGCCCAATAACTGTTCCTCTAAGCATTGCTTTGGTTGTTTCCTACAAAGTGTGTCATGTTTTTATTTTTAATCAGGTATTTCTGAAGTTATTCAAGCATTGAGAAATTCTAAATAAGTTTTTAATACCTTTGAAAAGGCACTCACAAGTACCTCTGAAATATTATTAAGAGCAAGAATCTGACATCAATCAACATACTGTCAGGCCAGATAAAGCAAACCCCTTCCTTTCTTCCTTGTCTTTTTTAATAAATTAATAATTCAGGTCCAAAATAGGATAACTTCCTTATTGATAAGTCCATTCAAAAGGCCACTTGCACTGTTACATTGTCAGCTGACAATTCTGTATGATTTAGACTAACAAGAAATTCCTGAGCAGTGGCCATCTCCCCTAGGTGTTCGTGAACCTTGAACTGATCATGCCACCAACCCATCACTTAAAGCTCCTCTCAGGGATGTGCTTTTTATTGAAGCTGAGATTGACATTTGGCAATAGACAGACAAAGGCTGATAAAGGGATTCAAGAACTGGTCTGGTCTGTGCTATACTACCCGAACTTCAGTTTGTCCAGTAGGCACAGGGCTCTGCCATGCAGTCTATTAGAAATGTAGGCGCCAGTTCCCTCTCTGGAGTTTCTGAATCATATCACTCATACTCTAATAGGATCCCTGTGAAGTTCTTGTACATCTTAAAGGTTACAGGGCCCTTTCTGAAATGAGTTTAGATTGTGTTTATGCCACAAAAACATGTCAGGTTGGGAAGGAAGATCTTTTGATGAGCTGCCCAGAGAAAAATCTCTCAAAGAAGACTGCTCATGGGTGAGACCACAGAAGAGGGACTTACTCACTTAACTCTACTTGTCTCCCACATGTGTTTTGAGGCCCATGCATCACCCATAGAAAGAAGCCAAACAAAATCTAAGAAAGAGGAAAGCAAGATATGTAAGTTTTTTTATAAAAATCTCCCTGTTTCTTTATGAGAGATAGGCAGATATAGACTTCAGCTAGAATACCCTGGCCTGTGAAAGAGAAAATGGGATATATTATACTATTGCAAAAAGAACTGAGTTTGTCTTTTCTAAAGGAAAAGGCATTTTCTATCAGAAAGTAAATAGGTACTGGAAATTCTATTAGCTTTTGTAAATGAAGATGCAGATAAATGATCATATGGCTTTAATTTTATAAACTTCTGGGTCTATTTTCTTTCTTGTTCCTTAGAATCAGTTCCAAACTTATTATATGTTTGGAATAGGAATGTCCCCCAGTCCCTCAGTTGATCAGTTGAAATTTTTCCTATTTATCAGAGCTGTCATTGAGGGGTCATATAACTAAGCCAGAGATGTTAAATATGTTTTAGAAACAAAAATGTAAATATAATACAGAGGAAACCATGAACTTATTTCCATGTCATTAAACCACATTTTACCCACAAGCAAAGTGCATTTTTTAATAACTTGCAAGAAATGCCTTGCCTTGCAGTAACATGCAATTAATGTTCTTTTAAAGCCACTCAATTTGACATTGGCATTTGGATTATTTTATTATAACAGAATAAAGGGAGAGCAAAATTGACAAGTATATAGACTATATACAATCGTCAATTGTTAAGTATCAATATATATATGGTTGGTCATTAAATACTTTAATTCTATTCTATTCCAAATAGACATTTTTCCAATTGACTTTATTTTTCAGGAGTCAGGATAACATTTAGGAAAAATCCACCTAGATTGAGATTGCCTCATGGCACTTCTTATGAAAAGACCAGAAATCGTAAAGACATGTGTCCAAGGCTACACATAGTAAAGCATTCTTTCCAGTTCATTCATTTGTTACAATTAAGCTTTCATAGTAAATATTGTTGCTATCTTTATTCCCATGGCTTTGAACTTATTGGTCATATTAGTCTAACAATTACTCAGACCCTAGACTATGATCCTATTCAATAGCCAGGCCTTGCCCCAGCTGACCTTCACTAGCACTCGGTCGGTGGCTGTGCCCTAGCTACGGTCCTCTGAATGGCTGTACATTAGTCCTTACCTCTATGGGATCTTCCTGTTTAAATACTCCTATTGATACGCAATGTGGATTTAAACCAAATAGACATTAGACCTCTTCTAAAATAATAACAGTTTGGGCAGGGCGTTAAAAGAAGTCACTGTTATTATTAAAATGTATGAAAAAGAATGCAATTAATTAGATTGTGCTTCTGATTAAAATGCTTCTCTTAAAATATCCATTAAGAATCCATACAAACAACCTCTCCCTGACAGTTGCCTTGTTTCCTCTCTCCTACCATCCCACACACTTCCATTGTCTTCCTAGAGAATGCTTTAAACCCAGAACAACTTCACCAGGAAGGATGTGTCCACATATTCTCATGGAATTAATCTAGTCTGCTCCACATCCCGTAGTCGTAGAGCCACAGGGTGGCTGAGGTGACTGTGTTTAGTCTTACACTCATCCAAGATCTAGGAAACTGACACAGCTCCATCATTTTATCAGAAATCATGGGATTTTTTTCTGGATCAGAAAAGTGGAAGAGAGATTCAAGAACAACTTTAGACAATAAAAAAAAGAATACTAGGATATTAGATTTCATTCAAATTACATTGAACAAGACACCCCTTTTCTTGGGAAAATTTGGGTATCTTACTAAAGTTATGGAAATATTCAGAAAATATTCAGATGATACAGCATGGGTGTTTAGAGGTAACTTACTTTAACTGCATTTGTAATGGAGGTTGGCTTCCTCGTTGTGTCACGTACCACGCTTCAGCCTTTGCAGCCACCATTTGTATTTTCCCTTCCTCTGGTGTAACTGTCATACACAGTTCTGAAAGCTTACAATGATACAGCAGTGATTTTTTTTCAGGCTTCCCTGCATCCAGAGTTCCACTCATCAAACACTGACTAGAGTAGGTTCAGAAAGTCAACTCCGATAGAAGCCCTTGCTACCAGCTGAGCTGCTTGCTTTGGTGGCACTGTGACCAAAATAACCTGAGAAAACAAGCTTGAAGCTTCAGTCCATCACCACAGGGTGGGTAGGTGGAAGATGTGGCAAAGAAACGGGGTGGCCAGGAAACGGGGTCCAAGGATTATAGGAGGAAACCAAGGAAGCTCTCACCAGAAAGGTGACCCCACACACACACTGTCATACTTCCTCCAAGTAGCCATGGCCTCTTCTTTTACCCAGCTCACAATAATGACATAATATGAATTCAAGAGAGTGATCCATGGAGGTCTCAGCCCTCCAGATACAATCACTTTGCAAAATTCCCTTCAGCTGTCAACCAAGCCCCAATCTATGAGGAGTCTGAAAATTGGTACTTTTCAAACATTAACCTCATGGGCCATAATCCTAGGAAGCATTTATTTATTGTTTACTAATAAGGAGAAAGTAAACATGTTCTAAGCAAGCAAGCAAGCAATACACTCAGTGCCCATCCCTGACAAGAGATTTGGGTCAAATTTTCTTTTTTATGTGTCCCAGAGTACCCAATAGCCTCCCTTAATGATTCTAGGAGACAGATAAAGCCACATCAAAACTGAAACACTCTGCTTTTCTTCTGCATAGTGCTTTGCTTGAATTTTACCTTGATAATATATTCTACCAACTTGTTACAGGACAGCATGAGTCACGAGGGAAAACATGAAAAGCAGTTGGGAGCTGGAGAGATGACTCCAGGGTTAGGAGCACTGGCTGTCTTCCCAAAGGACCTGGGTTCAATTCTTAGCATCCACATGGCCACTTGCAACTCTAACACTCAAGTCCAGAGGAATTTAATGCCTTCTCTGAGCTTCCTTTTACCCTCCTTGAGCACTAGGAAAACATATAATGCACAGACATTATTCAAGGAAAACATCCATATACGTAAAATACATTTAAAAAATAAAAGGTAATTAAAAATTAAAATTTTTTATTGAAATGGTTGAGTTGGATGATCTAGAAAAACATAATTTGCACATGTCTTGTATAGATCCAGGATACACATGATTGAAGTTGCTTTACTCACAACTGTGTGCGCGGGGGGTGGGGGGGTAGTTCATTGTTGTGGTTGACCTACTTTTGATCATTGAGCCTCAGTGTAAGAACTAGTAAAGGTCTTTCTGATAAATTAGCATCAACTATTGCTAGATGAAGGAGGGAGCTAAAGACTTCAGAGATGTGACCTTTGACTGTGGCGTGCAATTCCCTACCAGACAGCTCTGAGCCACATTTTTGAAAGTGGTTTCCTTACACATCGAGCATTTCAAACTAGAACTTCCCCTTCATTTAAACAACATATTTCATGTTTTTATCGAAAAGCACTGATGTTCTGGAAAGGCAGTCGTCACATGTATAGGCGAAGTTCTACACCCTCCATTCTCACGCATCTTCCCACATTAAAAAGAATTCTTCATTCTAGAGAGTGTTTACTGGGGTCTTGCTTCGGTGCAGTGTCCCCTTTGAAACAGTGGTCTCTGCCCTTCTATTGTACTTTTGATCAGATCAGTATACTCCTCCAATGTACATTTTTGGCTGCCTGGGAGAATCTTGACACAGGATGCTTCTTATCTGCCTTTATTTTCCCAGGGTCCCCTTCAGTACGAGTTAGAGTGTTTAGAAAAAGAATTCTACACCAAGTTTCCTACCCAAGGAATCAGTGCCTTCAATTCAGTAGCTCTGGGTACCAGCTGTATCTTCAATGGCAAGTCCTTTAAGCCACGTCTTGTTACAAGAACATGTCAATATGAGTGCATACACTAGGTGACTAGTTTAGATGTTATGGTTATGGTCAAGCTAGGAGGTTAGACAGGTTGTGATTAATCTAACCGACCATGGGGATTCAGAACTCCCTCTCTGCATCTTAGGATTCTCAATGTACTGTACTACTGATGATGGGGGTAGTCTCTGCGGCTGTTCTAGGGATCAACAGTGTAGTGTCCCACAACACTGAGCACTCTGATTGCTGTGTATTGAATATCTGTAGGTATTCTCTATTATTTATACAAGACCTTAGAACCTTAACTACTTAAGGCCAGGAATGAGCCAATGAGGATACTGATAATGGATAAGAAACTGGTTTTTGGATCCATACCAATTTAAATCATATGTACTGAATACTGTTCTTTAGGAATCATAAAGATTTATGTTTGACGTGTTATTAATAATTACTATCAGAGCCAGACATCGTGACGCACACATTTAATCCCAGCACCCCAGAAGCAGATACAAGTGACTCTCTGTGAGTTAGAGGCCAGGCTAATCTCTTTGGCAAGTTACAGGCTAGCTACAGCTACATAGTAAAAACTGTCCCAATAAAAATGAAAGAAAAAAGAAAGAATGAATGAATGAGAAAGAGAGAGAATAACTCCTACCCATTTTATTTTTTAACCTGACATAGCGTTATGATTTTAACTCTTTAGACCATAAGTCTCTAATTTCAGTGTGCATTTGTTAAGTGTGATAACCCTATAAATAATGATTAATTCAAGCTAACATTAGTTTAAAATTAGCCACTATTAAATCCTAATCATTGATTGAGAGAGTCTCTTTGCTGGACATGGAAGAATAAAAATATATAGAGGATATTTTTCCAAATTAAAATTAAACCATGTATCTCCCATATTCAAAATGAACATGTGAGCTTCTGAGTCATAATTTTATTATCACCATTTTGCAGCATAGCTTTAATCATGACCTTTCTCTCGGGAGAAGCTGTATATTTAGGATTCAGAACTTGGTGCTCTAGCCTTGTTAAAGAGTGTGGCTTGATACATTCTGTGCTCCAACTTTTATAAAAACCAGCGAACATTTCTAATAACACTTTTCTAATTTCATGGTTCATTGCACAGTCAGTAAAGATTTAAATAATTTAGAAAGAAAGCCTATTCTCTTTCTTTATTAGAAGTTTGAGTCAAGCAAATTCTTTGACATTTAATAGGTTTTTAACCCTTTTAATAACTGCTTATAATGAAATTTATTGGTAGTTGTTTTAAAGAAAGGGTTATTATGTTAGCATGAATAGCAGTCAGTATTTTTTATGATTAGTTTTGAGACCTTGACTTTATATGACTCAGAGTATGTAATAGCATAGATGAATGAAGAGTGTTAGAATTAACTAAATCAGGTATACCAAGAAATAGAGAGACTGTGGCGTAACTACATCCATGCAATTATCTAACAGGCTATAAAATTTTGGAAGGCAAATATTTGAATCATAATTGTTTTAAAGGAGCTTAAGGTCACTTACAGAGTCAGTCACTTTAAAGGAACTGAACAAATTATAATTTTCTCGGACTGATTTTTTCCCCCAAGTTATTAATACTATGCTCGACAAGACAGGATTTCTAGCCTTTTCCTATCTGGGTTTCATGCTATTTTAATGTTTTATAATATATTATTAGAAGGATTATTGGATGGGTTCCATAATGAAAGGCTAATTTAAAGCAGCACTTTTCCTCAAATTTTTAATAAGCTGGAAACATACAAAAACTGTCCAAGAAGCTCTTTTCTGCAAGCAGAGTGTTAATTCTGCTTTCTGGGGTGTGCTTCTGAGCTGGGTGCTGTGTGCTTCCACTGATTTAAGATCCTCCAGATGAACTCCAGTGTCCTCGTTCTGAACTGCTGCGAAGAGGTCAACATGCCATTCATATCTCCATTTCTAACAGCATCCCATCAATATCCCAGTGAAAAAGATGAGAACACAAGCTAATAGGATCTAAATATAGTGTGGAGTGCCATTTTGGCTGGTGCAGACTGCCTTGAACAGGCAGAACCAGTTCTGAGCAGTAAGCCACCATTCACAGAGCAGAGCCTCAGAGGACTTCCCAGTTCCTCACCACTTACACCTCTAGGCTGCTCTTCATGTTTCAATGCTCACAGCCCTCGAAAGTATCCTGAAAAAAAAAAACCAACCTTTATTCTCCCCGGTCTCTGTACATTAAAGTTAAGGAGATGTGAACAGACACGAGCACTTGGTACAGAGTGACAGTCTTTTGGAGCACAGCACTGCCCACACTGTAATACATATACAAAAGGCATGAGATGCACAAAGCAACTGCTTCAGGACTAATTGCAGTATTACCAACAGCAGATCTTTAGAGCCCTATTGTCGGAGTGATAAAATCTTGTAGAAACTGATAATTCACAAGTCTTTGGAAACAGGATAGATCACATAGTCCCCCAAATTCTTTAGACAAGACCCATGAGTCATTATGTCGTGCAATGAACTGAACTTATGTTTGCATCAGCATGCAACTTTCATGTTTCCCTTATTTGTGCTAAACAGAAGAGTCCTGAAGCCTACTGAAGCTTCATCAAGCTTGACAATGTTGTCAATAATTTAAAAAAAAATCACATTGGGATGCAATTAGTATTCATATGAAACATTCAGAAATGGGTTTTTTCAACCCAAGTCCAAAACAGTTGATATCTAGATGGTCAAAAGGCACAAACCCTAACCACCTAGCCTTGGTGGTATTGCACAGGAAAGGAGGTATGACCAATATTTGTGAAGGAGAAAGATGGACTGTGAGTCATAATGCCTTCATATATATTACAATTTTGTTAAACCTTTTGTCAAGCAGGTACCCATTTAACCTTATTGTGGAGCCACTAAAACCAAGTTATAAACTCAGCCTTAATGGAACCTATTTACTTTCTCACAGTGGTACCCTGTGCTCTGTGGCCATAAGCTGCCCAACTTATTCTAGGGACAGTCTCCACAGATGAAGCCCTTGGCCGCATGGATTCGTGCTCTGTATCAACAGTTCTCCATGAACTAGAACTCATCAAAGAGAACAACAAAGATAAAACTTGAGCATAAGCCACAAACATGAAATTAAGTTCAATCTTGGGAAAACACTTTTCTATCTTAATTAATCCTGACAGTGAGGTACTTGAAGGCAAATAGTTTTCATCTCTCCTCGTTTCTTCTTGAGACTCATCTCTATGGCACCAACGACACTCATGTGTTGCACTGTGTTTCCCAGACTGCAAATTGAGTTACACACAACAAAGGTTTCAGACAAGTTGGCCACGTTCAGTTTGCCCAGAATCAAGACCAGTGCCTGCCACATAGTAGGCATAGTAAGAATGTGAAAAGCCCTCCCTTTTCAAAGGTGGAAATGAACATCAAGCAATTAAGAACTATGATAGTTTACTGGATTCAGAGGCAGGCTGATTTGATGAGTAGTGTCTCCATGGTAGCAAACCATTTACAAGAAGAAGAAGAAAAAAAAGAAGAGGGGGAGGAGGAGGAGGAGGAGGAGGAGGAGGAGGAGGAGGAGGAGGAGGAGGAGAAGAAGAAGAAGAAGAAGAAGAAGAAGAAGAAGAAGAAGAAGAAGAAGAAGAAGAAGAAGAAGAAGAAGAAGAAGAAGAAAAGTCAAATAAAAGAAGAAAGGCTGTGTGTGTTAATTACTACTCTCATCTTGGTGACAAGACACCTGTCGCAACAGCTTTAGGAGGAAAAGTTTATTTGGCTCATGGTTTCAGAAAATACAGCATGTCCTAGTGATTGTTGCAGGGAGGGCGGTAATGGGGGGAGGATGGAGAGGGGAACACCCATATAGAAGGGGAAGGGGAGGGTTAGGGGGATGTTGGCCGGGGAAACCAGGAAAGGGATTAACAGTTGAAATGTAAATAAGAAATACCCAATTGAATAAAGATGGAGAAAAAAACAGCTCGTCCCCACCAAGACACCTCAGCAGTTAGGCCCTACTTCCTAAAAGCTCTCTGGCCTTCAAAATGACTGCATGAGCTGAGCATCAAGAGTGCAAAACCTCAGCCTTAGATGACATGTCAACTGCAGACACTATCAGATTGCCTCTCATGTGCAAGGAATCTGGACTTATGTGTGAGGGTACCAAAGGTTCTTCTTTCCATGTTGGCTTGTGAGAGAAGCAGAAGTCAAACTCTAAAGAGAAGAGGCAGGGCTCAGTGGGGACACTGCAGAGTGAGGGTCTTCTTTTGCCCTGTTGTTTGTAATCTTTAGGGCCTGCTCTTTGGGTCATCTTGAGTGAGAAGGTTTTTAAGATGATAGCAAAATATGTTCAGGTGATCCTGAAATACTCTTTAGTAATGTTTGTCTCTTCCATACAAAGTCTCTTGAGTACTGAGGGTCCCTTTCATGAACGAGTCTAACCTTGGGCTGAAGGTGCAGAGGGTGAGCCTTAGAGGAGGCTCACATCAGCATAAACCTGGGTTTCTGGAGCACAGGTTCAGATGTCCCCCCTGGGTGATGGTTCTAGAGAGCAGTGTCTCAGAGGTGCAACACCTAATGAACTGTGCTCCTCACAGTATCTACTTGTCCTAACTACATAGATCTCATATTAAGGTACTGGAAAGGAATCTGAAGCCTAGTAGAGTTCCTACTGTCCTTTGAAAGAAAAGCAAGAATGAAGATACTAAATTCAAAAGCAAGCTTGGTTTTGGAAATTTAGAGTTGGAATCAAGTTAATCTAAAATTTAAACTTTTATTCATAAAAATGTTTTCATTCAAATGTTCTACCCTTTAAAACTTTTCATCTTTATAAATACAATTTGTGTACTATTTAGGTTTTTTTTCTTTTTTTGGCAATATCAGTATTTAGTGTCAAATACCTAATAGCACAGTATTGATATTTGTATAAATTATGCATGTCCAAATTATAAATCGAATATTCAAGGTCATCACAATAGGATAATTTAACTTGTTTAGAGAACAAATAATTAAGGTCTTTCATAGAATTGTTCGTATGTGAATATTAAGTAAAATTTAATTATTAAAGTTACGCACACATTTGTTCTGATACACACATTTACATATCAATTGAGTCCTCGTCAAAATATGTAATCAAATTGTGGATTTAAATAATACCAACATTTACATTCTTCTCATAGACTCTCACAGTGTATCATTCTTAGGAAAAAAAACTAAAAGTGTTTGTCCTTCCAGCCCTAATTAATCATGCAGGGCTGCATGGACAACTCAGGGCAAGACTCTAAAGCTTTTCTTAGATGCTAAGAATGTTTTGTGTTTGATGACATACATACATAAAAGGTGGAGGGCAAGCACTTGTCGCAGCCAATGCCAGCAGGGTCTCTTCATGGCCCTTGGGAAAGCACTCCACAGCAAAAGGTGTCAAACGTTGATAGACTGGTGGGCACAAGAGCTTTGGAAATTCTTCCTGTTCCCTTGCTTCGGTTGGACCTGGCACAAATCCAGGAGTTGCCTGCATAGACCACAGAATGCAGCAGCTGGTGAACCATATTAGAAGAGAGGGCCTTGGGGCTGGCCCTGCTCTGGAGCGCTGTTCACCAACTGCTGTTCACTTAAACAGCTGGATCTGAGCAGAGAGAGGCGAGGTGTCATTAGAGTTTTATGTGTACAACTGTTTCGGTATAGATTGTCTGCTACAGGCGGGGATAATGATTGCTTACCAGGCTCCCACATCGGACCGGGAAGGATGCTGATGTTCAAAGACACAGTAGACATGAGAATTGTGGTACACACGCAGCTTTGAGCACCACCAGCAAAGCTCCAATGTTCTGTATTATTCTAGAACACAATTTTTAACTTCATTCGTCACCATACAGGTAACACTATTTTGAGTATTTTCTCGAGGGAGAGATGCTCAAGTCACACCAAAATAATGTTTGACAATTATAGTCCTAGGATGGCAAATGTGAGCCTGTTGTTTTTCTTTCCATTTTCAAAGAAAATCAAAGGACTCACACAGGCTGAAAGGTGTGTCAAATTTTGTACCTAGTGTTCCCACTCCCTTCAACCTGGAATGCTTCTGTTGTGAGGGAATGGACCATGCAAGTCAGAAGGTAGATCGCAGAACAGGGCCCAGGCAGAATGAGTGGACAGGATCTACTCTGCTTCCCTAATTAATTCTAATGGAACTTTAGGTTTTCATTAATTGAAAAAAGACTTTGAAGAGATGCATATGAAATTCCCCTTCATCATTATAATCTTCCTCCTTTATTTTAACTGGCATTTCTGCTCCCATAAGGATGAAAAATACCATGTACAGAGCAACCAAGAAAATCCAAAGAAACAATACAACCTGGTTTGCAAAAAGAAAAAAGATCCAGCCCATTCCCAGATCATGTGTATTTCCCAAATGAGGAAATAAATAGGAAGTTAAAATGCCAATGATATGTAGTACTTTTAGACAAGATAATATAGCTTACTAATCTTTTATTAAGTTTACTAATCTTTTTTTAAGAAAGTGAGAAATATATACATTAGACATTACCTCTAATGCATTCCAGTGCTAGGACTTAGCAAATAAAGTCCTCCAAGTGACTAGGATGTGCAACACCCTGTGTAAGGAGCTAGCACAATCAATGCAAACTGTACCTGACCAAAGCATCTCTACATTCCAGAAAAGAAACACACACACACACACACACACACACACACACACACACACACAAAAATCACTAAGTGTGACTGCAGCAACTTGTTCACTATAAATTTAAAATATGGGGGTTAATAGAAAACTAGCCGACTGGTTTAAATTTCATCATGGAGTACCAACCAACCAGTGCACTGCAAGAGGAGACGGGTAATGAAGGCTTTTGTTAGCTAGTGTGAGGTCACTAATTATTATGTTTTATAATTAGACGTCATACTCTCTAATTCTCGCCTCCTGCATATTAAACAGTAGTAATTAAAACATCAATGCTTCCCATGAAAACAGCACAAGATTCATGTACTTCTCCTAATCAGAAACTTCGTGGTGGTCCAGGATTCCATTGTGTTTATGGGTATGTGGGTCCTGATGGTCTCTTGCTTATGCTTGCCTTGGTGCAGTGTCAAAAATGTCTCTCTAGCCTGACGCCACTGGTGGCATGGTTAGTCATTACTCCCATGATCCTTTGCTTCACCATGACTGAAGGCTACTTCCTCTTTCAGGCAGGGGCAAGAATACAGCCCTAGAATAACACAAATTAGCATAAGAAAAAATGTATACCTTACAAAACAGTAAAAGAAATTTGTGTTTCGGAAGGGAGATTAACCCTCTGGAGGGAACACTTCAATGCCATGAATCCGCAGGCTCTGTGTGAAAATCAATTTAAACATGATAATCCGGAAGCACCAAGCTAAAACTACCAGATTTCTGCACAGATGAGATAAAATGGGCTCAAAACATGCCACACGTGGCGCATGTTGGGAACCAGGGGTGCATGGGAAGAAGAAATCAAGGTATCAAGTTGTTGTGCATTGTTAGAAGGCTGATTACGTTAAAGCCTGACTCATCCGACAAGTGCGGCTAATTCACAGAGCTATGGAACTTGTTCTCTACATCGCCAAGGCTGAATTAGCACCTGAACGCTTTACTTGAGGTGGGATTAGAAGGGGCTGTGCCATAGGGTAGTGTCCATTGACACGCGGCCACTTTTCCATACACATTATTAAAGCTGTGAGAAATGCTAGGAGGCACAGGAGCTCAATACACTTGAAAGCCTTTCAAAAAATATTGTACGTTCCCTCTTCTTTTAAAAGTCAGTTCTGATCATCTCGGTACCCTCTGAAAACGGCAGAAGATCTGTGAAAGCTATCTCTCCCGTGACTGTTTCACAGAGGGGTGGCCTCATGAATTATGACATTTGCCTTTAAAGGAGTGGAACAATATAGTTTGTGTTTTTAAAAAATAAATGCTGCTTCAGACCAGGATGTTAGAAAACTTGTAGAACCAACCTCAGCTTCACCAACAAGAAAGCAAAGTGCCGAGACTCAAAGCTGGGTAGAGCCCGCCCAGGAGTTGGGAAACAGCCAGAGGGGTGAAAGGGTCCAATGAAAGGCCTGTCCGAAAACAAGAACATGGGCTCCAGTCCTGCACGGCCTCAGTACACACTCAGCTGGACTAGCTAGTGTTCTATCTAGTGTGTGTGCACACCGATAGAAAACAATATTGCTGCTCTACAAAAGAAACAACAAAGACCAGGACTGGGCCCGCTCTTAACGATCTTCTCAGGTCGTAATAACATTTTAGTTGGGTAACTCCTAAGCCTCTCGGTCTATGTGGAATCTTTTTGTTATGCGACAGCAGATAGCATGAAGTAGAGTTTTCTGTCCCATGTGTATTTTTAACAAGTTTTTCAGTGTATCTTCATCCATATTTTCCTCTCTTGTTCTCTCATCTTGAGCACTTTTTAAACCAGCCTTCTCACAGGCAATTAAGCAAGCCACACCAATACACACCAGGACCATTCCCTAATGTCTCAGGTTTGGAAGTGCTAGAGAAATGTTAAGTGGAATCCAGCATGCTCCTCTCACATGATGCATTTGACCTCCAGATAATGTCGAGCGCTTCATCTCCCAATGTGTTCCATTGTAATCCTACAGAGACAAAAGTCATGGCTTGAGTTACAAGAGTGAGTCTCGTTAAGTCTGGAAAGCAGTCACCCTGATAGCATAGTGGATTAATATGGAGTCCTGGCAGTTTTAGAGCCTTTACGTTCAAGTCTGTCTGCACAGTCAAGTCACTGCAATAGTCATTTAATCAACTGGTCCATCCCTGTCTGTAAGCATTCTGAGAAAGGTAGTTAGGAGATAATTCTGGCTATTCCATACAGGATTAACTGAACCAGAGCGTCTGCAGGGAGAGAGTGTCTTGTAGACCTGGCATGGAACTTCAACCCTGAAATCCCAATATGGTTACCTAAGCAAGACATGAATGATACAGCAGTTGACATGACCCCAGTATTGGAGGAAACTCACAAAACCCCAACCTTAGAAGAGCTACTGGGGTAGTCAATGGCTTCTGATTCAAGGACAATAAGTTCTCTCAAGGGACAACTTCCCTGATAAGTTATCTGATCCCCACTGGTCAACCCTGAACATATAAAAGCAGCCGTAAATGGACTCATCGTTTTATAAACATACGCATTTGTGGTGTGTGTGTGTGTGTGTGTGTGTGTGTGTGTGTGTGTGTGTGTGTGTTATAATAAATAGAGAATGTGGGGATGTGGGCAGAGGGGTAGAAGTGATATAAGTTCAATGTACTCATATGTGAAACTCAAGAAATATAAACGGAGAACACTCATTCTCTTACTGTCTTCTAAAACCTTCCTTAAAATGATTAGAATTAGAATTCTTAGTGGGTGGCTGTGACACTAAAATCACAAATGACTTGGTAATTTGGACCACCATTCTAACAAGAAGCAGCATGTTGACATCTTCATCACATAAATAAGTACAATGTTATAATGTGTAAATATGAGCCAATGAGATGTCTTCTCATGAGAACAAAAATATCAGTATACAAACCTGCTCTTGGGTGATGAAATGCAATGTTAACTTAATTATTAAAATCTGGTTGGGGTTGGTTGGTTGTGATAATGAGATTAAAACCCAGGAGCTTGTCCATTCCAGTCAAGCACTACAATCGAGCTATTTTCAAGCTCCATTTTTGGTATTCTTTAAGGTAATGTATATGTTAGAATTTTTGTACTACAGAGGAAATTAATGTGTATACCGCTTAGAAACACCCTACCATCTACAAGTTAAAGAAACGTTTCTAAGCTAGTCCTGATAGCATTCACCTCCAACCTCAGAACTACAGAGGCCAAAGCAGAAGAATCATGAATTCCATGAACACCATAAATTCCATAGTAGTCTAAGTTGGTGCAGTGACAGATCCTTTGTCAAAAAAGTCAAAACTTAAAATAAATAAATAACTAAAAGAAACATTTCAAGAAGCATGTTTCTGAAAATGTGCCTATCCGTTCATTTATTTTAGATGCAAGAGATTGGAAATGCTGAAGGAGCTCAGTACAGTTCCCATCCTCAGCTGGCAGCCATGAGGCCGAGAGGCCAGCCTACAGACCTCAGACAGCAGGCAAGCATGATGCAGCACGGCCAGCTGACCACCATCAACCAGTCACAGCTGAGCGCACAGTTGGGCTTGAACATGGGAGGAACCAACGTCCCACACAACTCCCCTTCTCCACCTGGGAGCAAGTCTGCAACCCCTTCGCCTTCCAGCTCGGTGCATGAGGATGAGTGTGAGGATACCTCCAAGGTATGATCTGGGCCTGCCACCGTCATTGCAATGTGATAAGGACATGCAATGTGATAAGGTCTTCCCTGTGAGAAACACTGGTGGGAAGCATATACTTGGTTAAGGAAGCAGGAGGTAGCAAACTGAACGGATTCAATCATGTGATTACCTTATACTTTTAAGTTCCTTAGTTGTCCTTTCAATGTGTGTGTGTGTGTGTGTGTGTGTGTGTGTGTGTGTGTGTGTGTGTGTGTGTGTGTACATTACAAAGGTTGTTTTTACTCTTAAAATGTGTGATCCACAGAGTGAATAAGACTAGATAAACTCCTCTTCACTTCTGTAATAGAGCCTATGCTACTCCCTTCTAAAAACAATTTTCTCTGTAGGGCCATTCTTTTTCCTTGCAAGGATCTTGTGTAACTTAGGACAGGCTCAGATACCTGAGGGGCTATGTAACTGAGAAGGACCCTGAACTTCTGAGGGCCCTGTTTCCACCTCGAGTGCTGGGATTAAAAGGACCACCCCAGGTTTATGGGACGTTGGAGATCAGAACCATGCAGCCAAAGCACTCTACAAGACTGAGCTGCATCTCCGCCCCAGTGTACTTTAAGACGGTAAAGTCTGGTCCTGTGTGTGTAGGGAGCGAGCCTAGGGGTCAGAATGCGTGCTGTGATGTAGTTAGATGGCAGCCTCGGATCACCTGACCCAATTGTTCCAATACTAGTGACAGGCAGAGCGAAAGAAGACTATGTGGAACAAGGCCTGGGTGCTAATGTTTTGTGGTTCCCTGTGGATCTGTCACCAGATGCCTTTCTGTAAGTCATTTGAGTGGGAAATTGCTTTTTAAATATCCTAGGAGGGGAAAAATTAGGTGAAACTTCCTTTAAATTTGTTTAAGGGTGTTGTTAAAGTATAATCCTTTTTTTTTAAAGATAAGAAAAAAAAAAAGAAAAAAGAAATGTCCGAACCAAAACCCTGTAGGCTTTTGCTTGAAAACACTAAACTCTTCCCTCTTGCCCTCCCTAATCACCAATGAAGCACTACCCAGATTAATCCGAGTGAGAAGGACGTGTCTCACAGGCCTACCAGTACATGAATACTGTCTCTCAATTCTCATCTTTTTTAAAAGATTAATTTTATTTGTGTTTAAGTATAGGCAGTGGGTGGACAATAGGCAGATAAGTTCAGGTACCTCAGGAGGTCAGCGGTTCCGGTTCCTCGGGGGCTTTTGGGACTGCCCGATGTAGATGCTGGAAACCGAACTCAGGTCCTCTACATGAGCAGCTCAGGCTCTTAACTGCTGAACCATCTTTCAAGACCCCTCTTTTACTTCTTTGAAAATCTCCCTAATAAATAGTTAGATGTGGCAGACACTCTGTTTCCTTATCACCTTCCTAAGAATTTTGTTCTGCAGATTCCTAGATTTGCTCTATAGGATCAGGTCTATGGGGCTGTCATCTCTATAACTGTAAACATAAACACTAAACTGTTAATAGCACAGATGAATTGTAATTCTTAGATTAATTCAATTTATTGATAGCACTGACAATATTTTCTTATTTCTATACTCCTGATGCCCTAGTGTTTGGGACGAGCAGGGCAGGGGACTACTACTCAGGGTTGGGTATAGCCAACTGAGACCCACCCATAAAAGCCAAAGTCTACGGACACTCGGCTGACTGGGCACTTTCTCTGCTCACATCATGTCTGTGCTGCCCACTCCTGCACACAAAACTTCCCACACGTCTTTGTGTCTGGTGTTGCCCTGGTCCTTTCTGTCCCTCATTGAGTTAGTCCCTCCACAGTGGCCATGCGCTGAGCGGTGCCTCCTGCTCTGGGGGATCTGTGAGTGCAAACGTCTCCCGTCTTGGCAGCCATTTCCACATTGTGCTGACTTACCAACCAAAATAAAAATAAATCCCAAGTATTAATCTCAGTGTGTCTGCATTGGATTCTCATCCTCACTGTCAGTCCTGAAGTGCGTGAGGGTGAATCCATGGTCTAAAAGAGGCACTACTAGAAGACTAATTAATTAATCACTGCTTTAGTGAAAGTCTGGGCACCAGCTGAACATTTAGATGGCAAAGACATTTTCCTAAGGAAATGTAGGTCATTCTAATAGAACCTAACGATTCTCTGAACCCAAGTATGAACGTCAAGCACATGTGTGGTGCCAGAGATTCATGATTTCTAGGCAATAACCTAGGCAGAAATGACACGTGTTGTATTACATTCTTACTATGTGTTTGTGTTCAGCTCGAAGTAACAACCAGTTTGCTCACCATGATAAGATCTTTATCGGCATTCCTTCCTGACATTTCAAAACATTAGTGCAAAATTTGTGGTATCGTCTAAAATAAATCTTACACAGGATACGTCTCAACTACAGTAACACTGTATACACTTTTCAACTTACACAAGTGGCTGAGTGGATAAGAGCCTGAAATTCTTAGCACTCTCATGCTGCCATTTACTGTTAACCCCTTACGAACACAGCTCTTAATTGTCCCAAGACACAAGCTTGTATATTATAAACCTCCAAGCTGATGTGAAATTTTACCAATGAGTTTCCAGTCTGTCACTCAACACCCACATCTCAAAAAACTTGCTCAAGTCTCAGCCAGTGGCTGAATTCATATTCTAGTAGCAGCAGATTTTTGAGCTATTGGTGTATATGAGTGAAAAGATGAATTTCTCAGTAATATCCTTTTTTATAGCTTTTTTCTTTTACACAAACATTCCTGAGGTCCTGTTCAAGTGTATTTTCCACCTCAAGAAAATCCATCCCCCATTCTCCTCCTGAATGCTTTTGCTCAACGAGGATTCAGAATTCTCCCATGTTTATGTGTGTTATATTCCTCTTACCTGTGTTAGACTGATGCAAAAAATCCTCTGCTGAAACTAAGTATTTTTTATGGCAGTTAAGAATTACACAATACTTTTTCTTTACCTGTGTGTAGGATTTCTGTGAAATGTTGTATTATAACAGCTCTCGTTAAATGGGAAACCAAACAGCACTAAGTCAAAAGATCATTGAAATCATTCAGAACTAGTGAATCACACAGGAATATGGAGGTCCAGCCTGTGAAAGCAGCTTTCAAGCAGCCCTCTTAACACACCATGCTGTCTTTAAGCAATTACATATTGATTCCAGATTATCTAATGGAACGAGTAAATGGAATACCTCTGTTTTGAGAGAAAAATATTGTAAATACACTAGGGGAATTAATTGTCATCTTACAAGCACCACCTATGGTTTGCACTGCTCTGAAGCTGCGTTGACGGCTTCAAGTCACAAACGAGACCCGCAGAGAAGACGCAAAGAGAGAGAGAGAGAGAGAGAGAGAGAGAGAGAGAGAGAGAGAGAGAGAGAGAGAGAGAGAAGAAAAACAAGCTCATGCAGCTTGTAGCTCTACGTTTATAATCCAAATCCTGTAATTTAACAGACACTTCAAAACACTTACAGCACCTGGCATTATAAGTGTATTTGGGGTATAGTTAGCCGTTCCTTTAATTAAATTATAGGCTATGAATCACAGTAGATATGGGTAGGGTTCTTTTGGTTTTGGTTTGTTTGTTTTTTGCCTGCTTTTGTGTTCATGTTTCCACTGAAAACATCCTTATGTTCCCATGTGCCTCATGAAGGACACATGGGTAAATGATCTTTTACTCTGAAACGGAATGGTTCCATCATTTACACAAACAGCTGGGTTCATCTCTCTTGCTCATTGTATTTCTTTCTCTTTGCCCCATGGGTACTTCACATGACTTGTTCTATCTTCTTTTTTTTTTTCTTCTCATCCCACCATCTCTGAGTGAAGACTAGGAAAATTGATGTCTGTTTTCTTACTTTTATTCTATTAGTTCTTTGAGAATTTTGAGTTTCCTCTAACATGTTCCCGTGACTTCATTCTCCAAGTCACACACAAATCCACTGTCCCTTCCAATACCTGCAAGAATAATCTGTGGTCTCAGACTACTCTTGAGTGTGTTGTCTCCCACTGGGTTTCGGTTGACTTTTCAGTGGCTCCACTTGTACAGAAAACAGATTCTTCCTTTCCAAGCAGCTAACAATTGCCAGTAGCTCACAGCCATGGAGTCGTAGGCCATATTTCTCCCTCTACCCTGGGATTTAGTCTCGTTTGGGATTCCACTGATTTTGTGCATGAAAGGTGTAAATTAATTGATATTTTGACATTATTATTTAGATACTTTTAAATCTAAATCTTTCTTCCGATTTATACACTTCTATTTTTGCGAATGATCCACTTAATTTTAATTTTTAACTCTTTAACATAATAAAATTCATTCAATAGTATGTGTGTTGTTTCATACAGCTCCTTTTCCTCTGATTTTAGTTAGCATTACATATCATTTTCATTTAGCATTACTTCTGTCTTGATTTTAAAGTGTTCTTTTGGAGTAGGTCTGCTTGGAACATTCTTATCTTAAAGATTGCTGCTGTGTAGATATCTAGACAGCCCCTACCTCTCGGCATTTTAGGTTTTCTTCGTATTCTTTTGCGTCCTGGGTTCCATTGTTGCTTTCGAGACCCACTAGCTCCACCTTTCTTTGAGAGTAACATGTCTCCTCTCTCTGATTGGTTTGAAACTCTCTTGTCATTGCTGTTCGTCAGCTTGAAGGTGATACATGTGGGCTTTGTCATATTTATCCTTAATTTAGTTATCTCTGTACTTCAATTCTGGAATATTTCAACCACCTTTTTTTTTTTAGATATTTCCCCTTGATCCCTTCTCATTCTGTAGTTCTGAGATGATTTATACTAGACTTCTTATCTTTTCCTCCACAGATTCCACCCCCCTCTACCCAACATGCTTTTGTGCAACTTTCTTTACCAGCTATACTGATTATGACTAACTTATCTTTATATCTTAGTGGGTAATTATTTTTTCACCTATATTGAATCTGACTTTTAAATGATCCTTAGTGATTATAACTTCAAGTACATTCCTAGCAGTATTTTCTCAAAGCTAAACATTTTCTTAGTTGCTTAATATTTTCCTCATATATTTTATCTCCTTTATATATTTGTTGCCCACTGTCTATCCCAGTTACTTTTCAATTGCTGTGATTAAACAGCATGATTGAGGCCATTTATAAACGAAGAGTTTATTGGGTGCTTACGCTTGCAGAGGCTTAGCGTCCAGAACCATCATGGAAGGGAACTTGGCACCTGGCAGGAAGGCATGGCTAGAGCAGTAACTGAGAGCTTCGCTTTCTTATCTGCAAGTAGGAGACAGAGAGAGCTCATTAGGAGTTACATGGGCGTTTGGGACCTGAAAACCTGACCCCAGTGATACTGCTCCTCCAGCAAGGTAATCTTAACCCTTCCCAAACAGTTCCACTAGCGGGGAACTAAGTGTGTAAATGAATGAGCCTATGAGGACCATTCTCATTCAACCAGCACGTACTCCCTTGCCTAATTCTTACTCACGACATCTGTGATCTAATTCTGGTTTTGCTCTCTTGCTTTATTTCGATGTCTCCTTTTGGGATATGAGCTCTTATTTATTAGACCTTCATAAAAATCATTTTAGACGTGGTTTGAAACACAGTCCTCAAGACAGAGTTTTGGTTTGCTTTGAATGGATCAGACCTCTCCCAACCACCCAACTGAATAATAAGCAAACCCCTTGCAAATGCTGGCTACTGTTTAGAGATTATCCGGTCATTCTCCCTTTGTTGAGGCATGGGAGGGTGCCTGCACGGAGAATTATCTCACCCCATCCTTGAGAGAGATGATTGTCATTCTTTTATATCACGTCTTTAGCAGATTCTTGCCATAAGCACCCTGCTTGCGCAGCCCTCAGATTTATCTTCTGTGGCCTGAACTCTTTGCCCTGGCAAAACTTTTCCAGTAATACTTTTGAATGAACCCTGACTTAGTAATCCTGCTGCTTCTCTCTTGTCTCTTAGACTTTTTGCTTTAAGCCATTCTTACTAAGTTACTGATTCCTCGGTGCTTGTGCTCTCAAATAGGAGGCAGAGTCAGAAAGGTGGGAACTTGGTGAGTCTCCTTCATGTGCTTTATCCATGCACTAGAGTAAGCCATTATACTAACAAACAAATATTCAGAGTCCTTTGTTTTTAGCACTGCTTGACAGCCAAGAGATTCTTAGACTACAGTAAAAATTCTAGGGGTTGGGGATTTAGCTCAGTGGTAGAGCACTTGCCTAGCAAGCACAAGGCCCTGGGTTTGGTCCCCAGCTCCGGAGAAAAAAAAAAAAAAGAAAAAAGAAGAAAAAAAATTCTAGATGATCTATACTCAGTAAGCAAAACTAAACAGTGCTAGAACAAAATGTCACAAAATTTTATAAAGAAATATGTCATAGTACTGAAAGTTACGGTTTGAAACTCAGATATTTTTCATATTGGCATGTTTTTACTGTGCAATTGCATATGAGCAATTCACATGATTTAATATGCTATCATCAAAATTCCTAGATTCATAGAATTACTAAATATTTTTGTTTATTTTTATATGTATATATGTATATGCATATGTATATATACACACAACATATATATATATATATATGCTGTGTCAACTTTACATTGAAAGAGGCAAATACACATCTACTCACTACAGATCAAGTACTACTAGACTACTAGACCAAAATAAGAGTCCATGAAAATCCAACTTAATGAACCAATAAGTTAAAACTGGTTTACTTAAAGAAAATGGATAAAGGATTACTTACACAGGCCTGGAAGCTCTCCAAAGAACTACTTTACCAAAGATCGCATTCCGCCATGTATGACAACCTCAATGAAGCTGCACCATTCAAGCTTCTACTTTCCATATATCTTATGACTACCCAAGGTCAGTTACCATGGTAACGAGGGCAGGTAAGATGAAATGCTAGAATTCTAGATGACAGTATTCTGATCTTATCCTCTTCTATATGCTACATGTTGTTATTAGATCCATTGCCACATCTATACACACACACACACACGCACACACACACACACACACACACACACACACTCACTAATGGTGATTCTAACAAACTAGTACAAGGAAGATGATAAAATTCGATATGTCAAGTGATTGTCTCTGAAATCAATTCAAGCAAATTGTGCCAGTATGTAGTATTTTCAAAGAGCATGTGTTCTTAGACATATCCTAGATGACTGAGCATATTTGATAATTCATGGAAGGAAAATAACATGAGGCTTGGCCTAGCCACCTGGTCTCTACCTCCCCGGGCCCTTACCTTAACAGCTTGTGTTTTTTATAAGGCAGAGCCCCAGTACAGAGAAATAAGAAGTAAGCATATTGCTCTACTCAGACAGATTGAACAAGGATCCAGTGGATCCCAGAGACTGTCACTAGGAGCTGATATGTATGCGCAATTAAAACCAACCATGCCTCACTTTAGAATAGGTTTTCTGGACAGTGGCCCAAAGTTGATATTTCACATAAGGCTACCAGGTGTCTTTGCTAAATTTATTTAAAAACTATGCAAGGTTTTCTTTTTTTGTTTCATTTTAAAATCAAGGATCCTTAAAAATGAATTTGCTTTACAGGCTGGTACGTCCACAGTGCCCCACAGTTGTGAATCATTTCAGAACGAAAGGCCTTTATACGTGTTTTCCTGTAATTGATGTGTTGAGTCATTGAATGTGCTGGTGTTATTAATGAAGATAATAAACCGATCTGTGAAATGAAAGAAGTGCTACAGGCTTGCTGATTTCACAGTAACTAGATGGCTCACTTTCCATGCTTACTTGAATTTATTCTCATAAGGGGATTAGACGGCTCCACTTAGGAGGAAAGGAGGGTGGAAGTAAGCGGCAGAATCTTCCCTTTTGGAAACGGGACACTGCAGAATTGCTGTGATGTGCCCCGTTTCTGTGATGGGGACTTTACAATGTTTACTTTGTATGATAAGAGTTATAAGTGGAGTTCTATGCGTTGTTCAGCCTATTATGCAGATGGTGCTTGATTAAAATCTATTTTAAACTGCAGCGATTACTGCAAGATAGTATGCATTAAAGAGCTCTCCTGGCTCCGTTAAAGGCTTTGGGGCCATGGTAGTTTATTTTAAATATGCTTATAGACATTTTTAACTTCTCCAGAGATGCTTCAATATCAATATTCTCTTTCCTTGATAATCGTGTGTGTGTGTATGTGTGTGTGTGTGTGTGTGTGTGTGTGTGTGTGTGTGTGTGTGAGAGAGAGAGAGAGAGAGAGAGAGAGAGAGAGAGAGAGAGAGACGCTACAGATTAAACCTTGAGCTTTTAGCATGCTAGGCAAGACCTCTAACACTAAGCCCTACCCCTGGTTCTCTTTCCCTGATAATGCTAAATTTTTGTACTCTAGAGAGTATTCTCCAAGCACCATACTGAGCACATGCATCTTTTAAATTAAAAGATTACTATTTTCTTGTGGTAAGTATGCTAAGTGCACCATTATAACTAAGAAATAATACAGGGCAGAAGGTGAATTACCAGAAGCCTGAAAATATTGTAGCATCATGACAAATACATCGAGTAAGTATGTGCAGCCTGAGAAAGCTTTTGTGTAACATTCATTTATGAGTAAAATATATGTATTTTAGTGTATTTATTCATCAGTGCCTTAAGTTTGAGATAACTTTAACCAAGGCTACTTTAGTGTTTTAGTTCATCTGTGTTGTTAGCTGCTATCGCTTTGTGAACTTTCTAAATGTATTTCGAATTGTTGCTTTGTCCTGATAAACCTTTGCCCTCGGCTGCAGAATAGAAGAGCAGAAATATATGACGAATCTCTGAAAGGCATCACATAATGGGAAAGGGGGCACCAAGACCCTGATTTTCAATGTACCTGGCTTCTTTGGAAGTGTATTTTGTATATAATAAAGTTCTTCAGAACACATAATTAGGTGTTCTAAGTGGAACATATTGGAATTAAATTTTACTGTCTGACTACAAGACCCTAGTAAGTTGTAAATACTCTAGTGTCCATTGAACACTTCTCTGCCATCCAATAAAACAGAGGCAACAGTCACCAATGGCTGCCTAGATTTATATTTAATCAACTAATATTAAATTTAAAGTCTTTCAACTCTGAGTTGTACCAGCTTTATACAGTCAATCTATAGCTATATGTGGCTAGTGGACACCATTTTGGAAAGGCTACAGAATATACTTATCATTCTAGAAGGTTCTGCGAGACAGTGGTACCTGGATTATAGAACCCAGACTTTCTTAGAAAGTTAAGGTATGAAATCACAAGCTTTCATACATAAATGTATGAAGCCAAAATCCAGGCAATACCCAGGGACATATTGTAAGTCCATTTAGCTAATTTTTTTCACCTCAACCATATTCATCATCCTTACGTTTATTCTAAATACTTTGCGGTCAGAAGAGTCAGGTACTTCTCAAAATACAATCCATTACTGGCATGTAAGTGGTCCAAACTGAAACAAGGCTCCTTTCAGAGGAGGCTTTGCTTATGGATAGCGACCACGTGCTTCTCACAGGAATAACAAAGCTACCACTGGAAAGTAGGTCTTAGAAATCCCAGCTCGTCAACTAGACTCTAAAAGGATAGCTCCTTTTTGCCTGTTTCTCATGTATGAAAAGCAGTGAAAAATACAAACCACACATCAGAGAACCATCCTGAGGCAAGTATCTTTGTGAAGCACCATCCAAGTACTAGAAAACAGAAGACACAAGCAACAAGAGTGAATTGCATCACATCCAGGGAAGAATCTTTTACACAAAAGCACTGAGCAACATAATAAACAATGCTCTCTAAATTGCATTTTATTTTCATAAAAGTGAAGATATTCCCGCATACGTCTTTCATCTCTGTGTATATCTCTAGTGAAAAGTAGGACATTATCTCAAAGCACAGTTGAGTTGCAGGCAGGCAATTTTATGAGTCTTCAGATGATGACAACCCAAGAGAGCTTTGATGACGCCCATTAATTATTAAAATAAGGACGGTGAATCTTTAGTAGTGAGTAGTAAATGGACAGCTCTTATTGGTGCTCTCAGGTGCCAATCTGTCCCCATGCCTAGCACACAGTTCTGGGCAATATGACATGAGAATGTCTCTCCATGGAAGGTTTGGGATGCTGGTGACTGAAAGTGAACGGATATGCTCTTGGTTCAGCCAGAGCAAAAGCAAAGATGTTATTCTAAACAATCTGCCCTGAACAGGGGTGAGATCCAGTTTCGCAGCTTTCTATTTCTCAGGAACATCAGCTGCATCCCCAAAGACCCAGAGGAATGAGTGACTGCACATAGATTCTGTCTCCTATGCCTTCATCATATGGAGACAGAGATCATGAAACCCTTCCTCCAGTTAAATAAAACTCTAATATTAAGATAAAACGCATCCTTCTCAATCCTACAAAACAAGCCAGGAAAGTCTAGAAAACCTCTAGATAGCTAACTGAAAAGGTTGGTTGTCCGGACAGCTTGTGATTTTCTGGAGCATGCATTGCTTCAAATGCAAAGCTGTATTCCACTCAGCATCACTGGGCCTCTTGTGTTACACATTCTTCTCCTTATTCAGTCATCCCAGAGAGGAGAGTGTTGTTACAAGACAAAGAGAATAGTTGTTATAGAACCAGTTTAAAAATGAAATGAACCTGAGTCCTTGTGGTTCACATTTAATATTGAACAGTAGAGGAAGGAAATTATTTAAATAATTTTTGGGGAAATCCTTTAATTAAAATTTTTGTGTTACATGATACATTTGTCTCCCAACATTTGATTATCTTTGGGAAAGATTGACGTAACCGCCAGTCATAGTTATTTCAATTCATGCAATCATTACTATTTTAATTAATTTTTAAAATTAATATATTTAATATTCTCTATGTATAAACATTTACTTACCTGTGCTTTATTCCATTTCTAAGTCTTGCCCTCACTGATGAAATATGCTCCTAAATGTCACAATCACCCTCTTTTATTTCCAGCTTTATTAAGCTGTGATTGACAAATAAAACTAAATATGAGGTGTGCAACATAGCGATTTGATGTAATATGTACATTATGAAATTATTACTACAGCCAAGATAATTAACACACGCACCACTTAATTTTAGCTGGCCACCAATTTTTAAGTCATTGCCTTGACACTTATTCTAAGTATCACACACTGCAACTTTAATAATGGACCTCTGCTTATTGAAAGAACTATATGCACTACTAATGTTCATAAAGTACAATGCAGAATCTTAATTTATTGTTACACAATTCCTCAAGTAAGCGTGTCACTGTTTATACTTTCATTTTAAAAAAAAATGAATTTAAAGTCAACATCTCCATATCATTTTTTTATCACCATAGGCTTATCCCAATATATACCACCATCATTAATAACACATAGAGATAAATCCCAGATAGACTCCTCATTTAACATTTATTAGTTTTCACAACATCATCACTTTTTCCTTACTTTTTCTCTTTTGGGGGAATTTTTATGCTTGGCCAGGAGTGATGGTGAATGCCTTTAATCCCAGCACTCAGGAGGCAGATGGAGATGGATCTCTGTGAGTCCCATGCCAGCCTGGTCTACCAATGAGGTTCAGGACAGCCAGGGCTGTCACACAGAGAAACTCTGTCTCAACACCTTTTTACTTTTTATTTCTTACATACATAGCAGTCCAACCACAGTTTCCCCTATCTCCCACTCCTCCCAGTCCTCCTGCCTCCAACCTCCCCTAAGTGGATAATTCAATACTGCTTACTGAAGTGGCCATGCTTCCTGTTGTAGCATTAGAAGTCACCCACAGCTGAATGCTTGTCTCCTTTGACTACTCCATCCTGAATATTATTTTTGTTGATATGGTTTTAATTGGAGTAGACTTACAGCACTGTACCTCATTCCTTTCTCCTCCACGCCCCCAGACACCTGTCCTCAAAGCCCTCTTATGTCTCCTTATGTCCCCTCAAATCTTAAGCTTATAGATTCTTTTTCCTTGATTACTATTATATACGTGTGTGTGTGCATATGTGTGTATGTGTGTGTGCATATGTGTGTGTGTACAAACATATATACGCCTACTGAGTGTTGGGGCTGACCGCTCTGTGTTGTATACCTAGTAAAGGGGCTCATCCCTGAAGAGGCTAATCCTTCTTCTCCCAGCAGTCCTTGCTTTCCTATAGCTCTTTGCACAGGGGGGCACTCTGAGAAAAATTTCTCCTTCCACATTAATATGACCATTGAAACTGCCATTGTTCTGGTCTTGTTTATGCAGCTATATCTAGGAGAAACTCTTTCACAGCAGACTTCCTGGTATTATGATTCCTAAAAGCTCTCGACCCCCTCTTCCTCCATGTTCCCTGATCCATAGACACAGGTAGATGTAGCTCTATGAGGTAGATGCTTCTGTTGGGGTAGGGCTCCCTGCAATTTATTGATCTCTGCATTGGGTGCATTTGCGCTTTTCTGTTACTGTCTCCACTTGCTGTAAAGAAAGACTTTTTGATGAGTGGTGGTAACTACGTATCCAGGAAAGGTGGCTCACACACCATCTTTAACCTTCTTCATCGCCAACCTCATTGGTTCCTTTTATTGTTTTTTAATGACTTTATTGTTATAACTACAAATGGATGTTTATAAAATTAGATATTATAAAAAACTATAAAGAAGAAAACCGCAAAGATACATCCTATATTGCAAAGAAATTGCTAGTAAGATTTCAACTGCTTGTTAAACAAAGACTATCCATATTTTTCTTTTTGCTCCGTATTTGTTTATTATCCTAAAGTGCTCAAGCAAATCTTTGTGAATTTTCCTGTAACAGAAACCAATTCTACTGACATTCATCTTTCCTGTCAAAGTATAATTATATAGTATATTATTTTATGCTAGTACAATAGCAACTGTTAAGTACATCCTGTGTATTTCAGGAACCACTTAAGTGCTAGTAAGCAAAACTAGAACTGACCCTACCTTGGTAGCACTATCACTTGGGCTGATCAGAAGCATAGCAATGATATGCACAGTGTTGTGTAGTTAGAAGTTCATTGTATGCTATGGGTGGAAATCTAGATAGCTCAACAAATGCATTAAAAGAGCCTGACTTAGACGTTTGGATAACAACATCAAATAACAGTTGCTTCTATGCATCTCAAATGAGAAACACACAGACTTAACAAGCATCCAGCCGCAAATGGTAACAGAAACCCTATATGCTTATGAGGCTCATGAAAGAAGAGAGTTAGAGCACATAGCCCGGCAGAACATGCTGCCATAAAATGACCATGTAGAGGAAGATGAGCCAAAGAAAACTCCTCTAAAACCAGCAGCCCCAGCAAAATAAGAGATGAATCCAGGGGCTGTGTGTTCTAAAACTAGAAGAGAAGAGCCTTCCTGGGGAAGCTGGATTGTTCTATGACAGCATTGGTGACTTTATGAAGAGCTAAAAATGTAAAAAGCAACAGGAAGTCATGACAAGAGACAGTGCATAGCCAGCACAAAACGTGCTTGGAGGAGTTGGTTATAGAAAGAAGACTGCAAGCATGTGTCGTCTTAAGAGAGAAAGGGGTAGTTTATTTCTCTTTCAGTATATTTTATGTGTTAGGTGATCAAATGGAACAAGATGGTTTGGCTGAGATCAGCTTCCCATCCCTAGGTACATCAGGGCATTTGTTAAAGCTTCTTCAGGCAAGCCCAATAGGAAGCCATATTTGATGACTATCTCTAACAGAATTTGATGGGATCCAGAAGTGTCCCCAGATCACCTCTAAGATTTGGACTGGAGAAGTTATCGAGTAGTGTTAATCTACATTAGCTTTGCACCTTGGTTCAGAGCATCATGTCCTCATGGGGTTCTTTGAGCTTGTGGAGTAGATGTTTTCAGAGTAGCTTCAGAGTAGCGGACTTCTAGCAGAACAGTTTTTACTATCTTTATTGTTTTTTAATTGTTTATTTTATTGTTCAACAATTTCATACATGCATATAATGTATACTGATAAAGTCCACCCTCTTCTCTCCCATCTAATCCCTTCCTGCCTCCTTCCTCTCCTTCCTTCCTGTTTTAGTCACTATTCTATTGCTGTGAACACACACCATGTCTTCATTATAAAAGGATTTAATTGGGGGCTTGCTTGAAGTTTGTCCATTGTCATACTGGTGGGAGCATGGCAGCACACAGGCAGACATGGTGCTGGAGAAGTAGCTGAGAGCTCTACGTCCAGATCTGCAGGCAACAGGAAGAGAGAGACTCTTGTCTTGAAATAGGATTTTGCAACCCCAAGGTCCACCGCAGTGACACACTTCCTTTGTCAAGGGTGTTGCTCCTACCTTTCTATTTCTTTCATGTAGTTATACTCTCTGGTGACCAAGCACTGAAATATATGAGCCAACTGGGATATTCTTACTAGAATCACCACACCCCCAGCTTTATGTATGCTTTTAAAAATGTACAAGTCCACTAAGTGCTACCTGTATATTCAAGAGTGTGGGAGCGTGTAGTAGAGAATGGATAGCCACTTGGGAACCAAATCCCTGTAGAAAATCAGCTGGCCCCTCCTAGAAGCCATCAGTTGTCAGTAGCCAGTTGTCATCCTACCAGCCTTTTCAGTTCTCTGTACTTCTCAAATGAACGCAAAGCCAAAGAATTCACTCAGCCTGTTTCCTGTTTCTTACTGGCACTTGAGCAAGTCTTTGAAACTGACTTTACATAGCAAATCTGAGGAGGCTGTTTTTGCATTTCTTTAATTTTTAAAGTTTTAAATGTGTCATAATTTGTATTTGAATAGGCTTTTAAACTTTTCAATTAAATAAGTATATACATTTGCTTATTATAAAAATTGATCTGAAACTAAGTCATGGTAGAAAATAGGGGGCTCAGGAAAATTAATTTCAGAAAAGCAACATAGCTATTGGGTAATTAAGGGAGGTTGTGAAATTAGATAATCTGACACAGCCATAGAACTCTTAATTGAACATGCTTTCTCTGGTAAGGGGGGTTATTTTACACAGATATCTTACCAAGCATGTTCTATTATCCACAGGTAGGAAAAGTACACAGCAGCTATAAAAGGTAAAGGTCAGAATAACTGCGAGAGTGGCCACTGTTGGGAGATAGTGTAAATAGGATTTAGGTCAGTATGATAGGCACCTGTGAACAGGGACCTTCCAGTTAGCACTGGAATAGATAGATAGATAGATAGATAGATAGATAGATAGATAGATAGATAGATAGATAGATAGATACACATATACGTCATATACATATATATAATTTTTATCAATTCATACGGCTTTTTAGCTGAAAAGAAATCCTCACCAGAATCTTCATTTTGCAGAGATAGACTAAATGACATCAACTTTACTTAGCAACAAACATGTTCTAAATGTTCTAGAAACCTCTAGAATCTAGCTATTTTGGGTATTCAATATGGTAGCCATTGGGTACTCATAGAATTGAGTTGACTTTTAAAAAGGCTATAACTCATCTTATTCATTTAAGCATTCATCACCATCATATGGCTCATGGAACCCAAGCAGCACAGTGCAGATTACAGAATTTTGTCCTCATTACAGAAAGTTCACTTTGATAACAGTAACTCAGATTCTAAGCCTGTCAAAATCATAAGCATTGCTGGATTCCCACCTCCACCTTACCCTCCCACCCACCTGCACCCACCAACCACATCTACAGAGCTAAGTGTAAAATCAAAAACCATTGGATTCTATTTCTTAAGCATGTTGACCCCATGTTTAAAGTCATAATTAGGAAGCTAAGTTAGACCTCTCCAAAAGAGAACAAGCTCAGTAAAGTCACTACAGGAGTTACAGTGGCAGAGAAAGGTAAAGGGAGGTAAGGAATAGCATTTAACTGTGTAGCGCCTGCTGATAATTGTTAGGGTCTGAGTTCAAATCCCTGGAACTCATATAAAGCCGGATGGATTATGGCATGTTTGTCATCCCTGCACATCTACAGAAAGAAGAGCAGAGTTGGGAAAGCTTCAGTAGGCATGGCATAGACAAATTGAACTGGGAAAAGGATGAGTAAAGAAGTCACATGAAATGTGAGGATACATTGTCTTTCTGTTTATACATTTTTGTTCTGTTGTATACTAGGGATCAATTCCAAGACCTTGAATATGCTGGATAAGCATTCTACCAATGAGCTATACCCCAAAGAGAATATGAAGGTTTATGTGTAAAACTACACCACCAATACCTACCACTCTTAGAAATATCTCTCAGTGAGGGTAGTCTGGGTGGCATTTTGAGTCTATGTCAAGGGAAAGTAGCAATATGATTCAGCCCCTTGTTTTCTCAGTTACTCCATAACTCTACCTTGATTTTTATTTCAGATCAATGGAGGAGAGAAGCGGCCTGCCTCTGATATGGGAAAAAAACCAAAAACTCCTAAAAAGAAGAAGAAGAAGGATCCTAATGAGCCCCAGAAGCCTGTGTCTGCCTATGCTTTGTTCTTTCGTGATACCCAGGCTGCCATCAAGGGCCAAAATCCAAATGCTACTTTTGGTGAAGTCTCTAAGATTGTGGCATCCATGTGGGATGGCCTAGGAGAAGAGCAGAAACAGGTAAGAATGGTTTGAAAATCACTGGAATCCGCTCGATAGCAGACAGTGTGTGTGGGCTTCAGATCCAGCTTCTATGAACCTCAGGGAAATAGATTGGACACTGTAACTATGACTTCGAAAGGAACCCCTGTCTGAACCATACTTCAAAAGAGTACCACTTAATCTTGTACTCCTTTTATACTCTTCCCTAAATAGCATGTTGGCTCCCTTGTTTCAAACTTTACACAGCGTAGTGACTTTTGGACGGACTTCCACAGACCCCAGCCAGGATTACATCATGTCTTAATGGTGCCCACATGAACATAGACACTAAAAGTTTCCCCTTTGTAAACTATCCACACCTCTCTTCAGCATTTGCTATTTATTCTCCTATCATCAAACTCTGTTTGCTCTTTGCAAATGAACCTCCAGTTTGTTTCTATCCTTGTTCCTTCCCTAAAGACCACCAAGGTCTGTTATTTAACCCCTCATATATATTTAGCTCATGTTTCTAGGCTCTGTTAAGTGGGACCAGACGGCTGCTTTTGCTTCCTTTTCTGATGGATGACCAGGGTGTGATGGAGGGAGTGGTATGTGAGACATGCCAGCAGTACCACGAGTCATCTAGGAAATCTTAAAGAGGGTGAGGAGTCACACTGACAGCTCAGCAACATGAAGAAGGAATTCTAATTCTGTGTCTAAACTAGAGGCTAGATAGTCACTGTCATGAGGTAGAATCATTGCCACATACATTAAACAATCATGATAACTAAAATAAATTGACAATATAACAGCATAAGCAAATATGGTTGCACTAATTAAATATTAAGATAGCATTTGACTCTTCACCGTGTCCAGGGAAGTGTATTTAAAAACAAAGGTAAAGCACTTGCTGTGCAAGGGTGAAGACCCGAGTTCAAAACACGTAAGGAAGAGAACGACTGTAAAGCCAGATGTGTCGTCTCACATTCGTAATCGTAGCTCTTCTACGCTGAGATGGGAGGCACAGACAGCAGAAGTCCTGGAGGCACATGGGCCAGCCAACCTGGCAGGCACAGCAGAGAACAACAAAGAGTCTTTGCTAGAAACAACAAAGAAGGCCTGGCCAACACCGGAGATTGTCCTCTGACCTCTACACATGCACCTTGGCACACACAAGACACACACACACACACGTGCACAAACACGAGTGCTCACACATACAGGGCACGGATGCAGGGAAGAGGTTAGAACTTTAGGAAAAAGAAAAATGTCTAGGTTCTGGAGGCATCTTAGTTTAATGTCAATATCTATACTCTTAAGTAGGGTTTTATACTGTTGAAAGACATCTGACTTCCCTCCTTTTATCTACTCAGTACTCATAGGTCTACAATGAATTGTCCAAAATCTAGGAAAGCGTCAGGAAAATTAAGTTCACTCATTTATTTGACAAATACTTTTGAGCATACATTGGCTTAGCAACGTCCAGACACACTAGATCTGGCAGCCAGGTCTCCGTTGTGCTGAATAAGCAGGTCATACTTACTTTGTTGGCACGTAGAGTTTCTATGAGGAGACCTTGCCACAATTAACTTACAGTTCTCTTCCTCAAAACCCCTAGAAATGGCAATGGTTACAATGATAAAAGCCAGATACCAAGAAACAAAACTTGCTACTTCCTCTCTCTCCCCAGCACCTCCAGCTCTTTAAGTCAGTTATCCTTTAGGACCTGAAATTAATATACATTTTTAACTTATTTTTATTTCATGTGCATTGGCACTTTTGTCTGCATGTATGTGTATGCAAGGGTGTCGGATCCCCCAGAACTGGTGTTACAGATAGTTGTGAGCTGCCATGTAGGTGGTGGAAATTGAACCCCAGTATTCTGGAAGAACACTCAGTACTCTCAACCTCTGAGACATGTCTAGCGTGATACACATTTTCTTATGCCTTCAAGATTGACAGGCAGAAGGCATGTCAATAAGACCTGCCCTGCAGAGGACTGGGTGCCAAGAGTCACCTTTATCAGTGATAAAGATGCTGTGTGAACTCTCTGTGTACCTGTTAACACAGAATTGTAATTGTTAATAGAGTTGGTAAGGCTGTACTGAATAATTCTAAATGAAACCCAATATGATCCAATTTCTAGCTGGTCCCTAACTCAGATCAATTGAAGGTGGAACTGTATAATATCTTCCCCTCCAGTTATCCTCCCCTCCCCCATCCAGTTGCTGAGTGATGGCCAATGTACACATGGATGAGAAGGCCCAGCCCTTGACCCAATTCTCTGAACAATGTCATGTCCATGCCTAGCTATTCTGCTTCTCTGCTAATCTTCCATGTACTCTTGGGAATGTTCTGAGCATCAAGCCCTGTCTTCTACTGTGAGATGAAATTTCCCAGAGGAAGTTCTAGAAAGTGTCTTCTCCTTAGGGACTGTGCACAACAACCCGTGCTCATCAGAAGTCACACATGGTTGCTCTTGGTTCCGCCTTGCCTTCTGCTTTTTCACTTTCTCTAACACTTAGTCACCTTTTTTTACGTCTCTCTGTGGTCCCAGTTGTCCTGAGACTCTCCCATATTCAAAACCAGGGTTTTAAAAGAGAAGTCCATAGAGACTTTTCACAGCCCAGAATCTGTCCTTTGCATTACCAATGTAAAAATTGCTATCTGTACTCTTATTTCTGGTGTAAAAAAAATAATGCTCATACAACCAAAACCAGATAATTTCAAGTGTAAAGAGCCAAGTTTTGTCTATTAATTCTATGACAATGATGATTTATATTTTTAATTTAACAATAGGGGACTATTAAAATAACTTCCAACATTCTTTTTGCCTGTATAAGGAAACTATGTGTGTGATTATATGTCTATGAGAGAGAGAGAGAGAGAGAGAGAGAGAGAGAGAGAGAGAGATAAGTTAGGTTTCAGAGCTTACAATGTAATATTCAAGATTTTTTTAATTTCAGGACAATTTCCCTTTTCTCTTTTGCATTTTTTTCTCATTCAGTAACTCAAAGCCAGGCAGTGGTGACAGACACCTTTAATCCCTTTTATCCCAGAACTCAGTCAGGAGAGGCAGGAGGATCTCTAGGAGTTTGAGACCACCCTGATCTTCAGAGAGAGTTTTAGGAAAAGAAAAGGGAAGGGAAGGGGAGGGGAGGGGAGGGGAGGGGAAGGGAGGGGAGGGGAGGGGAGGAGAGGAGAGGAGAGGGGAGGAGAGGAGAGGAGGGGAGGGGAGGGGAGGGGAGGGGAGAGGAGAGGAGAGGAGAGGAGAGGAGAGGAGAGGAGAGGAGAAGAGAGGAGAAGAGAGGAGAAGAGAGGAGAAGAGAGGAGAAGAGATAAGAGAAGAGAGGAGAAGAGAGGAGAAGAGAAGAGAAGAGAAGAGAGAAGAGAAGAGAAGAGAAGAGAAGAGAAGAGAAGAGAAGAAAAACAAGAACTCTAGATGTGTCTACCCCTCATTTCTCACTTATGGAAGCAGTTGAGGTATTGAGAAGAAATTCATTTGATAAATAAAGATATAATTATACAATAGTTGGACAATATGATTCATATCCAAGAATCAAAATCTACAGAATAAAAAGATTTAGAGATTGTCTAAGAAAACATTACCATATTATATTTCTTGGAGGAAGTAAGTATTTTAAAAGTTGAGTACTTTTTTGAGAGTTACCTAACAAAGGTGCTAGGAGCAATTTAGGTTACCATGAGATAGTTTGTGTTGGAGCCTGATGTTTCTTGTTATAGCAGCAACCAGGAAAGCTGATTCCTCTCCTCTATAGATGCCCTTGTTTAATAGAGACAGAGACTGTACATTGCTCTCCAGTGATTGGATTATGACACTACAGCACAGCACACGTAGGCCCTAGACCCATCCCTGCACCAGAGAAGGAGCGCATGGCATCCTATAGTCTGGCTGCTGCTCAGCTGCTCTGTGGTAGCCTCTCATTGAATATGCGCAGAAGATGCCAGTGTGGCAAATGTGCCTGCCCAAAAGGCACTCTGGAGCTTCCAAAACATTATCATGAAATTATTCCAGAATATTATATCTGCTGCATGACCACCTGTTCATCCCTTTTAATGTTGACTCATTGTGCCAACTCACTATAATATCTGCTTCAAACTTAAAGTAATTGTACTTACCCCTCATTTAATATTCAAACTTGGGGAGCCTACCTACTGCTCTGTACTTTTAAAGGAACATTTCTAAATTAGTTTAGACAAGCCCCCAGGATGGTTTTAGGTTGTGAAGGCAATTAGGGTAGGAGGTAGAGATTTCATGAGCTGTAGTTGCTTTAAAAACCCTGTTGTCACACTAGTCCACAATTTTATACTGTGAACAGATACAAATATAAAAACAAACAGAGGGAAGTGGACAGAGTTATCAATGCTTTATTAGGGACTTGGAAAATTACAATATTTAAGGGAAAATGTCATTAGCGAGAATACAAATAAATAGCTTTCTGCTGACCAGAAGAATCACGCCTAATAGAACGCTGTGTTTCCATCTCATGCCTGCTCAGTGTGGAGGTGGCTATGGAAAGCCAGCACAAAGGATAGAGCTTCATTTTTCAGAATCCGTGGTGAATGAGAAACTATGGACTCCAGTTCCGCAAGTAGGTACTCTGTCAAGGAAGAGAACTCGAAAGGAAGGCAAGAGGAGTAATACTGTGCTCCAGGAAAACACCCCCGTCCCCCATGAATCCTTCCCTCCAAAGATGATGAACACACTCCACAACTCAGAGAAGGTTCCATTTTAATACTTGGGAAAACAATGCTGAATCTGCAATGCAAAGAAAACTGTGCTTAGGATTCCAACCGGGGGTTTTAAATGCTAATGACTCGTAAGACAATGAAGAACCCATTTCAGAAGCATACCAAGTTGTTTAAAAGGCACCAGATGGAGAAAGGGGATAAAACACAAGTATTGCTGTGATGCTGGGTTTTGCTCCTTTTCTTTCCCTGGCTGGAGCCTGCAGAGGAAGGATAATAAGTTAACAGTACTATCCTCTTGCATCCTGGCACCTTGCTTCAGCAACCCTTGGCATCCTTTTACAAGGTTCTATCTAAATTTCTCATCTACCTCCATGACTGTGGAATGCTCGGATTCCGATCACTGTGGTATAGAGCCTGAATGCAAGATGACAATGTAAGACAATTCCAACTCTATAAAATAAAAAAGCTGGTCAGCTCCCCATAGAACAGGTTGACCCAGAGAGCTGTAGAGTTCTTGAGTTCCTTTTAGTCATGGAAAGTCACCTTAAATCAGAACCAGATGTAAATTACTAAATGAACCTTAAGTTCCTAATTGGAGACACAGTCGGGCTGTAAGACATTTAGCAAATTACAAACAAAATGTTCTTGTTTACATTACATTAAATGGCTTTAAAGCTGCAGCCAAGAGCTAAATAAACATGCTGTTAGGCTAAAAATGGAGTGGAAAGCCTATTCGGATTGGGTGTATTCGGGGGAAACCGCAGCCCACGGGTGCCTGGAGAGTGTATTTTTGTAAATGCTAGTCCTGTTGTGGAAGAAAAGAGTGGATTTACCCGGAGATCCACGGCCTAATGAGCAGCCTTCACTTGCCGGGAACATGTTTGAATACTGTAGCATATGCCTCCTTTCAGGATGCATAATTCATATCCAAGGATATTAGCCCCAGCAGTTCAGCTCAATAGCAGCACCTCATTATTTTATCTCTCAGTATTTATTCCTATGTTTGACGCCTCATGAAATTACTGTTAATGTGTTTATATAAGGGCAGATCTGACACAAGTGGGAAGAGTATCATTTCCTCCCTTCTTCCTGCTGCTGTTGCTTCTTCCCTGGTAGAAGGGGCGACTGTAAATAGTTAATTTGCTTCAATTATGAGCCTGTCCTGCTAAATTAGAAGCAGCAGGGATATGAAGAGCCGAAATTATACTTAGGAAGCAGCTGACAAATCCTCTGAGCCCATGGAATCCAATCATTTACTCCTCATTGGGGCTCAGACACCCACTACATAAATGCTGCTGGAGATTTTTGCTCCTTATCTTAGGACACAATTTGGATTTTATATCAACCATACTTAAGGTTAACAAAAATCCTGCCACACTATAGCATTCGAACAGGTGTAAGTTTATGTTAACAATTTACATATAAACATGGTGTGTTTTCTACTTTCTAAAAGATGAAGCGTATTGGACAGGTAAAGCAATTGTTCATGCAGAAGCCTCAGCCCTTTACCCAAGTATACAAGGCAGCACTTACACACCACACACACACACACACACACACTCACACACACACACACACACACACATGAGAATGCACATGCATGCACTCACACATACACACACACACATACACACATACACATACATGAGCGTGCACATGCATGCACTCTCACACACACACACACGTACATCCACACACACCGATAGAGGAAGAAGGCATGAATCTGATAAGGAGGTGTCAGGAAGGGCTCAAGAGGAGTTAGAGGGAGTATGGGGGTTATGTATGATGAAAATACATTGTACTTATATATGATACTCTCAGGAACAAACAATAAGAAGATAAAAAGTAATTATTCTCAAAAATTAAAACATTCAAATAATATAAAATTTATTTAGCAAAAATAAGATCATAACATGTAAACAAGGTTTATATTCATAAAAATTACAAATGAGCAATAAGAGTATAACTTGAAATATTAAGCATATGTTACTTCTAAAGCCAGGTATTTATATATACATATACATGTTAACACATCAAGGAGAGTGTTTCATGAAGCCATGAACATAAACATGTATAATTCAGGTGTGTGAATGTTTATATCCTATACACACTAAGAGTTAATCATTTAAACGTCCCCATAGTGTGGAGGAGGAAATAACTCCAGCTGATAGTCATTCCATTCCAGTCTGTTACAACTCTTCATGTATATGTTTGTGTGTGTTTGTGTGTGTGTGAGTGTGTGTGTGTGTGTGTGTATTTGGGATAAGTTGCATATCTAGCAAATTCTCTGTGTCCATTGATATGTGTTTTAATTTAGAAGATGCGACTTAGTGATTTAGCCTTAAAATCCATGTAATGCTAAGTGGCAAAGTCTGAATCCCCATTCCAAGGGTTTTTATTCAATAAGTACTGTCATGGGGTTCACAGCACTGCTTCTCCTGATATGGGCAACATGGACAAACAGTGCTTTCATGTGATTACATAGCCTGATGCCGTGGTAGCTACTGTGTTGGGTAAGCACACCATTATGTCAACACCATAACAGTGCCACCTGCCAACACATTTCTCACAATAATGTCCTACCATCTGCTGATGTCTGACTGTGTTCCCTGAGCACCTACTATGTATCAGACACTGCTCTGAATGCTGGGCTTCTATCACGAGAAATAGACCAGACCTAGCAACTTTGAATTTTCAAGGCACATCTGAGAGCATTTTCATATCTAGGGGGAACCAGTGAGCAAACGCATATGAATCTTTGACACCAGATTACTTTGATTCCCTCCTAGTTTGTTGGGTGTCTGCTTCCTGTGCTGTGAAAGCAGAAGATTAACACCAAGGCAGCCTGCTTTTTGGAGGAACTATCAAAGAAAGGGCTCGATGATGACAGCGACAGAAAGCATGTAACCCAAGCATGATTCTGCTGCTACTTGGCTTCTGTACCCTTCATGTTTCATGCTTCATGCTACATTAGGCACACAGGGGTCAGCCTGTTAGTTAAGAGTAATTAATTACCAACATGGTACTTAGCGAGTTGTCTTAATTTAATAAATCAGTAGATATGTCTTGTAGCCATATCTAGAGCCAAGTTGCCTGTTTGTGGTCCCTAGTAGCCAGTAACAGATGGCATCAACATGGCCGAAACCCTTCAGTTGTATCAAACAGTCTTCAAAAGAAATCAATAGCAAGATTCCTGTCATATCATGTAATGCTTTTGGTCCTTTAGACACAACCTTGTGAAATCTTCCCAGTTAGGGTGTCCCTATAAAGATGTTGAGCAAAGTACACAAAGTCAATAGGTAGCCATATTTAAGGACCAGGTTGCATGTAAAATACTGACACGTTTTCTCTGACTGACCTAAAGGACGTCATCCCTGAAAGCGAGTATAGACTTGAAGTTTCTGAATAAGTATCTCTGGGATTGTGATGAAGTTATTCTTCTTCATACATAATTCTGTTGCTAAGCATTTTCTATAAATAAGAAATGGTAGTGGAAAAAAATACATTTGTGCTTAACCAAAAAGGAAAGCACCTTGTCAGTGTTTAAATGGTGTTTGATTAGAATTCAGAATAAGATGGATTTTTGCACCTTTTCTTCTTATGACTGTAACAACTGTTGAAGTAAACTGACTAGAGATTACAACCTGGAGCCAGACAGATGAAAGGAGGAAGAAATTATCAAGTATTTTTAAGATGTTGCTTTTCTCCATGAGCTGGGTGGATTTTTTGGGGGAAGAAGAATGCAAGGATGAACTGACAGATTACATTAGAATTCTTTTTCTGGTTAAGTGTGTCATAGTCACTGACATTGAAGTGCTGATTTTAATTAGGGATTATCAGACTATAAAAACACATGTACTCAGTGGTATTTAGAGCATTCAGTGAATCACAGGATCACATGAACAGGATTGCGTTCTCCAGAACAGCTATCTGATGTCTATCTATGTGTGTTTCGGGTTAGCAGTTGTATATGTTTTAGTTTAACCAATGAGATGTGGTCCTTAGATAGGAAATGGTGGCTTTCTTGGAATAACAAACCACAGCATATAACTATGTTAAGGAAGGATGAATTCAAACGTGTTTAGGTGAGCTGGGGAAATGATAAATGGTATATTATGATTTTTAAATCCTTTTCTGGCCAACTTTGTACTTTATTTCAAACAGCTGTGGCCCATTTGGAAGCCATTTTGTAGCTCAGCAGAACACTAATATTTACTGTATGAATCACATATCTTTAAAATATTTGTCTTTCCTGAGAGAAACTATGCCTTTCCCAAACTTAACTTTGACATAAATCAGACCCATCCTCACAGGCCAGGTTCATGCGTTTGATCGCTGAAGTGATCATTCACTGCCGAATGCAATCCCACAACCCCTTTGGTTTCTGCAAATAAAGGGCTTAAAGGACTTTCTCCATCTATAACTTCAAGTTTTGAAACATCTCTCAGGGACTTTTTACCAGTTATCTTGAAATGTATCTTCTAAAGTAAGAATTTGCCCTACTTCTTTTACACGTGGAATTCTTGTATATGAATATCATTCTCTTTGGACATTTCCATTTCACACAGCATCCTAGCCCAATTTTAGAGAGCAGCATCATAGAGACATACCCAGTGTGTAGAGCTGGAACCGTCAGGTAGTTCTCAAAGGTGGAGGGTCTAATTATTACTGGGCAGACAACCTCATTCCGATCTGGGCTACCACCCTTTAAACACAATTACAGAAAGATACCTCCTGAAATGACCCCCCCTAGAATCCTCCCTCTGCACATCTGCAGCTATTTGGGAACGTGTGGACCCATCAATCCACATAATGTGAAGTGATGAGTTCACTCTTCCCTAAAGTGGCGTTTAGGCACTTACACAATGATCCCAACATTGCCGATCATCAATAGCCAATGGGGAGTCATTTGTGAAACACGGATGTCTGAATTCTAGTCAGGTATCCTGTAACAGCATCGATCCCGGGATGGAACCAGGCCTTGTGTTCAGCATGAAGGGTGGGAGTTACCGCCTCGCCCTCCTAGTCATTAATCAACACATTGCAGGAATGTTAACACTTTGTGTGATGTTTACTGCCAGCAGCCCAACAAAGGGTAACAACATACTTACATGTTGCTGTTTCAATAGAAAGCAAATAAAAGAAAGACAGGAAATGCTAGAATCAGGCCATCTCACCTTTGCTGCTTAGGAAACAATACTTTGGGTAAGTCTAGAGACCAGTATGTATTACAGGTTCCTTTAAAAGCTAAATGAACCCTACCTAATGGAAGGCACAGCATAGCATGTTAATTAAAGTCATGATATAATTATTTAGGGCAGTTAGAAGTATCAAAGATTTTATTTACCAAACTAAAAATATTCACTAATATTTTTTCAAAATTTTCTAAGGTGTCAGTATGTGTAGGAGAAAACACATCTCAAAACCATTTATGTAGGTGTGTTCGTGTGTGTGTGTGTGTGTGTGTGTGTGTGTGTCTGTGTGTGTCTGTGTGTGTGTGTGTGTGTGATGCATGCATGCACATGACTGTGTAGGCATACATGTCCCTAGGTGTGCATGCAGACAGCAGGGGGGAACTTTAGGTCTCTTCCTCTATTGTTCTGCGTTATTGCCTTGACAAAGTCTTTCTGAATAGGAAGTTTGCCCTAAGTTTGCCCTTTCTGCCAGGCTGTCTGGCCAGCAAGCTCAGCTCTCTGGATCTCCTGTCTCTACCCTGTGATGTGCAGGGTCTCATGCTAAGTGATTTATATGGGTCCCGGATTACAAAACCAGCTCGTAGTTGTATGCAAACACTTTTAACACTGAGCTATCCCTTCAGCTCCCCCTTGGAACTACTTTAAGGTAGTAAGAGGAAAGCGTGTGCTTAAAGCTAATATTTACAAATTATGTCCTGGAGAAATGGGCTTAAGGCAAAACTAATGAGTAATCTTTCTCACAGGAAAAAAAAAAAAACAAGGAATAAGTCAATAAAGATCAGAAGCACTTTTGTCTAAATGCGGCTGAACCAATATGGGTCATAATGTTTAAAATAAGAGCAGCAAAGGCTCGACAGAACTGTCATTTGTTTTGTATTCACATGAGAATTCCCAAAGAAGATTCTGGATTTGAATAGCTAGTCCTGTAAATCTATGACACTCTTGTGCTTCAGTGAAAAGCTATGTCAACCAACTTTCTTTTTTTTACTAAGAACAACAGCAAAACTGATTTCTAATTTTCTTTGGTTTCTCAGTTAGTAAAGGTAGTAGGCTGATCAAATGATAATATTGCACTGATTAACGAGCCTTAGCCTTAATTCATTTTTACTATATAAAATTCTAGCTAACTGTGAAAGTCAACACTGCATGCCTCCTTAAAAGGGAGTACTCACATTCATTTCATGGGTCCTGTTATAATTCTGCTGCTAGAGCAGTAGTTTGTTTACCTGAAGCTCTGCTATAGTTAAAATATTCATGAGTAAATAATATTTTTCACATCTCGAGTTTTAGAATTGTGCTTTGGGCTCAGCAAACCACTGTCACTACAAAGTAAACATGGCTTTCTGCTGCCAGCTGCGAGGTGCTTAGCCTCGGACACAGTCTAACTTGAATGCCCAAACAGATTCTACGTCATTTCTCAATATTAACCTGACTCTGGTTAATAGTCACATCAGGGCAAATACATTTTCATTTTCACAGTAAATGCTGAAGAGCATTTTGCTAATTTGGGCTGATTTTAAAAGATTGCAAAACTTTGGAACCTTGAAAAACGCGGCCTCAGGGCAGAAGGTAAACCTATCTGTGCCCTAGCTTACCCCCAACTTCCGTGCCCTGCCCCTTTTTAAGTAGCTCACAGCGGAGCTGATCACAAGAGTTGATCATTTGTCAGATTCCAATGAGTTTCCTCTACTTTTGTTTTCAAGCCTCCGTCATTGTCCATTGTAGAAAACTTTTTATGAGAGCCCCATGACTGTACTCCATGTTCCTGTTGGAATGGGCATGGCACACAGGCCATAGAACATTGCAGGTTGTGTCCCTAGCCACTTGCCATCCCCATTCCAGTCCCAAGGGTACCCTTGCCTGCCACTGCTGACTGCCAAATCCTTGGAAATACAGCCTAGAAGCTCTTAAAATTGTGATGAACCCGTAAATGCTGATACCTGTCCATTGGTCTTTATACTGAATAAGATGCATCACTCTTGAATTTCATCTTGGTTTTGTGTTTGGTATGAACCACAGATATTAGAATATTACTGTACTGCTGAATGTCTTCCTTCTGTCTAAATGGGAACATCTTGTTCCTGGGTGAGGCTTTTCAGAAAGCCTTCATCAAATCCGCCAATACTCCCACACTCAAACCCTTTTTTGTACACATTCTGAAGATGCAAAACATTACAGTGTATATTCTTTTCCACCAGTCTATTTCCGTTCTCGAACTTGCATTAGGAAGGAAACGTTTGAGAGCTATATATTATTCTAGAATTATCCATACGTGTGCATGATTACCATTCTGTCTTGTCCGTCCCTTGGATCAAAAGCAGAAACACAGTCTAATTTAAGACTTTCTGTTGCTGTCACAGGTCTACAAGAAGAAAACTGAGGCTGCAAAAAAGGAATACCTGAAGCAGCTAGCAGCATACAGAGCCAGCCTTGTATCCAAGGTAACAAGCAATTGTTTAGTACTGCGACAGACTGTGGCCATCTTGTGCAGACTTTGATAGTCATTTAAAAGCATAAATGATCATGTTAGCATTTCTACATCATTTTCTTTGTGTTGTGGAAATATTTGCTCATCACTGGAAGACGAGAGTTGCATCTTGTGGCCCTTCGTAAAACACTGTGTACCTGCGGGTTGTTCTTGCAAACATAGCACATTCTTAGTCAGGAGCTGACTCGAGTCTGACCCTTATCTTCCTTCCATTGCGTGGGCCTTTCCCGAGGAGTTGCTACCCACTTCAAGTTGTGGTCTCATTATACTGGCATCAGGATATAGAATCCCTTCATCGTGTTTTTAAATGAGTATACTGAAAAATATTTTGTGCTTCAGAATATCTTATATCAGTACTTGCTTATTATATACAATGAAGAGTTGGCTCTGTGTGGTTTCATGTTCCTAAAAACACACTGCCCTTCATGGAGTGCTCAGGGGGTGACCTGGAGCAATGGGGCTTCATCTAGAAGGACTATAGCAGCTTGTCCAGCTCAGATTGCTACTGCTTTGTTCATTGTAACCACAAGCTCTGGATTTCATTGCATTCATCCTCGAAACTGCTCTCTTTTTACATCTACAAATATCCATTTCTCTTCTAACAACCCTTTCAAAAGTACACACATTAGGATTTTTGTATCAACAAAATTACCTACTGAACTTGATGGTGTATGGAAGGGAAAAGAAACCAAGTACAAATACATACAATTGTGTCGCAGGAGAATTACTGCTTATGAGGTGAAATTAATGTTTTCCTTCCTCACTGTCTCATGGCACATCCCCACTTTCTGATTTGTTTAACTCCCTTTCCACTTCTTTGTGTCTTCACCTGAGCTCACACTTCAGTATCCATGCAGAATTCAGAGACCACTCAGAAAATGTTAATGAAGCCCCCATCACATGTAGGATCCATCTCACTATTAGCCAGGCAGACCTTAGCAAATTTGTATCTCCCAAATATGAGAGGATTTAGCTGGAGTGCTTGCCCATGAGAGAAAGTCAACATGGGAGGTATCCGTCTTGATACAAAGCCCTCTGGCTAATGGCATGCAGATTGCCACCATGATGCCTCAGTACTGACTAAGCATGACTTCGCCTCCAAAGCATGCATCAGCAGATTTCCTACTAGCTACAGCTTGACTTCCTGTTCAGTCTCCAAGCTGCAGCCCTCAGTGCATGGCAAATTGGTATAAATGCTGCAAATTATCACTTCTACTTTTAAGAAACCAAGCACACTTTTTATAGCTTACTCTGACATTTTTTCCTTCTCTTGAGCAGCAGGAATTTTGCTGGAGCTGTTGAATCTCTGTTTATGAATGGTTCTCTATAATGTGTATACAATCTGTACTGAAGGAATGCTTCAGTCTTCATGGGTCAAAGAGATCCCTCTGCAGTCCTGCATACATAGCCTTCTCCACAGCTATAGAAAATTTGCAGCCTACCTCCCAGAATATGTGGCACCAAATGTAAAACCTAGTGCTTTTCCAGTTTAGTTATGGCAAGGCAAAGAAAGACTACTCAGGTTTAAACATGTTTTTCCCATGTTATAAGCCTGTACTATATTATAAACTTAAAGTGACAAACAGGTAAATATAATTCCAAGAATCTACCACGTGCCAGCCAGGCTATACTCTTTTTGGCTGTTGTTTGCTAATTCATGGATTTGTTGGCAAATTTTGCTGACCATGTGCATGTAACCCTATGCCAAGCAGAAAGGAGATAGTAGATAACAAGTAACCTAGACTCTTCCTACAAAGAACATGTTTCCGTCATGGAAGGCCACTAGTAAAACCATGTGCTAATAAATGATTGGGGTTTGAAAGACCCAAGGCCACAAAGTAAAGACTTGCTAGACTGATTAGCAGAAGCATCATGGAAAATGTGGTATTGAAGTTGAGGGCAAGAGAAGACTTGACCTTACAGACCCCAAATGCCCGAAGGGAAGGGAAGACAGCAGCTCAGAGGAGGCTGCTGGGTTCAGACCTGAGTGATTAAAGGGGCTGCGAATGGATACCATATGGGAGAGCAAAAGGAGCTGGGATTTATTCTCAGGGAAAGGGGATGGGGGCTGAATGACTGGGCATCAGTAGGGAACTGAGATTTAATGGCACTCTTAATCTATGTGCTTTATTGTGTGAAATAGGCTTAATTACATTGGAAGGAGATGATCGGTGTCATGGCAGCATTGTTTTGGGTCCACTCTTGTCTATTTCTGAGCCATCTTACTCAAGGACATAAATACAGTACTCACCTATATCTTTCAAGTTTCCAGTGTCCTGAAGTTATGACATGACATACTCTCCCTCTCCCTCCTCCTCTCCTTCCCCCTCCTCCCTCTCCCCCCCCCTCCATCCACCTAGGAATAACACCCACTCTGTTAGCCTCACATCTGCTTTCTTGGATCCTTGCCAGCCTCTTCCTGTCACATCTCCAGAAGTCTGCACTTAGCCAGGTTCTGTTCTGTTCAGCGCCTGCATTTCTCCTGCATTCCTGGGCTGATAGATCTCCCTAACTTGGGGTCATGACATAGTCTGCTACTGCACTGCACATGGTTTCTATTCCAGGACCCAATATGCACCAGCCCAGGCCTGCAGGACACTGCTCCGTCTCAGACTCACTGGAAGGTGCTGAAAAACAAACATGGACAGGCAGGTCCCAGTGGAATGTTTCTTGGAGCTGTTCTCTAAAATTAGCTGCTTCTAACAGAACATAATCAAAAATAGAAACCGAACTGAACCCGAAATGGGGCAACAGCACTCTTTACTCTTCATGTTACATGTATGACATGGAATGTAATCCACATGTCACTCAGTGTGGTCCCAGGCTTGAGTGAAATTGAAATCTACCCCAAGTAAAACAGCCAAGGGTAATAGTGACTATTCTCACCTCTGAACTTCAAAATGGCCGTCCTAATGCATCCCTGAAATTCCTCCCCCCCCCAATGATAACATATGCAGGAATGGTTCCCTGCTGCTGAGTGGTCCCTCAAGAGCCATTCTTCTCATTAGACATTTTTCTATAGGATCCTGTTGAACCTCATAACCCCTTGCTTTTATAAGGCTGTGTCTCACTCCAAAGAAGTCCAATGCATTGCCTTCCTTGGGAACACGGTGATATTGACATCTAGGAATGCAACCCAGTAGTCTTCTGGGGCTTCTAGGTTTTTCTCTACCCTCAGTGGCTATCTAATCTGTCTTACCTTTAGAGCCATTGCTTCTGACTCTCTTCTAAGAAACTCTACACCAACTCTTATCCTTTTAGCAGCCGAGAACAGTGCTGCCTTGCCTCAAACAAGGCTGTGTTCTGGAAGGCTGTCCGCTTTTTAGTATGCCACCCCTGACATCTAACCAGAATATTGTAGAATAGAGATATGTTCAATGCTGGGATTTCCCCCACTTAGTCATTTTGGGTAGTGACAGAGTCAAAACACTGTCCAGGCATTCCAGAATTGCTGGGTGCTTCAGTGGGAGTACTGTATGCAAACAGTTCTAAGAAAGCCCCAGAATTTCTGATTTGAAGCAACTATTATATTTGTAACTTTAAAAGAAGTTATAAAGGAAGAAAATATTACTGTAAGGCCTGAGGTTAAAAGATAGTACTAGAGAAAAGAGAGTTTACATTGATTACACTTGATAACCCAAGACATGAGGATGTTCGAGCCCACGCAGGGCATGAGGCAGAGAAACGGGGTTATCCACATTGCATTTAAATGAGTGTGGAAGAAATAAGGGGGTATTTTTAAAGGGGAGTGATCGGATCATGGGTGTTAAGCTTTGATGAAGACTCAAAGTGTAAGATATAACAATGTCTTTTCACTGAAAAGCAAAAGCGAAGGTTGTGATTAAACAGCCAGAGGGGGTTCTGAGGTACCTTCAACATCTGTGTTTCCACGCCGTTAAAGGAGTCATGTTAGAGGACTTCACAGAGGGCACCACCATCAATGGAGGAAAGCCTTGGTGAGGAGGAAACGGGGCAGATAAATCATCAGTCACAGAGATAGCAAAGGAACCTGCGTTCAAATCCAGCTTTAACACTTCTTGCACATTTGTCTTCGGGCAGTTACTTAGATGTTCTACGGTTTAGCTTACTCCAGTAGTAAGCAGAGATCATGGGACCTTTTGAATAAACTTTCCAACATAAAATAAGGAAAGCTGGATAATTTAATGTGACAGTTGAGGACAATACGCTAAGTGAAATAAGTCCGTGGCGTAAGGGCGGGGTCCTGGCTATTCCACTTAGAGTGTGTAAAATAGTCATGCCCATAGACTTAAAAAGGAGAACAGGGGTTGCTAGTATCTGGGAGGGAAAGAGAGATTGCTAACCCACAGGTATAAAAGTCCAGCTAGGAAGATGAATTAACTATACCTGTAGGCAAAGTAATGTTTTATCCGTTTAAAAAAAGAATGTGTGAAAAGGGAAGAATTGTTTTAAGTCTTCTTACCACCATAAAATAACTTTTAGTTCAAAATCAGCTGCATGGTTTAGGATGTTGAGCAAAGGATATTCTTAGTTAATACAAAGAATTCATAATTATACTTTAATATTATTAGTAAGTACGCACAGTAGTAGAAAATGAACCGTTGTGTGGCTGAAAAGATGGCTGAGTCATAGTTTCAATTTGTTCGCAAAGTTACCTCTTTATAAAGATACTCTAGAGAAGACAAAAAGTAACTTATAGTAATTTTAATTTAATTATTTGAACTTAAATGTTTAAAATATTCAAATATCTTCTCTTAGCTCCATCCCATTAAAAGATTAAGATGTCCTAAATATAAACAAAAAATACATTTGTCTATGTCACCTTCCTAACTGAAGGAGGCTCTGTGGATCCTGTGAAGAAGACCATGAAGAGAGTGGGGTTGTTCTAGCTTGGGCAGTACTGAGTTGGTCTCTTAAATACAGCTTAAGGATATATAGTTTTTCCATACACGAAGAAATTCCTAGACATGAGTCTAAATCATTATGTTGAAAGCAATGTAGAAAACTTTAAAGCAATAGAAGTGGTTTCATTTCACCACATAGACCAGGATTTATATTCCCCAAATGAGTGTTGCATTCAAAGAAGTCACCTTGGGAGGCCAGAAACTCATTTTTTTATTGCTCTCAGGGTTTAAGAGATTTTTTTTTGCAACTCCCGTTTAGAACTGCAGTCAGGAAAAGTTTATGAGCCACTCTAGAAAATCAATCTTGTTACACTATTTTCACACATCATTCTTTTCTCCAAACATCACAAGATAGAACCCACAGCTTTGGCTTCAACTCACTATTAGCTAGCTCCACAAATTGAATTCACCATCAAAAGGCAAAAGAGTTGTGTGAGGATATGTAAAATGATGTCCTCCCAACTCTGAAGAGAATTCCAACAGAGCAGTTCCTAAATATCGCCTGTGACAGCAGCCATGCTGGATGAGAAGCCAGCTCAAATGCCAGCTCGGGAGAGAACATTTGGGTGTCTATATGGTGATAAGGAAAAGTAATTAGTTAGTTGCTTGAAACCACACATCATATGTGTGATATTATTTTTTCTAATAAGGGATGCTATTGCTATAATGAAACACCACAACCAAAAGCAAATTGGAGAAGAAAGGTTTATTAGACTTGCATTTCCAGAGGCAGGAGCTGGTGCAGAGGTCACTGATGGGTGCTGCTCACTGACTTCTTCCACATGACTCACTCAGCCTGCTTTCTCAAATGACCCAGGACCACCAATCCACAGTGGTCCTCGCCCTCCTACATAAATCATTAATTAAGAAAATGCCCTACAGGCTTGCAACAGCCCTGTCTTCTAGAGGCATTATCATAACTAGGCCTCCCTTTTCTCTGAGTACTCCAGCTTGTGTGAACTTGACAAAAAGCTAGATGGCACAAGAGGTGTGTGTGTGTGTGTGTGTGTGTGTGTGTGTGTGTGTGTGTGTGTGTGTCACAGTGAGTCCTGGGAAAAAGACAGTCTCCGTCTGAGTTCCCACCTCTCACCTTGTTGGAGACAGACTCTCCTCCTGTTCACTGCTGTGTACACTGGGCTATCTAGTCCTGTAAGCATCTCAGATTCTCTTCTTTCTACCCATTTCACTTTAGCTCAGCTGAGATGATAGATGCTTACCAACACCATATCCAAAGTGATTTCCTTTTTCCCCTAAGAAGTAGGATGTCAGCGCTTACAAAGGAAGTGAAAACACTGCTTTTAAAAAACATATAGGGTGGTATTTAAGTGAACTAATTAAGTTCGCTGTTGCTCTTATCAATAATAAAGAAATACAAAGCCCAGTTTCAATTAAAGGAGCTTCAATTAGAAAGGGAGCAATGTTTTCTTCTTGGAGAACGAGATAAACTTCCAGCATTCGTGCGGTGGAGAGCTATTGAGACAAATAGTGACTGTGAATTTACAAATGGGACAGATCATTTTATGACTGTTAACATAAAATTTGAAGCTCTGAGCCAAGATTGTGATTTAAAGATAATAAAATCTCATGCTTCAGGGTCTAAGTTAATCACCTGCAAGAGCTAGGAAGGATTTGCTTCTCAGAAGTAACAATGTACAATGGAGGAGGTGCATAAATTTTGTTTAATTTTCAATGCATCAAGTATTGGTCAGTACTGAAAACAAGAACCAAATTAGATGGCCTATTAATTTGATTTGGTCCAGCAACTCTTATATGATTGCTTCCACTGAGTTTTATGTCTTGTGTTTATACTTTGCTATTTTAAATAACAATTATTTTTGCCATCTTTCATTTTTATAGCACACATCATTGCCAGAATGGAGGCATTTATACACTCTGCAGCATCGTCTTCATTATACAAAGTAAATGAAAATGCTGTTCTCTTGGACGGTCATCAACTTGCTTAATAAGAACTTTCTTAAGGCGTTTAGTGTTATACCCTTTGTGCATATCAAAGGAAGTCTCCACCATAAGGCCCAAAAGGTCTCAGCTGCCACTAGATTTCCCTTTTCCCTAAAGAAGATGTCATCCAGATCCTGTGGTTAAAACACAAAAGGAAAGAGAGCATAGTTAGAAACCAACAGTAAATAACAAATCAGATGTGACTTGTGGTAGAGTTCTTACCTAGCATGCATGAGGTCTTGTGTCCAATTCCCAGAACTGAAAAAAGAAAATTAAAGAACACATCTTGCCTCTAAAAGTATCAAAATCTTTTATTGACTTTCAATTTACATTAATAGCACCATGTTCGTCAGATGATCAACATGTGACACTGCAAAATGGAAAAGTTGAAGAAAGTCCTCTATGCCTGGCCTTGGGACTTTTGTTGCATAGTCTATGAGTCGGAGGGAAGCATTATTTCCTTGTGTGGCATAACTCCCTTTAACCTCCCCAACACACATACAGATACATGCATACACACTTATATGTACATATTATATATGTATTTTAAGTAAGCTTATAAAATAATGTGTCCCCATTTTTTCAAGTGTATTTGGTGGTATTTCTCCTCCTCCCACTTCTTCTGCAATACCATTCTTCCCTTCCCTTCATAGTTTTGTCCAACTCACCCCATTTTTCTTTCCTTCCTCTCAAAGCACCTGTGTCCTATTAGCCCCCTCTTTAGAGATCCCCACCCACATTCCCATGGTACCTTTGCTTCCCTGGCCTCTGAGGTTGCATCTGGTCAGGTACCCAAATGTGAGACTCAGAGCTGGGAGTCTCACATAGTAAAGTCACGTATGCAGTGTTTATCCTTCTGGGTATTGGGTCACCTCACTTCATGTAATACTGCCCATTTTCATCCATTTATATGAAATTTTCATGATTTCATTTTCCTTTATAGCTGAATAATATTCCGCAGTGCACACATGCCACATTTATATCACTTATGCATCACTTGAAGGACATTTAAATCGTTTCTGGTTCCTAGATGCTGTAATGGGAATGGCTGAGCACGTATCTTGCAGCAGGATGGCAAGGCCTCTGGGCCTATGTCAAGCCTTGCTATCTCTGAGCCATTAAATGGATCTCTTTTTAGCGTTTTGAGAAATTATGGGAATTGCACCAGCTTGCAATCCCACCAACTTGGATCCTCACCCACTATTCTTCTTCCCCTGAGTCCTCACTACCACCATTGTCAGTTGAGTTCTTGACCTTAGCCATCTGACTGGCAAAAGATGAAATCTCCAAGTGATTTTAGTTTGGACTTCCCTGATGCTTAAGAATGCTGGACACATTTTAAAAGATATTCCCACCACTTTTATCCCTCCTTTTGAGGACTCTCTTCATATCCATACCTAAAAACCACAACCATCAGACTGACAGCATAGCCCTCGCGCTACAATAAAGGCACTTATGTTTGTGAGGTTACCAACAGCTGCCTAATTAACGTAAGGCATGATCAATAGGGGAAGAGATTGTCACTGGTACTCCAAACACAGGCAACTACCTGTATCTAACAAGTCACAGATCTTAAAGGAGAATCATCCTCTGCCATTTTCCCACATCAGCATAGTTTCCAACTGTATTTTAAATACTTATACCCACAGAAAGATGTAGCCTGCACTCCTCATTAAAGAAACCACTTTTGAAGTAGACAGAAGCAATCACAGAGATCCACAACTAGTCAAACATCAGAGAATGTCACTGTGGCGTGCCCGGCCTTGATTGCTACATCTGCAGCACAGCCCTGATGCACAAGGGAAGATGGGTGGTAAGACTTTAAGAGAAGGGGGCCAGGACCAGAGGCCAGGCTGTGGTGGCACATGCCTTCATTCTCAGTCCTCAGGAGGCAGAGGCAGATCTCTGACTTAGAAGCCAGCCTGGTCTGCAGGGGGAGTTCCAGGACAGTCAGAGCCACACAGAGAAATCTTGTCTTGAAAAACAAAAGAATAAGAAGAAGCACAAGAGGAAGAGGAGTGCCTTCTCTATAGCCACAACACAGATGCTGAAACCATAGATTCTCAACAATATAGCTACCTAAACAAGACCTACACAATCGTGTTAGGTAACTTGCCAACATAGAAGGGAAATTTCACAAAACTAGAAGAGCTGTAGGCACCAATGGCTGCTAAGAGAGCTGAGAAAGGAAGAGTGTCATTTTTCCAGGGACAAGCCACCTGATAGGCTTTCCAATTCCAAGTGGCCAACCCTAAACACTAAAAGGGCTCATTTGAGTATGTGTGTCTACATACGTATATGTGTACATGTGTATATGTGTTGTGTGTATGATGAATATACAGCTTTCTAAAATTCTCCCTGTTAAAAATTCTGTTAATTCTTTGACCTTTGCCTTAAATTATGAACTGTTTTACACAAAAACTTAAATGAAGAAGCAAAACAATCTAATTAGAAGTTTTCTTTCATTGAAAGCATCCTCAGGAACTACATTTCATAAACTCTTTCTGTCTGCAGACCCTTTTACAAATTCTTGATGAACAATTTTTGGCGACTTAAGGTTGCTGTAGAATACAGGGAATAGAAACCTGTATTCTAATTCTACTCGTGAAAATGGTCTTGGGAAGTGGAGGGTGGTTGGGAAGTGGCCTCCAAGGGTATTGTATACCTTTCTGTCATTCTGTGAATAGAAAATTTAACCTCTCTGAGCCCAGATTTTTATGGTTTGGGGGGAAGGGTATGAGTGTATGAGTATCTGTGAGTATATGACTGTGTGTAAGTGTATGAGTGTACGTGTATGAGTGTGTGAGTGTATGAGTGTGTGTATGAATGTATGTGTATGCATGTGTGTATGAGTATATATATGTATATGTATGTGTATACATATGTATGAATATATGAGTGTGTTGCTTCATATGAATGTCATAGGAGTTTGATATATATGAATGTGAGTGTATGAGAATGTAAGTGTATGAGTAGTATATATGTGTATGTGTGTGTATATGTGTTTATGTGTGTGTGAGTGTATGAGTGTGTGAATGTATGAGTGTGAGTATATGAGTGTATGCATGGGTGTATGAATCTGTGTGTGTGTGTCTGTGTGTGTGTGTGTGTGTGTGTGTGTGTGTGTGTGTGTATCTGCAGCTCACAGTGCTTCAGACTGGCCTATGCAGCTGTCTAGCTTGAGCTCCTCCAAGTGACATTCTCTGTGTTTGAACCTGTTGTAGATCTCTATAAGACTGAGTCCTTATTTCATCATGACATCCTCATTTATCCATTCATATTGGCACAGTGATTAATGTTGTGATTGTGCAGGCCTTGTTTAGGTAGCCATACTGTTGAGCTTCCACAGTTTTAGCATCTGCATTGTCTAAAAGGTACTGCCCTGGATCAGGTGTCCTGGTCCCCTTCTCTTACAATCTTTCCACCCTCTCATTGGTGATATTTCCTTGTATATAGGGATTGTATTGCAGATATAGAAATCAGGGACAGGCATCCCACCATGACATTCTCTGCATTTTGACCTGTTGTGGATCTATGTAATAGTCTATTTCCTTATTTTCTCATGACATTTTCACAAATGCGCACATTTGGTATATTTTCTAAGAGGTCATATATATCTTTCCTATAAGACAGTAATAAGAGATTAGGAATCACAACCACAAAGGGCAAAGTCAGGGAATCCAACACACACACACACACACACACACACACACACACACACACACACACACACACACGAACATCATTTTTACTGTTAGTCATTTACTTTCTCAGTATCCCTGGGAATGCCTACACTACATTGCCTAAGTGCTTGAGACTAGCCTATGATAATAAAGCTGGCTTATGCTGACTTCCCATACATAATGCAGGCTATGGATAGAGAGTAGCATTGCCCAAGCAGGAGGGACATCATAGACCTCATAGACATACCAGGTCTGCATTGCCGAAAGAGGGCTCATCCCTGGCTCTTGGTGATAGTCAGAGCTTAAGCACAGAGCTGACTTGTGAACCAAAGAGGCACATCCAGGTCACATGTAAAAGTGTATGTGAATCCCCAAGACAGGCTTAGCAAAAGTGGTTTTCTTCTCCAGAACCACAATTCATCCTTCCCCTCCACTTGGTTCACATCCTACCCTGTTCCATCAGTCTCTTCTCTCAGGAAATGAAGAGCTGGGTTCTTCCCTAGGAGGTGATGCCACAGGGTTAGTCTTTGATTCCTCTCATCTCCCACTGAAATGCCTGGTTTTTAAGTCAATTAAAAAGTTATCAAGTGTGGAAAAATTAGGTTGAGATTATATTAATTTATGATAGAGTCCGAAATATCAAAGAGAGAGTATTTTTATCTACTTCATTAGTGAGGACAATTTATCACCAACTCCTTTTTTAAAAAAAATCAAGATGTGTTCTGCAGTTTCTTTGAAGACATATTAATAAGATTTTCCATGACTTTTGGAAGGTATTTGAGACTTCTTCCATAGCCATTGCTATCAACCAGCTTTGTTTTCTGTGGAGAAATATCTAGGGCCAAGGCTCCATGACAACACAGAGTAGAAATTAAGCATGTGGTCAGTAGGAGAGCTGAACTGAATTACTTTGAAAGTGGCATAGCTTACGGTGATAAAGGTCTCCTCCTTCATCTTTCTGTCTTTCCTTGGATAACCAAAATAGTCAGTCAGAGCAAAGCATTTCAGCAAAGGAAAAGGAATGAAATGTCACTACAGCTTGCTTTGGATGTCATAAAGGAGTGAGTTAGAGACTCTATGATGTATATGTTATGTTAAAATAATGATGGGACAATCCATGGGAGTTGATTCTCATGAAAGTCCTTGAGGAAATTCACAAACATCCTGAGAATAGCATCATGCTCAGACACCCGTCTCCTAATGCCACTCTTCTTTGTTCCCTCTGCAGAGCTACAATGACCCTGTGGATGTTAAGACATCTCAGCCACCCCAGCTGGTCAACTCCAAGCCGTCAGTGTTCCATGGGCCCAGCCAGGCCCACTCAGCTCTGTACCTAAGTTCTCACTATCACCAACAACCAGGAATGACTCCTCAGCTCACCGCCATGCATCCGAGCCTCCCCAGAAACATAGCACCTAAGCCCAATAACCAAATGCCAGTGACTGTCTCCATAGCCAACATGGCTGTGTCCCCACCACCGCCCCTCCAAATCAGCCCACCTCTTCATCAGCATCTCAGCATGCAGCAGCATCAGCCACTTGTGCAGCAGCCTCTTGCGAGTCAGCTCCCCATGCAGGTCCAGACCGCCTTACACTCGCCCACCATGCAGCAAGTAAGTCTCTCCATGGGTTCTGTGCATGCTAGGGGAGGGAGGTGCCAGATATCAAGCAATGGCTGGAGGGGGTGGTTAGTCTTTTGGAATGGAGACCTCAGATATTTGACAAACTTACTCTGGAAAATATAATTTACAAGGGGTAAGTTGTCAAAATCGGGCACTGACGGCTCTTCCTCTCAAAGCACTGCTTTCATTCACAAGATATCAACTTGATGCTCCCTTGCTGGTGGCCTCTTTGTTTCTGGTTTGTTTCTTCAGTGCAAACATGTGCTAAAATGCCCTATGTTGCATAGATCTTGATGAAACAGGGTCTGTGATTTCTTTCTAATGTCATTAGGAGATGAGGCTTTCTTGACTAGGGTGACCCTTGAGTTCGATAATTGAAACAAAATGAGATCAGATTGAATTCCAAATTTAGTCGAGTCTTAGAAACAGTGAGAGCCAAACAGCAACTAGTACTTCATTTAGGAATAGACAAGGAGCTTGGAATGAGTAGCCTCCCAACGTGTAACATGCCCTGGCTGGAGTCCCTCGCATTGCAAATGCAAGGGTGTGTTTGTGGGAAGGGAGGTTATTTGTCTTCTGCATAAATAAGAAAACATGAGATATTTCTGGGCAATTTTGTGTAGTTTTATTTGAAATCAAATTTTCTTTTCAGATTTTAATTTATTTTATTTTAAGGTTTTGATGTTCTTTTGTAACTTGAGAATTAGGAACATACTCTCCAAACTCGGTGGAACATGAACTATTCTCTTAGCCCAAAAGCTCACTTTGAAAAATAGGCCAAGGTTAAAAACTACAAATCAGAGCAAACTCAGCCACTGCCTTTATCATTCAATTATGCTTTTCCCAGAGTTGTGGGAAAATACATAACCACAGGTTCTTGCAAAAATTCATACCTAGCTGTTTGTACACAGAATGCATGCTTACCCTCCGAAAAATAGGGGAAGGAGAAGCAGAAGGGTGAACCATGTCTAGGCAGTCTAAAATGCATTTTACTATGGTTACTATAGACAAGGTTTCTGAAAACTGACTACAGCAAACCCTTATATTTAAATTCTTGGAGACATTGCAGGGCTGGTGTTAGTCTTGTCCTTGTTTGATGAATGAAGAAACTGAGGCTTTGAAGGTTAGATTAATAAGCTCACAAGGTGAGAGCCGAAATTCAAATCCAGATCCAATCAGAACTCAGACGTGTCATCCCTTAGTGCTTAGTGTCTGCCTCTCAGCCTCAAGCTTTCTTGTAGATTATTAGCAGATTTGGAACAGAAAGCCTGTGTCTTCTAAGACTAAATGCTTTTAAATGTTAGTTTCTTCTCAAATCAAATCTTTTATGAAAAACAAGGGAATGCATCAACTCACTATCTTCCTTGGTTCCTAAATCAAATATATTAATATATTAATAGCTAACTGTCTTACCTACAAACCACAACCAGTTGCTGAAGTTGACTCACTAGAGGGAAGACCAAGGCGGTAACAGTTTCCCTCCAGCCAGGTCTCCAAATGCATTTATGACAAAGAGATATTCATGGGGTAGCATCTTCAGCCTTTATCTCAGACATCATTCACAAGGAAATGGACAACATTGAGTGCCTTCTTATTCTAGGGAATCAATGGTGTTTGCATGGTGAGTAAGCAGTTTGAAAACTGTCACTTACACTAGGGTGGGTTGACACCCGCTTACAGGTACTAGGGCTCTACGTCACGTGGTAATCGCTATGCTCTCATTCATCCCAAGAAAAAAAGTACAGAGGTACAATCTTGTCCCCCAGCAGCGGGACAAATATGTCCAGACAGGAGACCCTTCCTAATCCGTCCACTCTTTCCTGTACTAATACCCTGAATAACGTAAAAGTCTCCATGAATAGTTTTCAACACTTTCAGAATTACAAAAGGCTACTTGTACAAACTCAAAAGATTTATTCCAACATACAAAAGTCTTAACATAGGGAGAAAAGGAACAACTTATTGTTTTGAACAAGGTATTTTTTAGACAGTAAGTCAGCTGTAAGAGTATACCTCTGTTGATCTGTGGACTATGCCATCCGATGGAAAATTTGGTAAGGTTGAGTGCATTCAGAAATCCCAGTATCCTCATATCTGAGGACAGTAGGAGTTTCCTTACTCCTGACCAGGTTCCTGTCCTGAGACACACTACACCATAGAGAGGACTGTGAGAATCAGTCACATAGGGGTACTGCTTGAAGCTCCTCCAGAGGCAGATGAGGCATCCCAAACATCTCATCCCAAGCCAATAGAAAGCATCTGCCTTTGGACCCTGACCCACCCCACAATATATGTAAGACCCTGACCGCAAGGAATAAAAGGCACACGTGAGTTATTTCATCAAAGACTGAGAGTGTCTGTCATATCAAGCTATAACACTTTGAGCAAGAGAGTTCTCTCCCAAAGCTTTTGAAGCTGGAAGCTACTTGAAACTACTGTGATCACTTTCTACTCAATGGCACTGACCTTGGCTCCCCACTGGCCCACAGCAGTGTAAAATACTGCTCTACCACACTGACTCCAGAGCACCAGCAGCTGCAGAAGAGACCCCAGCAGCTTGCCTAGCTAGGATTCCTCCTCCCAGCTCATGTCCTCAGATAACATCTGGTACATAGGTCAGCAATTGGCATCAACGTGGGGCATGAACCCATGACCCTGAGATTAACAGTTTCATGCTCTACCCACAGTTATTCCAAAGACACCTCCCCTTTAAAAGATAAAAAAGGAGGAGTTGTGGGGCAATGGTACCATGTGACCAGACAAAAACAGGGAAGACTGAATGGATTTAGAAACCCCAGTATTCTCGTATCTGAGACCAGCAGGTATGTCATCAGTTCCCGAATGGTGCCTGTCCTAGAGTGGATACATTACCACAGTACCCCACATGAAGAACATGACCATTAATCAGCAGGCACAGAATTCTCCATCAAGATGGGCCAACCCCGAGGGTTTGGCCAATAAGCTTCCCTTCCTGGACATTCCCTCCTGCAGAAGGCATTTAATTCCTAGTCCAGCCTGAGTAAGGCATATGAACCCATTTTCCATGGTGACTCATAAACAAACAGGATGGACAAGCAAGGATAATCTCATTGAGCACTGCAGTGCCTTAGTCATAGAGCCAAGCCAAAGTCTCCAGCAGAAGGCCCCTATGCCATCCGCATTCCCTGACACTTGCCACTAAGCAAAACCAGTTCCTCCTCCCCCGGCCCTGACTCTTCATTGCTACTGCTCAGACTCCTCACATTTCCCAGCAGTGTCGGGGTATCCAGGAGTTATCTCACCCAGGTTGGGGCCCCCATCTTAGGCTTTGTTCTTCCACCCCTAAGTGATGCGTCAGAACATCTCATGAGCCCCACACCCAGAGCTGCATACGGTGAAATGCAGCCTAAGTCCTCCCGATTCTTCAGCCCAGCACAGTTCTCACGCCCCATTGGCAAGGCAGGTTATAGACCCACATATCTCAACAGGTGACTGGGGCTAGAACTCATAATAAAAGATAATGACCAGAACTCACAATGAAAGAAAACAGTTACAAAAATGACGTCAGCTAAAATGACTTTCAGCAGTTCCTTGACCACGTGAACTGTTAGTCTAATAACCATGGAATACTAAAGCTCTGAGAAGTTAAATGAGTAGTACATTCTACTATTTGGAAGAATTGTAGATTTGGCTGTGGGCTCAATTCCTTGGAAGTTCAAGAGCAGTTGCTATAATAAAAAATAATGTGTGTCCTAATATGTGTCAGGCACTGCCTGGACTCTTCCAACTCCAGGGAGCAAAGCTCTTTTTCCCTGGACCCCTAGATCACTTAAGTTTCCAAGTCCAGGGAAAAAGAGCCTTGCTCCCTGGAGTTGGAACATGGGAAGCGATAACAATCAGGTTAACAAGATAATGGACGGAAATCCTATGGCAATGACTCGGGAAGACACCGTTCATGGAGGAAGGGCAAATAGCACTCTCATAGCTCCCCTCGAGGGCTCAGGTGCCAGGGATGAAAGCTTTAAACCCTGGGAAATAGGAAAGGTCTACAAACATTCCAGCAAAGACCAGTAAACAGAAAGACAGATTCTAGGAGATGAAAATCACAGGGAGAGTATATGAGTCAAGAGCAGGTAGACAGGGCAAGGAGCCTGCAGGTTAGAGAGACGAGGAGCTCTTATTAGCTGACCGTCCTACAGCGAGACGGAACAGTCAGCACCCACTGATTGTATGTAGCATACTCTTCAGCAGCGCGTGGGGTCCTCTGTTCACGCCATCAATGAAATTTCAGCATGTAGATTCAAGTCGACCTGTGATTCATTACCCAGTCCATCTTCATCCTGTAGCTATTTGCCTCCTAATATGTTGACCACATTCCTATCTAAGTACAAAAAGAGAAACAAAATAAAAAATAATGGCTACTGTACTTTTTAAAAGTGGTCGCACATTTCAGTATTACTTTAGATACTCTATTATCCCTTTGAAAGGGAATTTTTCCTTCCCAGCAACCACATGGTGGCTCACAACCATGGTTAATGGCATCCGATGCCCTCTTCTGGTGTGCTTGACTGAAGAAAGCAAGTGTCCTCACATAAAATAAATAAATAAATTTAAAAAAAAAAGAAAATGAATTTTTCCAACAAAAAATGGTTGTTAATGTACCAGGAATAATAGTCTCATTATTTTCTTGAAGAATATCTTATTATACATTGAGTTCATGGACCTACTTTTTTTTGTTATTGTTTCAGTTTTCTTTCTGTCTCTCAGTGCACTTTTATTGTTGAATGAGGTCAAGGGAAAAAATCATTAATATCTGTCAACTTCCTTTATAACCTTAGGAAAAGAAATTTTTGTATGATACCACAGACAGATTTTCAATTTCCTTGTGTAATAAACAGCTGCTTTAGGATTTGGGTGTAATTTTAAGGTTTTCTTTTTTTTTTAAATCACATTGAGATTGATGAATAAATCAGCCATAAAGACAAAACATTGATGCCTGTTGAAAATACCTCTCCAGACAGACAGGAAATGAAATTAGTTTGCAGTCGCGTGTGGTTCTGAGGATCACTGTTTCGTGGTGCTACGGGCTTTCTCAGACTTGCTATGTAGCAAAACAAAACAGTGAAGGCTACAGAAATCTAATTAAAGAGCAAATGTCCCTTCTGACATCAAATTAATCTTTATCATGTTTCCTATTTTTATTCCAATCTGGCACCAGAAAATAAAATTTAAAATTCCAGGCATGCTACTAAACAGTTGGTGATTTTTCTCCTGGGCATCAAAATGCAAAGTATTCAGTCTCGTTTAATTAGACTGCTAAGCAAACATGTTTCCAAAAATTTATACCATCATTGTTGTTTCCTGCTTACATCCATAATAGACGTGTACTCAGCTGTAGTGTTGACCTCAGAGTCTTCTTATACAGTGTTCTGAGGAATGTTTCCATTTCTATGTTGAAAGTAAAATAATATTAAATACTATTACTTCAGTCTATACCTGTATTTTTCTTGGTCCTTGGTTGTCTGGGAAGAAGTGATTTATTCAGATGTAGATTTTGGAGGTAGCCTAATTTTCTATATTGTAAGTTTCTAGATAGCACATAATTTTGTTTTAACGTAATAATTTAAAATAAAATGCTTTTCCTGATATTCTGACTCAACCTGCAGAACAATTTCCACTGTTTGTTTTGCTTTCCCATGTGTCTGTACCTTCAACTAACCTAGGATGATTCTAATTATTATTTGTTTTGATCCTTGTTCGCTTTTAAGTTAGAGTTTGTCAGTTGTGTCCAATAAATAAATAAATAAATAAATAAATAAATAAATAAATAAATAAATCCATCCATCCATCCAACGGAGAACTTCACAGTAAAGAGATAAATAATTCTTGCAACTTACGCAGTCCCATTTGCCTTTCTTACTGTAGCATCAAATTATCTACCTACTTGATTTGTCCAGCCACTGTTGTAGACTAGGTCCTGAGACTACCCACCAAGCACTGGAAACACCAATCGCAGCCTGTGATGGGCTCAATGGTGAAAGAAACCAATACAGGGTCTCTCAGAACTCCCCTTCCTTCTGCTCTCTACCTACTCTCACACTGGACCTTAGGACAGATACGGAGAAGGTGGGCAGCAGGTCAGAACCAGAGACAATGAAGATCTCTCACTTAGATCAGTGAAGCTCCTTCCGTGCTGGGAATCCACAAGGCCCTGAAGAAGGGTTCCATCTGGGCAGGAAAGCCAGTGATGGCTGCCTTCCCTCAGGAAGATGCCTTCCTTCCGCATGCCACAGGGGCCTCCTCCAAGGCAGTTGTTCTGTAGAAAATCTATTGCTTTAAGAGTGTGTTGGGTCAACAACCAGTACTACTGAACTCTGGACTTCTGGTGACTTGTTACCCATCACCCTGAGTTTTGTCTCTCTCCACAGTTTCTGTGGGAGTAGACATGGACAAAGGTCTACAGTCTTTATCAGTGGAATGGTACATCAGTAGATCTCTAGAAGCCAACCATGGGATAAGGAAGATTGATAGCAGATGTGGTCTTCAAATCACTATATGAGGGACCACCTACACATGAGTAAAAGTCTAAGGAAATATCTCATTTAAAAATCAACCCTCCCACCATCCTGCTTAGTTTAAGGAGTATGTCGGTGAGATGTCACCTTCCAAAGCTACTTGACACTAAATTGTGCATGGTGCATTTTTAATCTTGATTCCTTGGGTGTTAAAAACCATGGCTAGCATCTGCTGCAGAGACAACCATGAGATTAATTAAGTTTCTTTCTGTGGTCACTTCCAACAAAGCCTGCCTATGCTGCTCTTGAATTCACCTGCTAAGCTAAAAATGAATTGTGTATAATGCTTTCTGTTTACCAGATATAGTTACAGACTTCAGAGATTCTGTCCTTGAATTTTTAATAGCTTTACTGGGATTAAAAGTCAACACTTCACCACTAGTGAATTAAAAGCATCTTCCTGAAGTCTAAGTATTGTTTGCCAGCTAAGAGACTTTTCAATTAAAAATATTTGCTGTCTTTACATGTTTTATTCCCTGTATTTTCCGATGGTAAGCTGTTTTCTGTCTCTGTAGTAGTCCAACAACTGATTTGAAAAAAAAAAAAAGGCTGGTTGAAATTTTTAGCTGATAGAGAAATACAAATAAAGAAAGAGAAGAAGCAGATGGTCCCATTGTGACTGAATGAAGAAAAGGGTTTTGAGTAACAATGTGTGAATAGGTACAGCCTAATAAAACACTCAGCCACCTGCTGCCTGAATCCTTCAGGAAGGCTCTGTTGCTTATTCTGGGGATTAACCATTAATGTATCTTTAGGTTGATAGAAAACATCCACTGTGAGGGGCTTGAGGTCCTTCTCCCTTTGCTCAGACTGAGTTGGCTTTTCTATATTTTTAAATTGTTTCCCAACTCAATTTATCTGCCCATGGGTGTGATGAAAGGGCTTTTGACACCTGGTTAAACGAAGGAAAGGTAAGAATAATGAGATGATGGGTGTTTCTTTTTTTTCTTTTTTTTTTTTTACTTTAAGTCAGGGAGCCCCTTCCACCGGTTCCTGCAAGAGGTGAGGTGGCCTCGCTTATTTTCAGGCGTGGATAACTACGCCTCAGATTTTTTCTTTTAAAAGGTACCACCTTTTCTCAAACGTACCTTTCCTTTTTCCTCAGGGATTTACTCTCCAACCCGACTATCAGACTATTATCAACCCTACATCTACAGCCGCACAAGTTGTCACCCAAGCGATGGAGTACGTGCGTTCTGGGTGCAGAAATCCTCCCCCACAGCCGGTGGACTGGAGTACCGACTACTGCAGTAGTGGGTAAGCAGCCGGCCATCGCCACCTGGTGGTGGAGCGTCTCACAGCGTGGGTCTCAGGTTGGGAGAGGGTCTCAGGTCCAGGAAGGCTTCAGAACAGTAACAACAACAACAACAAAAAAGGTAGCGCCATCATCTTCTAGCCTTTCCCAAAACAAATGCCTTCACGTTTCTCTTTGCTAAGGATTTAGGTCACTGTGCACTTTCTCTCTAGCTAGCGCAAATAATACTATCTTCACCGCCCAGACTTCCACTGCCACCCCCACCAACTGTGACCCCGATTTTCTTCTAACAGTGTTTTCTCTCCACACAGGGGCATGCAGAGGGACAAAGCGCTGTACCTCACCTGAAAATCTCAACACCTCTCCTTTCCACTGAGGAATTCAGGGAAACCTTTTCACCACGGATTGCTTTGGCCGCTCAAAGCAGTTCTTCATTTTATTAGAAAATACAAGTTGCTAAGCACTTAGGACCATGTGAGCTTGTGGGTCACCCACGCTGGAAGAAATAGTCATGCTTCTTTATTATTTTTTTAATCTTTTATGGACATTGTCCCTCTTCCCTGAAGGAAGTATGGGCCATTCAGATTTCTGTTGGTTTTGCTGTGAAGTGCTGCCGCTCTAGTAACTGCCTTAGCAACGGTAGATGTCTGGGGTAAAACGGTCCTGGGTTTTCCATTGGTTTTCATAATGGGTGTTTATATGAAACTACTAAAGACTTTTTAAATGGCTTGATGTAGCAGTCATAGCAAGTTTGTAAATAGCATATATGTTACACTCTCCTAGAGTATAAAATGTGAATGTTTTTGTAGCTAAATTGTAATTTGAAACTGGCTCACCCCAGTTTGTTGATTTCAGAGGGGTTAAATTGGCAAACATTCATATTTTTACTTCATTTTTAAAAAGAAAAAAAACAACTGACTGATAGTTCTATATTTTCAAAAGACTTGAAAACTATTCCCAAATCATTTTAATTTAAAAACAAATTGGCTTTGTCTTATTGATCAGACAAAAGGAAGCTCTCGTGTGGAGGGAAGCGCAAACACATTTATTTTGTATTGCAGGAAAAAAATTCTTTTTTGTATCACTTTTGTGTAATGGTTAGTAAGCGTCATCTAAGTCCTTTTATGTATAAAACTGCCAAATGCTCGCCTGGTATCTTAGCTGCAGAAACAGGTCAAACAGCGCTAAGTGATCACCGTTACCTGTGGCTCTGTGTTACTGTTCCCTCATCCGTGTCTGTATTTAATCGTTTTCTTCTCTTTTTTTTTTAATGAAACTTGTTTCGCTTATTTATGAAATAATAAATATAGGTGTTTGTAAGTAAATTTGTTAGTATTTGAAAGAGGTTTTGTTGATGCTTTAATTTTTGCTGGCAAAAAAGAAAAAAAATCCATGCTTGGTGTGAATATTTAGTTTTTACAGTGACATGAATAAAACCAAAACTGCTTTTCATTTAGTAGCAAAATAGAGTGACGAATCTGTATTTTTGCATATCTTTTGTTGACATAAATGAAAAACAATTCTACTTAGCCATCTTCTTCTCTTGAACAATACAACAGAAAATTGCCCTGGAGATCTCACACTTGCCAAGCCTAAGCAAACACCAGTGCATCCCGTTCCTAAAAAGATACGAAGAGCTATTTTTCACTTCTCCATTCCAAAACATTTAACCACCACCACCACACCACACACACCCGCTAAAAACCAAATTCAAGTTGAGTCACTCAAAATTCCTCAAGCCACATGCTTCTCATAGCATGCAGAAAACATTTAAGAATTGACCAAGGGTTCAGGAAGAGGTCAAAGAAGGATATCATGTCTAGGATCAATCTAGAAATGAAGGACTAGTAACCAGATCAGCTATAGAAATAGGAAAAACATGGAAACCGGAAGCAGTTGCTAGAAACTGTGAAATCTGCTGTCCCTCTCCCCTCTACTCTCTTCTTCCTCTTCTATGCATCCTGAGTCCCTGTAAGAGATTTGCCTGAAGGTGTTTGCATAGTTCTGATAGCAGAAGGGAAGGGTGAGGAAATGTTTCCCTTCCACGGGCTTCTGTCACGTAAATTCATCTGGCTGGACATAAAGAGAATGATTGTTTTGCGGAATGAAATAACCTCAACAATTTAAATACAAATATATCATGTAATCCAGTCAAAATTAAAAAGACAAAAGTCTTGCTTGCTTTGGATTGGTTTTTCAGACACTGTGCGAGTTGAATCACTTGGCATGTAATGACTAATAAATAATGCACATTCAGTGTTATTATTAAAATGGCCGGGGTCGAGAGCTCAAATTTTCCTGTCTTGATACTGTATAAGAATTCGTGTGATTAACTTCCCAGTTTATTGTTTGGCTGTTTAGTATTTTAGAAATATACCAGCATTATTAATTAACTAATGCCTTTTATTATTGTATTATGATAAAATATTACTTTCTCCTACATTAAGTCCAAACTGAGAAGAGTCCGACCAGCTAAGATAAGAGGTGTATCAGGAGATTGTCTGCAGCTTTTCCTGGCAGGCGAAAAGAAAAAAATACATCAAATGTGAAATAAATTATCAATTAAACTCTCACTGTACATGACTGTATTCTACTCAGACTTGAAAGGACATTCCCAGTGAAATGATGAATCTCATGTAAACCTCAGGCCAGAAGTGACAGAGTGCAAGACGCATGAACAGCTGTGATGGCCTCAAAGGTTCTTGAAGTTTTCTCACCAACCAAAGAAATTGGTTGTTTTTAATTCGGTCATCTTCAGACACAGATAACTTATATAACTTGCTACTCAGAGGATCAATGGCTCCTGGGTAAAGAGAAACATTATTTTAGGATTCAATAATGGTACTGCATCTAAAGTATCATCACTGGTCTATCCAAAATCATAATGGTGGCTCAACGGAGGAAGAAAACTGTGCCAGCGGGGAGGACTGGGTTGCATATCTAACAGGATTCCTGAGTTACATCTACATGCAAGTGAGTTGACAATAGAAAAATGAGTCAGATCATGACTTGCATGGGAATCCAATTCAGGAATAGAGCTAAAGAGGAAGTGGTGTTCTGTGATAATTATTATTTGTTTTCTTAGAGGCAAGAATTTCCTCTACGTGGGACAAGAGCTGTCCATAAAACACCAGAATTGAAAAAGCAATGTGTACCATCCTAGGGCAAATTCACTGCCCAGAAATTTTTAAAACTTAAGAATGCCAAACTTAGAATTAATGCCACCATCTCTCTCCTTCTTCCGTGCGGACGAGTTTTTCCTCTCACTCAAAAAGTCATTAGCTTGACCCATGTGTCTTGGACAGTTCTCACCTTTTGTACCAGCACAAGAAGCCATTTCTGTGCTCCACCAGAAGGATGTTGCAACTAAAGACAGCTACACTTTTAGCTGTAGCTTTCAATAGACTTTCTAAGTACTTTACAAAGCACTAAGCAAAATACACTCAAAAAGTAACTGGCAGATGGTTTCCATATTACTCCACTTAGAATCCATCTTAGAAAGCGCCAGCCTGGTAAGAAGTATAGTAAACTGACTGAGTCCGGTAGATCCCAGCATCTTTGTTAGAGGGAAGTTGCCGGCTACTAAAACAGGAAAACCTGTAATGGGGAGTTGTCCTCACATCATTGTTTATAGAACTGGAATTGACTACATTCTTATTCTACTGTGAATCCTCCTTTTTAAGTGAGCATAGAAGAACAGAAAACTCCCTTACTTGCTGATGGTTGGACAATGAATAACAGTGGCAAAGCAGGACACAAAAGTAGGGTAAGTTCAGCCTAAGTATGTAAACTCATGTAAGTCAGTCATGGCCCAAATCTCTCTGCCTGCTCTTCCCCCTTTCCTCCCCCTTTCCCTCTCTCTCCCCTTCTCCTCTTCCCCTGGCTCCTTGAAAGTGAATGATTTTCATATCCCTACCTGGAGTACTATAGCACGCAGCAGGTCCAAATTTAATGTTATAAAAAGCAAGAAAACATCGCAAATTATCCTCCATGTAAATTGTGTTGTGCTTCCTTTCAAATATAAAAATGAATGAAATATTTGCTTAAAGGGAAGCATTATGAAGAGGAAAAGAAGGAAATATTGCACCAAGATACCTAAGACTACAGAGGTTTGAAAGAGCAGGGCATGGTGGCACATACCCTTAATCCCAGCAGCCCTTGGCAGGCTAAGGCAGGAGGATCCATGCTAGTTCAATCCAGCCTGAGGCAGGAGGGTTGCTTCTGGTTCCAAGTCAGCTGGGTCTGCACAGCAAGTTCCAGGTGAGCCAGGAGTACAGTAAAACTTCTCTTAAGAAAGAAGGAAAGAGAAAGAAAGACAGGAGAGGGGGAGGAAGGAGAGAGAGAAAGAAAGAAGGAAAGAAACGAAAACATTTCTTTCTAGTCGTGACAAGCAAAAGATAAAATATATGCCCCTCAGCACAGGAAGAAGATGCAAGTGAGGAGAAGGTGCTAGACATGTAGGAGTGCTGGGAGCAAGAGAGCTCTCAGTAGACAAATGTATGGATGCTAAATTCAAACAGGCTGAGGGAACAGGATAGTGTGGGTAGACTTGGTACAGGGATAAAGGATTCATTTTCTGGATCCCACCTAAATGACACCAGGAGAAGAAAAAGTAATAGCGTCTTTAAAAGATAGTCAAAGGCAATGTTCATGCTTTCATCTGGCACCGTTTCTTGGTGCAAACAAATACATCTCCAGGTGCTGGGAAAGAGGACGGAGAGGGAGTTTGGGACCCTAAGAGAAGAAAGACCTTTAGTACTGAGTTAGAGGAAGTGGCATCTACTGTGTACAGATAGGATCAATTCCACCATCATTTTATACTTAACCAACCCTTTGTGTCCAGCCTCAGAGTATGAGCAAAGTGCAGTTGAAGAGCGTGTTCCCTGGTGGACACTCAAGACCAATGATGGGTTGTATTTCACCATCACCAGAGACAAAGCTAATTCCAGAAGCCCATCAGCATGCTCATTCCCCATTTATCAACAGCTTGCTTTCAAAAGTGAAATTTCATTCACACTGACATGAGGCCAAAAAGGGGTTAAAAAAAAAAAGGACCAGACAATAACATGGAAAAACAACCCTACAGGGAAAATAAAAACACATTTCTAAACCTTCTATGAACAAAACTACAGTCTTTGTAAAGTCTGGCATGGCCCTGTTTGACAATCGTGTGTTTACAATAAGCCCAAACATAATTGCTGTGATGGGCTGTCAGGGAAAAGATTAATTTGGCAAAGATTAGTATTGACTTGCTGTTTATTAAGGCTTTTAAACAGCTGTATCTGGCAGCATTCCTGTAAGTGGCTGTCATCACTGGAAAAGCAGCCTCACACCCCGGTGCCCGCCAGCTGTTACTGCACAGTCTTGCACGGCTCTGAACATCTCTCTCCAGGCCAAACGGCGAGTACAACTACTGCCAAATAAGCCTTTTCTTCCTCCTGTCACATTCTTTCTTTGGTGGGGATGGGGAGCCGCTCAGAGCTGAAATGTCAGCTCAAACCTGATGGTTTGAGCTGATAAAGGGGGCCGGAAACCAGTAGGTGGTTTTGGGTGCTAGGTGAACACAAACCCCACATAAGAGTGCTGCACTGTTAGTCACCTCACACAGACAAGAAAACCACAGCCTGCAACTGTTGTTGGCAAAAGGTTTTAAAGACAGAGATGTGCTAGCAAAGGTTTCAAGCCATTAGCATTCCAAAACATTTTATCCCCCCCCCCACTTGAAAAAGCCAAGGGGAAGTGGAATAAAAGTTGGATACTCTCTGTCAGTTTATAGAAAAAGCATTGAGGGTTCCTTCTTGGACAGAGAGAGAGAGAAAGAGGGAGAAAGAGAGAGAGAGAGAGAGAGAGAGAGAGAGAGAGAAGACAAGCCCCTTGGCAAAATTCATCCCTTGCTCTCATTAGCTGGAAAACTACAGGATGAGACCACTTCACTTGACATCTATAAAAGAAAAGGCAGATTGAGAATTATACTGGGTCAAACACAGTCTTTCACAAGATGTGGAGAGAACAGCCCTGTTGTGCTCTGAACACCAGGCCTTAATGGCCAAGTGCAGTAGTAGAAGTTACAGCAGCCTTCTCAGGATGGCTCCAGTGAGGATTCGTCTCAGTCTGTGTGGCATTGGTATAGGATGACCCATTTGGGCAGACTCATAAGAACATGGTGTTCTGTAATATTCTGCTACTGGCACTTCTCAGTGCCCTTTGGCACGGGGAGGAATTGACCTAAGAGCTAAGCTTTCTAGAAGGACTTAGAAGCAGATGCTAAAAACTTCGCTTACTTTGAGGTTAGTTACTGGTGCAGATGGATCTTGATGTTTAAATAAGGATGGAATCTAGACAGAACCCACACAATAGACAAATGAACCAAATGCAATGTAACTCCCAAATGTGTGCCTCTCTGCCCACCCAGACCTTTCTTCACCTCATGACAAGAGTAGATGGGGAAGGTAGACCAGATGGACAAACAGACTCCAGCTGTATCTGCCTGGCCAAGGTGAGTCTGGCTCTGCATCGGATGTTCAACCTAGGGACAAATGCAGAAGTGATTTACTGACCAAGCGATGAAGCAGGAGTGTGGCGTTAACCCATGACTCTAAGCCACAGAGTATCTTCAGTCCTAAAATAACTCTGGACATGTGGATACTAGTGGCCACTTTCTGAGGCAAGAGCCATCACCAGTGGGTTGCCTCACTCTGAGAGAACTGGCTAGATGATGGCTTAGACAGAAGTGCATCCACTCACTTGTTCCACAGCTTCTTTGGACCTCATACCAAAGCCACAGTTGATGGCTTCAATAACCGCTTGGCTTTCAGCAGAAGCTACTGCCCTACTGAAGCCTAACATTCTTGGCATGATGTGCGTGTACGGGCTGCCCCAGGTTGGCTGTAGCCTGCACTTTCATCCTGTTCCATCCATCTGACAGTATTGTGCAATTTCCTCAAGCCGAGGGGAGCCTCAGAATTCACTCCAGCACACTGTGCTGCTTCTATGATATATTTTTGGGTTTGCCTCTATTTTTGTGACCAAAAAACAAACAAACAAAAAAAAGTATCCTCTCAGACACGTAAATGTGAGTAGAAGTAATATACAAAAAGAAAGAACAATGTTTCTAAAGCGAACTGCAATTCCAGATAACATTTAAAAGTATGAGCCTACAAAGTCATTCTAGTTACTGAGTGGAATTTCCAGAATGAATATGTGTGAGAATTTGTATGTGAGATTGTGTGTGTGTGTGTGTGTGTGTGTGTGTGTGTGTGTGTGTGTGTGTGTGTGTGAAAGAGAGAGAGAGAGAGAGAGAGAGAGAGTGAGAGTGTATGTGAGTATTTTGTGCATGATCATGTGTGTGGGCATGTATGTGAGAGAGTATGTGTGTGTGTATGTATGTGTGTGAGAGATTGTATGTGTGTATAAATGAGTGAGAGTATGTGTACGTATATGAGTGTATGTCTATCAATGTGTGAGTGTGTATATGTGTGTGTGTGTGCACATGTGTAAATGTATGTGAGTATGTGTTTATGTGTGAGCATAGGGGCCATGTGTGTGTGTTCATGTGGAGGCCTGAGGACAACTTCATCTTTTGTTCCTCAGGTACTGTCCACTTTCTGTTTTCTTAGACAAACCTTTTGCTGGCTTGGAACGAGTCAAGCAGAGTAGGCTACCAGATTAGCTGGCCACTGGTATCACCAGTCATCAGTGTCGGTGGTATAAAGTGCAGGCCACCACACAGAGTTTGCTGTTGGTTTTCTTATGTGGATTCTGGGAATCAAAAACTCAGGTCGGCTTGTTTGCAAGACAAGTGCTGTATAAACGGGGCTACCACCGGGCCTGAGAGCGGTCATTTCCAACATGAGCTTTCATGACACGGTTTCAGCAAACCAAACTAAAGGGGATTTCAACACTAAATCCCTGACTCTTTAATGATTCTGATCCTTTGATTGGTTGTTTCCCATCCTTGTTTCTCCCTCTCTGATCTTGTCCTCTTCCATTTGTTACCTTCTCTTCCTCTCCCCTCCCCCCATTCCTTTCCTTCATTTCCTGATTACCTTTTTCCATTGCCGAAGACAGAATGTGTGATGTTTCATTGTGTATCAGTTTCCTGAGCAGATTCTAGTTTTCCTTCTGAGACCCTTCCCCTTCAATGCATCCACAGTAGGAGGAGGCGGAGCACCCACAGCCTGGTTTTCCCTGGCTTCCCTGTTGATCACTTTGTTAATCCCCAGATGAATGGAGAGCCAGCAGTTTTCTCCCCACCCCCATCCCTTCTTCAATGCAGGGCAATCAGTCTCTAAGGACTTTTCTATATGACTTCCCATTTCACACCACAGATGGTTTAGACAAAACCTATTAGTTTCATTTATTCAAACAGCTTCATTACACCAAAATGAGCCTTTTTTTTTTTGCATTTTGTCTAAGGGTTGGGTGTTTTTTTTTCTTCTTTTTCTTTTACCTTTTTTCTTTTTCTTTTTGTAGATGTAAAGAAATTTGCTCATGTCCCTACTGCCCAACAAGCTCTTGAGCAGTGGAGCTGATGAATACGTGCTCTAAGAGGGAATCTACTTTTAAAAACAGAACTGAAATTCTGGGCAAATTTGATTGATGCATATTTCCATGAGTTTGCCTTTCTCCATGACACTAGTTTTGATCCTTTCAATTACAGTGAATCCATACACAGGATTGGTCAAACATGGCTCTTTATTTCACTTTATTTTGATGTCATTACTTAGAGAATATTTCAATTTGGACAACATACCATCCTGGAGAGGAAATAGAAAGGAGTACTTCAGAGAATGCACGTTGAAGGAGAGAGTGCAGATAAACAACGCAAATCTTTTAGAATATCATGGATAGCTGTAAAAGGCTGGCTTGCTGTCACCTTGGGCTCAGTTCCTATACTAGCACAAGAAACAAGAAGAGAACAAGATCTCCTAAGGTATTTAAATAGTAAAGTACTGCCTTGAATTAGGCATTGATGGTCTCTAGTCAACTAGACTGGAAGAACTGTAGTCCACTCTAAAAACCTGACTAATTTCTCAAAACATAGAGGTTCATAGTTCTCCAACTTGAGTTCCCAATCCCACTTCCTGCCTTCCTTTGTGGAATTTCTGACTTCATTGTCTCAAGAGGTATTTACATTCTGTATGTTCACTTGAGGGATGTGTGGGAACTAGGACAAGATCTTAATATGAATCATCTGCTCCAGACTGGCCTCAAATCTGCACTCCTCCTGTCTCAGCCTCCTGACTGCTAAGCTTGCAAACATACACCATTATATCTAAATCCCTCAGAAAACCTAAAGTCACTAAAGACTGAATGATAACACCCAAGTTCAACCTGTAGCATGTCAGCATTCAAGCCTGATGCTGCTGACCACTCGGTTTAAAATTAGCTCTTCAGTGAGCTCCTTAAACTTCTCCAGCAAGATGCACAGCAAAACACCTCCATGGTAATGGACAAGAGATTATTTTTAGCTACTGTCCATAGTTGTAAGCTATATGCCTACATCCATGACTCTGAAAGTGCCATGGAGGGATCCAACACTAAAATTTCATTTCCCAAACTTTAGTAGATATCTGGGTTCCATTTCCCACTAATGTGATATATCCAGGCTAAAGGGCTATTCATAGACCAGCAATTTCATAGCTACTCCATCCGTTCCTATAGAGGAGTCCATACACTGTTAGATGAGGGGAGGTCAATCTAAGCTTACCATCAACTTTGGAAATTCAGAGACTCTCTGATGCTAATGCACTAGCTTAGAATCAATATTCAGAATTATATACAGACAATAAAAACATTTTCCGCTAGCTTATTTATTAAAATACTTTAACTGTCTGTCTTTCATGACAAGACCATCAGAGCTAAACAGGTGAGAACTGTAGGGTACTCAACAGCCCATCTCTGTTACTGACAACATGAAGAAGACATGCGGGTCATCCTCGTTGCCTCCTAAAGATTCTAGGAAAGAAGAAAGCAGAACAGACAGGGGAAATTAAAAATAATACTGCCTGCCAGGAAACCACAAAATTTTCTAGAAGTCTCCAACAGACTTGCACCTGTGCCTTACGAGTTCCACACGGACATCACTCAGTACTCATTGCTCCATAAACTCAATGTCCTATGGGCAAGGAAGGCAGAAAGAAGTAGGAGCATCTACCATCCCAACCTCTGAGTACCCCTACTAACTCTGTTCTTGAGAACACTCACAGTCATGTCGAACCATGAGTTCTACGTCTATCTTCGCCATTCCATGCTGCTTTGACAATACTGAAACCCTCCTCCAAGGTTTCTCTCCTACTTGTTCTAAATGCTAAGTCACAGTTCAATTGACCACAAATGGACAGTACCACTCTACAAGGATCTGTCTAAAACAAACTCACAACCTATCAGTAAAGGGCAAACCCTCTTCCCAAACCCTGTCCCTTGAATGACGGCTCAATGTCATCCCTCTGAGTTTCTCACTTCTCATAGAGGTGTGATACTGCTTAAGTGCTGAATCCTTCAGCTTACAAATTCCTGAAGTACTGTGTGCTGTTGTATTCTTACCCAGGGCCTTCTTGTCATTTCTCTGTTGTTCTCTGGACCCTCACTTTAGTGAGACATGGGGTCTCAGGTCTGCTTACAGACAGCCTTTTGTGCATTTTTAATACACAGAATCTTTGTTCCAACTCCCATGGCCCTCCATTTTTAATAGGAGGCTGGTGTGTACAACCACACAGAACCTAGCAACAATAGATGCTGCTTGTGTCTGATCTTCAACTGTATATCCCAAAAGTTAGAATGTGATGATTGAAGTCCTTGTCAGTCCTGAACACACAAGGCTCGAATGCTTACCTTGCAATCATTCTCCCCTTTCATCTCCTTTCTGAATTTTCCCCTCTTGTTAAATTGGGAATTCTCCTTTTAACATTCTTCAACACTGTTCCTCTCTTGCAAAAAGAATTGAAAGCATAAATATTGCTTTTAAATTGTTTCCCCCGCTAGATTGAGAGTTGGGCTTACTTAGGCCCCAAGCAGCTTACTGGTTATTCCAGGATCCATAAGTCTAGTACCAGGTAAGCAAGAACGATAAGTATCAAATGGATGCTTTATTTTATTCTTCTGGGCTCCTTTTCAGCAATAGATGCAAGAAGACATCAACCAATTGAGTCCTTTTGCAGAAGTAATATGCTGAATTAATAAACTCATTAATCAATCAATCTCGACAGCAGGTTCACTCTTCGCCTTACTGTTTTATGTTCCCAAATGAGACATACATATAGCCTTTCATTTTAACATGCTGTAGGCAACACAATAGCAGGGCCACTGTCTAAACCCCAAATGTTTTGTGCATTCAGAGCTAAGAGTCTAAGTAAGGCTGGTTAAAAGATGTGGTTTGCTTTTGGTCCTGCAGCCACAGTGGAACTGTATTTGCAAAGATAAATCAAGAACCAAGAGTAGGGGTGAGAAAGAGCTCAACTATATGATCAGAAGATGAAAATAATGAATTCTAGTCATTCTAAGTTGAAGGAGATGTTTCTCACCAACTGGAATAAGGAAAAGGATAGAAAACGAAAAGACTAGTGGGAATAGCAAGCAGTATGAGTGCACAGCTGGCTTTGGGTGAGATAAGAGTAGCCAATGTGGCTTTCATATATATTCAAGGATATGATGACAAGTGTCCCTGGAGAAATAAAAAGAATGTTCATTACAACACTGTGTTACGTGTAATTGTTAAGACCAAAACATTCTAATTTTTATTAGTACGAAAGTAGGCAAAACAGAGAAATTTCATACAGTTCATTAGAGCCAATTAGGCATGACCCAGAGACTTGGAATAGTGGCGCATATCTATTATCTAAGCCTCTAGACAAAGACAGGAGGATTACAGGGTTGCAGCCATCCTGAGCTCTATACCAAGACCCTCTCTGAACCAAAAAAGGGGGACTGGGTAGAAATCCAGTCCTGTATGTGTTAATACTGAATTTTAAGGCAGATAATAATGCCTCAGGCATAATATCAGTTGTATAAAGTTGAAAGCATGTACACAATAATATATACTGACTGTAGCAATGTATATATGCAAAAGAAGTATCAAAATATATATGAGAATGATGAGCGAGACTCTGAGAGCAGCCTTCTCTCAGAAGGCAAGGAAGATCAGAGAGCTTTATATAGAAACATCAGCTGTCTCAATGATGTTTTATTTCTTTTTTTAAAAATGTACCCAGGGCGAAGAAGATGACTCCATAGATAAAGTGCTTGCTGTGCACGTATGAGGACCTAAGTTTGCATCCCTAGTCCCCACATAAAAGCAAGATGTGACGGCACACATCTGTAAATCCAGCACTGAGGAGGAAGGCAGAGAACACTGGAGCCGCCACAGGCTCGTGGGCCAAACCAGTCTAGTGCATTGTTAGTGCACTGCACGTTCAATGAGAAATTCTCTCAAAAAGTAAGGTGGAGAGCAATAGAAAAAGGCATGTGATGTCAGTCTCCGATCATGACATACATGTACACATGGGCAAATGTACCTACATATACACATCCATATATCTCTCTCTCCCTCCCTCCCTCCCTCCCTCTCTCTCTCTCTCTCTCTCTCTCTCTCTCTGTCTCTCACACATACACACACAGAGACAGACAGACAGACAGACAGACGCAGACACACACATACACACCAACACACACACACACACACACACACACACACACACACACACACACACACACACACAGAAAGTGCAATGTGCATTCAAAATGGAACCTAATGTTAAGATTCTATGAATTAGGTGATGGGTACATTGATCTTAATTTTAATATTATGTGTTGCTGAATATATATTTTAAATATTCCAAAACTCGATTTTTTTTAAAGATTTATTTATTTATTTCAAGTATGTGGGTACACTGTCACTGTCTTCAGACACACCAGGAGAGGGGATCGGATACCATTACAGATGGTTGTGAGCCACCATGTGGTTGCTGGGAATTGAACTCAGGACCTCTGGAAGAGCAGTCAGTGCTCTTAATTGCTGAGCGATCTCTCCAGCCCCAAAAGTCAGTTTTTATTTTTAAGCCAAAATGCCAGATAAATCAAAAACATTTAAGTCCTAAAACATTACATTCTTCATTATTTCCATTTTTGGCTTTCCCAGTTCTTACACTGACTACCACTTGCCCATGGTTTCATAAAAATATGAATGTCCACAGAATTCATAGGTGTAATTCACATTGATAACATGGAAAAAGCTTAGTTGTGCATTTGTGTCAGCACAATAGGAGTGACAACTTAATAAAATGGACAAGACAATAACAAAAACAACAACTACAATAACAATAATAATAATAACAGCAACAATAATGTTGATGCAGAATCGGATGTTTGGGTCTGAATTATGAGGTGTGCAAGATTTGTAAAGAACATTCTCTTGCATGTGGCCCGAGAAGCCAGAAAAAGCTTGGGATTTCCTCAGCACATAACAGACTTACTAGGTCCTCAGGAACAATCAAGATGTCCTGCTCTGCAGACATTCTATTACTGTGAATTCGTGATAGAGATTTCTAAATCCTTTAAGCAAACATCTAATTATGTCTCCTATCCTTTCTCATTTGTTTCTTCTGGGGTAATATGACATTGCCCCTTGTATATTGTGACTCAATTGAAGAACAGGGAAATTTCCAGATTACTAATATTTTTATGTCTGAAGAAAAACTGTAGTCTAACACCACCACACATTTTTTTCTAAGCTGACTTGTATTTAAGCTAGGAATTTTGGGGAAATATAATTAATATCTCAACAGGTGGCAGAAAAATATAAAAGCAAACCTTGGTCACCATTGCTAACATTTAAATGTGGCTTGAACTTAAACATCCTGTGTTGATGGTATCTCTAAAGAAGGGGAGCTTGAGACAGGCCATAAATCACTGGGGTGTGACATCATAAAAAAATTCAACAGTTCAGAGAGTCTAGTGAATTTGCAGCTATCTGTGTAGAACTGCTCTAACTTCCTGCCTGATGATGTGGTTGTCTCATGTCCCACCGGGTCCTACCATTAGTAGCTATCACGCTAACTCAGGTACCTATAGACACATTCATGCCATTCCTAAATCTTTCCAAGGTTGGAGCCAAAAAAAAAAATGGCTAGATAATGAAGTAAATTCTATGACAAAAAATGAAAGGATGGTTTTGTTATTATCTGTTCATCTTAAGATGTTTGTTTAGTTAAGATGTATTCGAATTTTATAGCATTTTGTTTTGAAGTTACACATTTCCCAGACTGGTCTAGAACTTGAAAAGTAGTCCAAAATGACACTGAACTTCTGATCCTCATTCTTCTACCTCTCAAGTGCTAGGCTTACATCTGCAGTACCACCCCTCATTTACACATTACAGAGCATCAAACCCAGAGCTTTGAGCACACTAGACCAGCACTCTACCAACTTGCCCCCCCAAAAATGTCTACCTTTACTATTGTGGTTGTCTGAATTGATATGGCCCCCATAGACTTATGTGTTTGAAAGCTTGGCCCATGGGGAGTAATACTATTAGGAAGGGTGGCCTTGTTGGAGGAAGTGTGTCACTGTAGGGCCAGCTTTGAGACCTCCTATGCTCAAGCTCTGACCAGTGTGGGATAGAGTCTCCAGCTGCCTTTGTATCAAAATGTAAGACTCTTGGCACCTCCAGCACCATATCTGCCTTGAAGCTGCACTTCCCATCATGATAATAATGGACTGAACCTCTGAAACTGTAAGACAGCCCCAATTAAATGTTTCCCTTGATAAGAGTTGCCATTGTCATGTTGTCTCTTCACAGCAATTAAACTCTAAGACAAACATGGACTCTTCACACTGAATTTATCCCGTAGTCTCATAAAGATACCAAGAGGAAAAGAAATCTTTTTTTTTTTTTTGGTTCTTTTTCTTCGGAGCTGGGGACCGAACCCAGGGCCTTGCGCTTCCTAGGCAAGCGCTCTACCACTGAGCTAAATCCCCAACCCCAAAGAAATCTTAAACATGCTTCTGAAGACAAAACCATACAGCTTGGGTGGAGAATATTGCCCACTGCAAAATCCTCACTTCTTCTAGCCCTAGATGATGAGTCTTCTCCCTGTGACTGTGTCGAATGGGTGCCATGTCTCATCTGAAACTTCAAGTTTCTCCTAAATCTCTCACAGAAGTATTTCAGGAGAAGGACCGCAACAGCTCACTTATTCTTTGCCTTTTCCAAGGCTTTCACTCCTTTACAGAGACATCTTTTTAACTCAGACTTTTACCACCCACAGTTGCACAAGAAAGTTACTTGAAGACTCCAATATCTGCTCAGTGCTGAACCTCAGCCAGGCCCAAGCAGGCTGTCTTTGCCTCTTGGGGTGGCTTCCTGGCTCTGCCTTTGCATCAGATTTACATGTTACTTTTTCTATGCAAACACTGTCATTTTTCTAATGCATCTATGTTTTAATAAAAGTGAAATTTCAAAAGAAATTTATTGTTCGCCCACAAATTATAAATGCTATTTTTTCCCAACCTGTCCTCTCTTTCTCCTCTCCACTCTTCTTTTCGCTCTCTCTTCTTTCCCTCTCTCTTGTTCACCTCTTCTTTGCCTCCCTCCCTCTTTATGAAGCCACCCTGTAAATAACAGTGCTTACTCCTTAAAGCCTAAGGCTACTCTTGGCCTTAATCAGAGAAACCTCTCTTTGCATTGAACAGAGATAAACACAGCTATCCATAGCTGCACAAGACACTGAAAATAAAGGACAATTATGGGCTCAGCCCTTGACATGACATTTATGCTCAAGGCTCACTAAACTTTGTGGAAAAGGAGGAAAAAAGAATGTAGGGCTATGAGATAAGACAAAGGGATGCAAAGTGCCTTCTTCTGAGCATAATATCACCATGGCGATAAAAAATTCACAGCAGCTGTGCCTACTGGCACTTAGCCTACATAAGTAGGAACTGCCTAATGGTCAGCTATGGATGAAGAAAGGGCTCAGAGGGAAATACAAAGTTCTGATGATCTATTGGAATTAACAGATTCTAGGAGAGATGGTGTATTCACTGATAAACCCTAGAAGCTTGATGTAACTAACCAATTAATATTCCAAATTCTGGGTCACACAGACAGCCATACTCTGTAGGACACCAAACAAAATGAAAACTAGCAAACAAGGGAAAGATATTTGTAAAGAAGAAGGGGAGCTGACAGGGATAGAAAAGAGATGAAACAAGGAGGAGACTACCTACAATGTGCTAATTACATATATGTAATTGTCCAAGAACAAAATTTATCAAAAGAGACATAGGTTGAAAAGCCAGGTTGTATATCATGTAAAATAGAGTTCTGTGTGAAGAAGAGACTACACACAGAAAACAGAAGTGAGATTATTTTGAACAGCCCAGATGTATGCACACCTTACCTCTGAGTCACACAATCCATTGCTGACTGATTTCATCCCATAGAGCCTCTATTTCTTCCTCTTAAAAGCAAAAGCAAAAACCAAAAAAAAAGCACACTAACATCTCAGAGGTTGATGACAAGCTGATGGAGGATAAGAAAGCATGATACAGGAGAGGCAAGGTCTTATATACATAAAAAACAGGTCCCTAAGTAGCATCAACTCACCCACCATAGAGCAGCTGTCTGGCTCCAATTTTGCCACACATGGAAGAGAAAAAACACCCTAGACCTTAGTGGTTCTATCTATCAAGACCTCTGAGCAAAGACTCTTCTAAAGGCACTGTGGTTTTTCTGATCTAAGAATTCATTTCACTTTCCAAACACTCAAGTAGTCAGAAACTGCTGAGGGAACACACTTTCTTTGTCATCCTGTGACTGCTGATACTCAGGTAGCCAGGGTTGAGCACTCTATTCTAGAAACTTATATCTAGCAGATGTTTCTTTTTTTTTTAATTAACTTAAGTATTTCTTATTTACATTTCGAGTGTTATTCCCTTTCCGGGTATCCGGGCAAACATCCCCCTCCCCCCTCCCCTTCCTTATGGGTGTTCCCCTCCCAACCCTCCCCCCATTGCCGCCCTCCCCCCAACAGTCTAGTTCACTGGGGGTTCAGTCTTAGCAGGACCCAGGGCTTCCCCTTCCACTGGTGCTCTTACTAGGATATTCATTGCTACCTATGAGGTCAGAGTCCAGGGTCAGTCCATGTATAGTCTTTAGGTAGTGGCTTAGTCCCTGGAAGCTCTGGTTGCTTGGCATTGTTGTACATATGGGGTCTCGAGCCCCTTCAAGCTCTTCCAGTTCTTTCTCTGATTCCTTCAACGGGGGTTCTATTCTTAGTTCAGTGGTATGCTGCTGGTATTCGCCTCTGTATTTGCTGTATTCTGGCTGTGTCTCTCAGGAGCGATCTACATCCGGCTCCTGTCGGTCTGCACTTCTTTGCTTCATCCATCTTGTCTAATTGGGTGGCTGTATATGTATGGGCCACATGTGGGGCAGGCTCTGAATGGGTGTTCCTTCTGTGTCTGTTTTAATCTTTGCCTCTCTCTTCCCTGCCAAGGGTATTCTTGTTCCCCTTTTAAAGAAGGAGTGAAGCATTCACGTTTTGATCATCTGTCTTGAGTTTCATTTGTTCTAGGCATCTAGGGTAATTCAAGCATTTGGGCTAATGACCACTTATCAATGAGTGCATACCATGTATGTCTTTCTGTGATTGGGTTAGCTCACTCAGGATGATGTTTTCCAGTTCCAACCATTTGCCTATGAATTTCATAAAGTCGTTGTTTTTGATAGCTGAGTAATATTCCATTGTGTAGATGTACCACATTTTCTGTATCCATTCCTCTGTTGAAGGGCATCTGGGTCCCAGACCCGGTGAGAGAGAGACCCAACCGCCTGGTCAGGTGGGCACTCCTGAGGCTGCAGAGCGGAAGAGACCACCAACACTGCTCACCCCTGCCCACATCCCTGGCCCAAGAGGAAACTGTATAAGGCCTCTGGGCTCCCGTGGAGGAGGGCCCAGGAGCAGCAGGACACTTGCCTGAGACACCACCGGAAAGAAACAGACCGGATAAACAGTTCTCTGCACCCAAATCCCGTGGGAGGGAGAGCTAAACCTTCAGAGAGGCAGACAAGCCTGGGAAACCAGAAGAGACTGCTCCCTGCACACACATCTCGGACGCCAGAGGAAAAAGCCAAAGACCATCTGGAACCCTGGTGCACTGAAGCTCCCGGAAGGGGCGGCACAGGTCTTCCTGGTTGCTGCCTCTGCAGAGAGCCCGTGGGCAGCACACCACGAGCGAACCTGAGCCTCGGGACCACAGGTAAGACCAAATTTTCTGCTGCAAGAAAGCTGCCTGGTGAGCTTGGGACACACAGAAGCAGAATTTCTCTAGGACCGGGCACGTTCTGTGTTTACCGGAAGTCCCACACCCGCGGATCCCGGCCCGCAGCAGCTCTCTGCTCCCAAACCCGGTGAGAGAGAGACCCAACCGCCTGGTCAGGTGGGCACTCCTGAGGCTGCAGAGCGGAAGAGACCAACAACACTGCTCACCCCTGCCCACATCCCTGGCCCAAGAGGAAACTGTATAAGGCCTCTGGGCTCCCGTGGAGGAGGGTCCAGGAGCAGCAGGACACCTGCCTGAGACACCACCGGAACCGGAAAGAAACAGACCGGATAAACAGTTCTCTGCACCCAAATCCCGTGGGAGGGAGAGCTAAACCTTCAGAGAGGCAGACAAGCCTGGGAAACCAGAAGAGACTGCTCCCTGCACACACATCTCGGACGTCAGAGGAAAAAGCCAAAGACCATCTGGAACCCTGGTGCACTGAAGCTCCCGGAAGGGGCAGCACAGGTCTTCCTGGTTGCTGCCGCTGCAGAGAGCCCCTGGGCAGCACCCCACGAGCGAACCTGAGCCTCGGGACCACAGATAAGACCAAATTTTCTGCTGCAAGAAAGCTGCCTGGTGAACTCAAGACACAGGCCCACAGGAACAGCTGAAGACCTGTAGAGAGGAAAAACTACACACCCGAAAGCAGAACACTCTGTCCCCATAACTGACTGAAAGAGAGGAAAACAGGTCTACAGCACTCCTGACACACAGGCTTATAGGACAGTCTAACCACTGTCAGAAATAGCAGAACAAAGTAACACTAGAGATAATCTGATGGCGAGAGGCAAGCGCAGGAACCCAAGCAACAGAAACCAAGACTACATGCCATCATTGGAGCCCAATTCTCCCACCAAAACAAACATGGAATATTCAAACACACCAGAAAAACAAGATCTAGTTTCAAAATCATTTTGATCATGATGCTGGAGGACTTCAAGAAAGACATGAACACACTTAGGGAAACACAGGAAAACATAAATAAACAAGTAGAAGCCCATAGAGAGGAGACACAAAAATCCCTGAAAGAATTCCAGGAAAACACAATCAAACAGTTGAAGGAATTAAAAATGGAAATAGAAGCAATCAAGAAAGAACACATGGAAACAACCCTGGATATAGAAAACCAAAAGAAGAGACAAGGAGCTGTAGATACAAGCTTCACCAACAGAATACAAGAGATGGAAGAGAGAATCTCAGGAGCAGAAGATTCCATAGAAATCATTGACTCAACTGTCAAAGATAATGTAAAGCAGAAAAAGCTACTGGTCCAAAACATACAGGAAATCCAGGACTCAATGAGAAGATCAAACCTAAGGATAATAGGTATAGAAGAGAGTGAAGACTCCCAGCTCAAAGGACCAGTAAATATCTTCAACAAAATCATAGAAGAAAACTTCCCTAACCTAAAAAAAGAGATACCCATAGGTATACAAGAAGCCTACAGAACTCCAAATAGATTGGACCAGAAAAGAAACACCTCCCGTCACATAATTGTCAAAACACCAAACGCACAAAATAAAGAAAGAATATTAAAAGCAGTAAGGGAAAAAGGTCAAGTAACATATAAAGGGAGACCTATCAGAATCACACCAGACTTCTCGCCAGAAACTATGAAGGCCAGAAGATCCTGGACTGATGTCATACAGACCCTAAGAGAACACAAATGCCAGCCCAGGTTACTGTATCCAGCAAAACTCTCAATTAACATTGATGGAGAAACCAAGATATTCCATGACAAAACCAAATTTACACAATATCTTTCTACAAATCCAGCACTACAAAGGATAATAAATGGTAAAGCCCAACATAAGGAGGCAAGCTATACCCTAGAAGAAGCAAGAAACTAATCGTCTTGGCAACAAAACAAAGAGAATGAAAGCACACAAACATAACCTCACATCCAAATATGAATATAAAGGGAAGCAATAATCACTATTCCTTAATATCTCTCAATATCAATGGCCTCAACTCCCCAATAAAAAGACATAGATTAACAAACTGGATACGCAACGAGGACCCTGCATTCTGCTGCCTACAGGAAATACACCTCAGAGACAAAGACAGACACTACCTCAGAGTGAAAGGCTGGAAAACAACTTTCCAAGCAAATGGTCAGAAGAAGCAAGCTGGAGTAGCCATTCTAATATCAAATAAAATCAATTTCCAACTAAAAGTCATCAAAAAAGATAAGGAAGGACACTTCATATTGATCAAAGGAAAAATCCACCAAGATGAACTCTCAATCCTAAATATCTATGCCCCAAATACAAGGGCACCTACATATGTAAAAGAAACCTTACTAAAGCTCAAAACACACATTGCACCTCACACAATAATAGTGGGAGATTTCAACACCCCACTCTCATCAATGGACAGATCATGGAAACAGAAATTAAACAGTGATGTCGACAGACTAAGAGAAGTCATGAGCCAAATGGACTTAACGGATATTTATAGAACATTCTATCCTAAAGCAAAAGGATATACCTTCTTCTCAGCTCCTCATGGCACTTTCTCCAAAATTGACCATATAATTGGTCAAAAAACGGGCCTCAACAGGTACAGAAAGATAGAAATAATCCCATGCGTGCTATCGGACCACCACGGCCAAAAACTGGTCTTCAATAACAATAAGGGAAGAATGCCCACATATACGTGGAAATTGAACAATGCTCTACTCAATGATAACCTGGTCAAGGAAGAAATAAAGAAAGAAATTAAAAACTTTTTAGAATTTAATGAAAATGAAGATACAACATACCCAAACTTATGGGACACAATGAAAGCTGTGCTAAGAGGAAAACTCATAGCGCTGAGTGCCTGCAGAAAGAAACAGGAAAGAGCATATGTCAGCAGCTTGACAGCACACATAAAAGCTCTAGAACAAAAAGAAGCAAATACACCCAGGAGGAGTAGAAGGCAGGAAATAATCAAACTCAGAGCTGAAATCAACCAAGTAGAAACAAAAGGACCATAGAAAGAATCAACAGAACCAAAAGTTGGTTCTTTGAGAAAATCAACAAGATAGATAAACCCTTAGCCAGACTAACGAGAGGACACAGAGAGTGCGTCCAAATTAACAAAATCAGAAATGAAAAGGGAGACATAACTACAGATTCAGAGGAAATTCAAAAAATCATCAGATCTTACTATAAAAACCTATATTCAACAAAATTTGAAAATCTTCAGGAAATGGACAATTTCCTAGACAGATACCAGGTATCGAAGTTAAATCAGGAACAGATAAACCAGTTAAACAACCCCATAACTCCTAAGGAAATAGAAGCAGTCATTAAAGGTCTCCCAACCAAAAAGAGCCCAGGTCCAGACGGGTTTAGTGCAGAATTCTATCAAACCTTCATAGAAGACCTCATACCAATATTATCCAAACTATTCCACAAAATTGAAACAGATGGAGCCCTACCGAATTCCTTCTACGAAGCCACAATTACTCTTATACCTAAACCACACAAAGACACAACAAAGAAAGAGAACTTCAGACCAATTTCCCTTATGAATATCGACGCAAAAATACTCAATAAAATTCTGGCAAACCGAATTCAAGAGCACATCAAAACAATCATCCACCATGATCAAGTAGGCTTCATCCCAGGCATGCAGGGATGGTTTAATATACGGAAAACCATCAACGTGATCCATTATATAAACAAACTGAAAGAACAGAACCACATGATCATTTCATTAGATGCTGAGAAAGCATTTGACAAAATTCAACACCCCTTCATGATAAAAGTCCTGGAAAGAATAGGAATTCACGGCCCATACCTAAACATAGTAAAAGCCATATACAGCAAACCAGTTGCTAACATTAAACTAAATGGAGAGAAACTTGAAGCAATCCCACTAAAATCAGGGACTAGACAAGGGTGCCCACTCTCTCCCTACTTATTCAATATAGTTCTTGAAGTTCTAGCCAGAGCAATCAGACAACAAAAGGAGATCAAAGGGATACAGGTCGGAAAAGAAGAGGTCAAAATATCACTATTTGCAGATGACATGATAGTATATTTAAGTGATCCCAAAAGTTCCACCAGAGAACTACTAAAGCTGATAAACCACTTCAGCAAAGTGGCTGGGTATAAAATTAACTCAAATAAATCAGTTGCCTTCCTCTATACAAAAGAGAAACAAGCCGAGAAAGAAATTAGGGAAATGACACCCTTCATAATAGACCCAAATAATATAAAGTACCTCGGTGTGACTTTAACCAAGCAAGTAAAAGATCTGTACAATAAGAACTTCAAGACACTGAGGAAAGAAATTGAAGAAGACCTCAGAAGATGGAAAGATCTCCCATGCTCATGGATTGGCAGGATTAATATAGTAAAAATGGCCATTTTACCAAAAGCAATCTACAGATTCAATGCAATCCCCATCAAAATACCAATCCAATTCTTCAAAGAGTTAGACAGAACAATTTGCAAATTCATCTGGAATAACAAAAAAACACAGGATAGCTAAAGCTATCCTCAACAATAAAAGGACTTCAGGGGGAATCACTATCCCTGAACTCAAGCAGTATTACAGAGCAATAGTGATAAAAACTGCATGGTATTGGTACAGGGACAGACAGATAGACCAATGGAATAGAATTGAAGACGCAGAAATGAACCCACACACCTATGGTCACTTGATTTTTGACAAAGGAGCCAAAACCATCCAATGGAAAAAAGATAGCATTTTCAGCAAATGGTGCTGGTTCAACTGGAGGGCAACATGTAGAAGAATGCAGATCGATCCATGCTTATCACCCTGTACAAAGCTTAAGTCCAAGTGAATCAAGGACCTCCACATCAAACCAGACACACTCAAACTAATAGAAGAAAAACTAGGGAAACATCTGGAACACATGGGCACTGGAAAAAATTTCCTGAACAAAACACCAATGGCTTATGCTCTAAGATCAAGAATCGACAAATGGGATCTCATAAAACTGCAAAGCTTCTGTAAGGCAAAGGACACTGTGGTTAGGACAAAACGGCAACCAACAGATTGGGAAAAGATCTTTACCAATCCTACAACAGATAGAGGCCTTATATCCAAAATATACAAAGAACTCAAGAAGTTAGACCGCAGGGAAACAAATAACCCTATTAAAAAATGGGGCTCAGAGCTAAACAAAGAATTCACAGCTGAGGAATGCCGAATGGCTGAGAAACACCTAAAGAAATGTTCAACATCTTTAGTCATAAGGGAAATGCAAATCAAAACAACCCTGAGATTTCACCTCACACCAGTGAGAATGGCTAAGATCAAAAACTCAGGTGACAGCAGATGCTGGCGAGGATGTGGAGAAAGAGGACCACTCCTCCATTGTTGGTGGGATTGCAGACTGGTAAAACCATTCTGGAAATCAGTCTGGAGGTTCCTCAGAAAATTGGACATTGAACTGCCTGAGGATCCAGCTATACCTCTCTTGGGCATATACCCAAAAGATGCCTCAACATATAAAAGAGACACGTGCTCCACTATGTTCATCGCAGCCTTATTTATAATAGCCAGAAGCTGGAAAGAACCCAGATGCCCTTCAACAGAGGAATGGATACAGAAAATGTGGTACATCTACACAATGGAATATTACTCAGCTATCAAAAACAACGAGTTTATGAAATTCGTAGGCAAATGGTTGGAACTGGAAAATATCATCCTGAGTGAGCTAACCCAATCACAGAAAGACATACATGGTATGCACTCATTGATAAGTGGCTATTAGCCCAAATGCTTGAATTACCCTAGATCCCTAGAACAAACGAAACTCAAGAAGGATGATCAAAATGTGAATGCTTCACTCCTTCTTTAAAGGAGGAAAAAGAATACCCTTGGCAGGGAAGGGAGAGGCAAAGATTAAAACAGAGACTTAAGGAACACCCATTCAGAGCCTGCCCCACATGTGGCCCATACATATACAGCCACCCAATTAGACAAGATGGATGAAGCAAAGAAGTGCAGACCGACAGGACCCGGATGTAGATCGCTCCTGAGAGACACAGCCAGAATACAGCAAATACAGAGGCGAATGCCAGCAGCAAACCACTGAACTGAGAATAGGTCCCCTATTGAAGGAATCAGAGAAAGAACTGGAAGAGCTTGAAGGGGCTCGAGACCCCAAAAGTACAACAATGCCAAGCAACCAGAGCTTCCAGGGACTAAGCCACTACCTAAAGACTATACATGGACTGACCCTGGACTCTGACCCCATAGGTAGCAATGAATATCCTAGTAAGAGCACCAGTGGAAGGGGAAGCCCTGGGTCCTGCTAAGACTGAACCCCCAGTGAACTAGTCTATGGGGGGAGGGCGGCAATGGTGGGAGGGTTGGGAGGGGAACACCCATAAGGAAGGGGAGGGGGGAGAGGGATGTTTGCCCGGAAACCGGGAAAGGGAATAACACTTGAAATGTATATAAGAAATACTCAAGTTAATAAAAAAAAAAAAAAGGGCATCTGGGTTCTTTCCAGCTTCTGGCTATTATAAATAAGGCTGCAATGAACATAGTGGAGCACGTGTCTTTTTTATATGTTGGGGCATCTTTTGGGTATATGCCCAAGAGAGGTATAGCTGGATCCTCAGGCAGTTCAATGTCCAATTTTCTGAGGATCCTCCAGACTGATTTCCAGAATGGTTGTACCAGTTTGCAATCCCACCAACAATGGAGGAGTGGTCCTCTTTCTCCACATCCTCGCCAGCATCTGCTGTCCCCTGAGTTTTTGACCTTAGCCATTCTCACTGGTGTGAGGTGAAATCTCAGGGTTGTTTTGATTTGCATTTCCCTTATGACTAAAGATGTTGAACATTTCTTTAGGTGTTTCTCAGCCATTCGGCATTCCTCAGCTGTGAATTCTTTGTTTAGCTCTGAACCCCATTTTTTAATAGGGTTATTTGTTTCCCTGCGGTCTAACTTCTTGAGTTCTTTGTATATTTTGGATATAAGGCCTCTATCTGTTGTAGGATTGGTAAAGATCTTTTCCCAATCTGTTGGTTGCCGTTTTGTCCTAACCACAGTGTCCTTTGCCTTACAGAAGCTTTGCAGTTTTATGAGATCCCATTTGTCGATTCTTGATCTTAGAGCGTAAGCCATTGGTGTTGTGTTCAGGAAATTTTTTCCAGTGCCCATGTATTCCAGATGCTTCCCTAGTTTTTCTTCTATTAGTTTGAGTGTGTCTGGTTTGTTGTGGAGGTCCTTGATCCACTTGGACTTAAGCTTTGTACAGGGTGATAAGCATGGATCGATCTGCATTCTTCTACATGTTGCCCTCCAGTTGAACCAGCACCATTTGCTGAAAATGCTATCTTTTTTCCATTGGATGGTTTTGGCTCCTTTGTCAAAAATCAAGTGACCATAGGTGTGTGGGTTCATTTCTGGGTCTTCAATTCTATTCCATTGGTCTATCTGTCTGTCTCTCTACCAATACCATGCAGTTTTTATCACTATTGCTCTGTAATACTGCTTGAGTTCAGGGATAGTGATTCCCCCTGAAGTCCTTTTATTGTTGAGGATAGCTTTAGCTATCCTGGGTTTTTTGTTATTCCAGATGAATTTGCAAATTGTTCTGTCTAACTCTTTGAAGAATTGGATTGGTATTTTGATGGGGATTGCATTGAATCTGTAGATCGCTTTTGGTAAAATGGCCATTTTTACTATATTAATCCTGCCAATCCATGAGCATGGGAGATCTTTCCATCTTCTGAGGTCTTCTTCAATTTCCTTCTTCAGTGTCTTGAAGTTCTTATTGTACAGATCTTTTACTTGCTTGGTTAAAGTCACACCGAGGTACTTTATATTATTTGGGTCTATTATGAAGGGTGTCATTTCCCTAATTTCTTTCTCGGCTTGTTTCTCTTTTGTATAGAGGTAGGCAACTGATTTATTTGAGTTAATTTTATACCCAGCCACTTTGCTGAAGTGGTTTATCAGCTTTAGTAGTTCTCTGGTGGAACTTTTGGGATCACTTAAATATACTATCATGTCATCTGCAAATAGTGATATTTTGACTTCTTCTTTTCTGATCTGTATCTCCTTGACCTCCTTTTGTTGTCTGATTGCTCTGGCTAGAACTTCAAGAACTATATTGAATAAGTAGGGAGAGAGTGGGCACCCTTGTCTAGTCCCTGATTTTAGTGGGATTGCTTCAAGTTTCTCTCCATTTAGTTTAATGTTAGCAACTGGTTTGCTGTATATGGCTTTTACTATGTTTAGGTATGGGCCGTGAATTCCTATTCTTTCCAGGACTTTTATCATGAAGGGGTGTTGAATTTTGTCAAATGCTTTCTCAGCATCTAATGAAATGATCATGTGGTTCTGTTCTTTCAGTTTGTTTATATAATGGATCACGTTGATGGTTTTCCGTATATTAAACCACCCCTGCATGCCTGGGATGAAGCCTACCTGGTCATGGTGGATGATTGTTTTGATGTGCTCTTGTATTCGGTTTGCCAGAATTTTGTTGAGTATTTTTGCGTCGATATTCATAAGGGAATTTGGTCTAAAGTTCTCTTTCTTTGTTGTGTCTTTGTGTGGTTTAGGTATAAGAGTAATTGTGGCTTCGTAGAAGGTATTCGGTAGTGATCCATCTGTTTCAATTTTGTGGAATAGTTTGGATAATATTGGTATGTGGTCTTCTATGAAGGTTTGATAGAATTCTGCACTAAACCCGTCTGGACCTGGGCTCTTTTTGGTTGGGAGACCTTTAATGACTGCTTCTATTTCCTTAAGAGTAATGGGGTTGTTTAACTGGTTTATCTGTTCCTGATTTAACTTCGATACCTGGTATCTGTCTAGGAAATTGTCCATTTCCTGCAGATTTTCAAGTTTTGTTGAATATAGGTTTTTATAGTAAGATCTGATGATTTTTTGAATTTCCTCTGATTCTATTGTTATGTCTCCCTTTTCATTTCTGATTTTGTTAATTTGGACACACTCTCTGTGTCCTCTCGTTAGTCTGGCTAAGGGTTTATCTATCTTGTTGATTTTCTCAAAGAACCAACTTTTGGTTCTGTTGATTCTTTCTATGGTCCTTTTTGTTTCTACTTGGTTGATTTCCGCTCTGAGTTTGATTATTTCCTGCCTTCTACTCCTCCTGGGTGTATTTGCTTCTTTTTGTTCTAGAGCTTTTATGTGTGCTGTCAAGCTGCTGACATATGCTCTTTCCTGTTTCTTTCTGCAGGCACTCAGCGCTATGAGTTTTCCTCTTAGCACAGCTTTCATTGTGTCCCATAAGTTTGGGTATGTTGTACCTTCATTTTCATTAAATTTAAAAAGTTTTTAATTTCTTTCTTTATTTCTTCCTTGACCAGGTTATGATTGAGTAGAGCATTGTTCAATTTCCAAGTATATGTGGGCATTCTTCCTTGATTGTTATTGAAGACCAGTTTTAGGCCGTGGTGGTCCGATAGCACGCATGGGATTATTTCTATCTTTCTGTACCTGTTGAGGCCCGTTTTTTGACCAATTTTATGGTCAATTTTGGAGAAAGTACCATGAGGAGCTGAGAAGAAGGTATATCCTTTTGCTTTAGGATAGAATGTTCTATAAATATCCGTTAAGTCCATTTGGCTCATGACTTCTCTTAGTCTGTCTACATCCCTGTTTAATTTCTGTTTCCATGATCTGTCCATTGATGAGAGTGGGGTGTTGAAATCTCCTACTATTATTTATGAGGTGCAATGTGTGTTTTGAGCTTTAGTAAGGTTTCTTTTATATATATATATGGTGCCCTCGTATTTGGGGCATAGATATTTAGGATTGAGAGTTCATCTTGGTGGATTTTTCCTTTGATGGATATGAAGTGTCCTTCCTTATCTTTTTTGATGACTTTTAGTTGAAAATTGATTTTATTTGATATTAGAATGGCTACTCCAGCTTGCTTCTTCTGACCATTTGCTTGGAAAATTGTTTTCCAGCCTTTCACTCTGAGGTAATGTCTGTCTTTGTCTCTGAGGTATGTTTCCTGTAGGCAGCAGAATGCAGGGTCCTCGTTGCATATCCAGTTTGTTAATCTATGTCTTTTTATTGGGGAGTTGAGGCCATTGATGTTGAGAGATATTAAGGAATAGTGATTATTGCTTCCCGTTATATTCATATTTGGATGTGAGGTTATGTTTGTGTGCTTTCATTCTCTTTCTTTTGTTGCCAAGACGATTAGTTTCTTGCTTCTTCTAGGGTATAGCTTGCCTCCTTATGTTGGGCTTTACCATTTATTATCCTTTGTAGTGCTGGATTTGTAGAAAGATATTGTGTAAATTTGGTTTTGTCATGGAATATCTTGGTTTCTCCATCTATGTTAATTGAGAGTTTTGCAGGATACAGTAACCTGGGCTGGCATTTGTGTTTTCTTAGGGTCTGTATGACATCAGTCCAGGATCTTCTGGCCTTCATAGTTTCTGGCGAGAAGTCTGGTGTGATTCTGATAGGTCTGCCTTTATATGTTACTTGACCTTTTTCCCTTACTGCTTTTAATATTCTTTCTTTATTTTGTGCGTTTGGTGTTTTGACAATTATGTGATGGGAGGTGTTTCTTTTCTGGTCCAATCTATTTGGAGTTCTGTAGACTTCTTGTATACCTATGGGTATCTCTTTTTTTAGGTTAGGGAAGTTTTCTTCTATGATTTTGTTGAAGATATTTACTGGTCCTTTGAGCTGGGAGTCTTCACTCTCTTCTATACCTATTATCCTTAAGTTTGATCTTCTCATTGAGTCCTGGATTTCCTGTATGTTTGGACCAGTAGCTTTTTCCGCTTTACATTATCTTTGACAGTTGAGTCAATGATTTCTATGGAATCTTCTGCTCCTGAGATTCTCTCTTCCATCTCTTGTATTCTGTTGGTGAGGCTTGTATCTACAGCTCCTTGTCTCTTCTTTTGGTTTTCTATATCCAGGGTTGTTTCCATGTGTTCTTTCTTGATTGCTTCTATTTCCATTTTTAGTTCCTTCAACTGTTTGATTGTGTTTTCCTGGAATTCTTTCAGGGATTTTTGCGAATCTTTCAGGGATTTTTGCGATTCCTCTCTGTAGGCTTCTACTTGTTTATTAATGTTTTCCTGTGTTTCCCTAAGGGAGTTCTTCATGTCTTTCTTGAAGTCCTCCTGCATCATGATCAAATATGATTTTGAAAGTAGATCTTGCTTTTCTGGTGTGTTTGGATATTCCGTGTTTGTTTTGGTGGTAGAATTGGGCTCTGATGATGTCATGTAGTCTTGGTTTCTGTTGCTTGGGTTCCTGTGCTTGCCTCTCGCCATCAGATTATCTCTAGTGTTACTTTGTTCTGCTATTTCTGACAGTGGCTAGATTGTCCTATAAGCCTGTGTGTCAGGAGTGCTGTAGACCTGTTTTCCTCTCTTTCAGTCAGTTATGGGGACAGAGTGTTCTGCTTTCGGGCGTGTAGTTTTTCCTCTCTACAGGTCTTCAGCTGTTCCTGTGGGCCTGTGTCTTGAGTTCACCAGGCAGCTTTCTTGCCGCAGACAAGTTGGTCTTACCTGTGGTCCCGAGTCTCAAGTTTGCTCGCGGGGTGCTGCCCACGGGCTCTCTGCGGCGGCAGCAACCAGGAAGCCCCATCCCCTTCTTAATGGGTGTTCCCCTCCCCATCCTCCCCCCATTGCCGCCCTCCCCACAACAATCACGTTCACTGTGGGTTCAGTCTTAGCAGGACCAAGGGCTTCCCCTTCCACTGGTGCTCTTACTAGGATATTCATTGCTACCTATGAGGTTAGAGTCCAGGGTCAGTCCATGTATAGTCTTTAGGTAGTGGCTTAGTCCCTGGAAGCTCTAGTTGCTTGGCATTGTTCTTCATAAGGGGTCTCGAGCCTCTTCAAGCTCTTCCAATTCTTTCTCTGATTCCTTCAACGGGGGTCCTATTCTCAGTTCAGTGGTTTGCTGCTGGCATTCGCCTCTGTATTTGCTGTATTCTGGCTGTGTCTCTCAGGTGAGATCTTCATCCGGCTCCTGTCAGCCTGCACTTCTTTGCTTCAACCATCTTGTCTAATTGGGTGGCTGTATATGTATGGGCCACATGTGGGGCAGGCTCTGAATGGGTGTTCCTTCTGTGTCTGTTTTAATCTTTGCCTCTCTATTCCCTGCCAAGGGTATTCTTGTTCCCCTTTTAAAGAAGGAGTGAAGTATTCACATTTTGATCATCAGTCTTGAGTTTCATGTGTTCTATGCATCTAGGGTAATTCAAGCATTTGGGCTAATAGCCACTTATCAATGATTGCATACCATGTGTGTTTTTCTGATTGGGTTACCTCACTCAGGATGATATTTTCCATTTCCAACCATTTGCCTATTAATTTCATAGAGGCATTGTTTTAGATAGCTGAGTAATATTCCATTGTGTAGATGTACCACATTTTCTGTATCCATTCCTCTGTTGAAGGGCATCTGGGTTCTTTCCAGCTTCTGGCTATTATAAATAAGGCCTTGCAGATGTTTCTTAACTCATACACTTAAAAGCAAAATCAAAAACTCCTGGTGGTGAATGGTTCTGATTGTCAAAAATTAAACAAAATCTAGAGCTACCTGGGAAGGGAGTCTCAATGAAAAATTGTTTAAATCATTGTCTTGCAAGAATGTCTGTGAGGGATTATCTTGATTGTTTCCCTTAAAATGGAAAGACCTGCCCACTGTGAGTGGCACCATTCCCTAGATAAGAGACTCTTGCTTGCATAAGAATGGAGCTAAGCACTAGTATGTATATATTAGTTTAATGTCTTAATCTTGAATATAAATGTGGTAGTGCCAATTGTTCCATATTCATGCTGCCTTGGGTTCCCCTAAATGGTAGATTGTAACATGAAATAATGACCCAAATAAATAATTTCTTCTTTATATTGTTTTTGTCATCTTATTTTCTCATAGCAATGGGAAAGGAAACTAGGATGTGCCTCTTCTCTCTAGCCTTTTGTTTGCCTCTAGACATCCTTAAAAACCCATAAATCTTGAGCATTCCAAAATAATATGTCTGGATAAATAAAGATCATATAGATATTGTAATACATATAGTTATATATGTCTAGCATACAAGTACACATATAACACCTACTTTACATAGGAGAATCTTAATTTCCAAATCAACCAGGCAAATAGTTCAGTATGTATATCAGTCAAATTTCACAACTATAAAGAACTATCTAAGAGAGTTAACGTATTAAATGGGCTCATAGTTCTAAAGTTTCTACTTCGTGATCAAGCAACTCCATTGCTTGAAGCATCTGACAAGGCAGGAAATGAGCTGGAGTGTGTGGCAAAGGAAAGACGCTTATATCATAATATAGGGAGTTGAGAGGAATGCAGAAGATTTAGTGTTCCACAGGTCCTCTGGGGGACACACTATAACCTAAGTACCTTCTATGAAATCCCACAGGCTAAGTGTTCCATGCCTTCCAAAAGCATTACCTCTATGCATATCATACTCAAAAGACTGTCTTCTTTAGCGTTGTTCTCACTTCTCAGAACCACACATCTCCATCCTCTTCCTTAGAATCATCCTGCATGCCTTTTTTCCTTCCTTTATCTTCTACTGAAAATGATGCCCAGTGTGTATTCTAATTATAGACTTACAAGTATGTCTCCATCCTCAAGTCTGTTTCCTGAAAAATCCTATCTCGGACAATTTGCTATTCCTCTATTTGACTTCTTAGAAAAAGAGCAATTACTATTAATAACGTATACGTTAACACTCCAAAACGTGAGCAAGGCAAATCTCTCCCTAGAATGACCTAATGAGGTATTCAGTGCCAACCTCCAGTCATGATGACAGAGCCACACAAGCCTGGGGGAAGTAAGCTTTATCTTGCCAGGAAGAGGAGAATCATTGAGCTGTTATTTTAGTAATTGTTTTTCTTAAAACTTCCTCTCGATCTAGCCATATTTTTTAATTTTATTTTTTCTTAGATATTTTATGTTATATATTTACATTTCAAATGTTACCCCCTTTCCCCCCTTTGCCATATGCACCTCCGGTTCCCCTGCTTTTATGAAAATGCTCCTAACCCCACACTCCACACAAATTTCAATGCCCTGGCGTTACCCTATATTGGAGAAATAAGCCATCACAGGACCAAGGACTTTTCCTCCTATTGATGCTGGACAATACCATCCTCTGCTAGTGCCATGGGTCCCTTCATGTGTATTCATTGGTTGATGATTTAGTCCCTGGGAGCTCTGGTGGGGTCTGGTGGGTTGATATTGTTACAATTCCTATAGTGTTGCAAACCCCTTCAGTTCCTTCAGTGTTTTTCTCTAACTCCTCCATTAGCATCCCCCTGTTCAGTCCAATGGTTAGCTGCAACTATCCTCATTGGTATCAGTAGTTCTCTGGCAGAGACTCTCAGGAGACACCCATATCTGGTTCCTGTCAGTAAGCACTTTTTGGCATCAGCAATAGTAACTGGGTTTGGTGGCCGAATATGGATGGATCCCCAGGTGGAAGAGTCTCTGGATGACCTTTTCTTCATAACCTGCTACACTGTTTGTCCCTGTATTTCCTCCCATAAGTAATTGGTTCTCCCTTCAAAGAAGGGATGAAACATCCACACTTTGGTCTTCCTTCTTCTTGGACTTCATATGATCTATGAATTTTTCTTTAGGTATTCCAAGTTTTTGGGCTAATATTCACTTCTCGGTGAGTGCACACCATGTGTGTTCTTCTGTGACTGGGTTACCTCACTCAGAATGATACTTTCTAGTTCCATTCATTTGCCTAAGAATTTCATGTAGTCATTATTCTTCAAAGCTGAGTAGTACTCCATTGTGGAAATGTACCACATTTTCTGTATCAATTCCTCTGTTGAAAGATATCTGGGTTCTTTCCAGCTTCTGGCTATTATAAATAAGGCGGCTATGAACATAGAGCATGTGTCCTTATTATATGTTGGAGCATCTTTTGGTTGAATGTTCAGGAATGGTATAGCTGGGTCTTCAGGTAATACAATGTCCAATTTTCTGAGGAACTGCCACACTGATTTCCAGAGTGGTTGTACCAGCTTGCAGTTCTACCAACAATGGAAGAGTGTTCCAATTTCTCCACATCTTCGCCAGCATCTAATGTCACCTGATATTTTGAACTTAGCCATTTTTACTGGTGTGAAGTGGTATATCAGGGTTCTTTTGATTTGCATTTCCCTAATGACTAAGAATATTTAACATTTCTTTAGGTGCCTCTCAGCCATTCAATATTCCTCAGTTGAGAATTGTTTCTTTAGCTCTGTACCACATTTTTCAAATAGGATTATTTGAGTCTCTGGAGTCTAACTTCTTGAGTTCTTTGTATATATTAGATATTAGCCCTCTATCAGATATAGGATTAGTAAGTACTAGTAAAGACCTTTTGCCAATCTGTTGGTGGCCGTTTTGTCCTATTGATAGTGTCCTTTGCCTTCCAGAAGCTTTGCAATTTTATGCAGTCAAATTTGTTAATTCTTGATCTTAAAGGATAAGCCACTGGTGCTCTGTTCAGGAAATTTTCTCAGTGTTTCGGACTTTTTCCCACTTTCTCTTCTATTAGTTTCAGTATATCTAGTTTTATGTGGAGGTATTTAATCCACTTGGACTTGATCTTTGTACAAGAAGATAAAAATGGGTCAATTTGCATTCTTCTACATGGTGACCTCCAGATGAACCAGAACCATTTGTTGATAATGTTATCTTTTTCCATTGGATGGTTTCAGCTCCTTTGTCAAAGATCAAGTGATCATAGGTGTGTGGGTTCATTTCTGAGTCTTCAATTCTATTCCACTGATCTATCTGCCTGTTTCTGTACCAATACCATGCAGTTTTTTTTTTATCACAATTGCTCTTCAATACTGCTTGAGATCAGGAACTGTGATTCCCCCAGAAGTTCTTTTACTATTCAGAACAGTTTTTGCTATCCTGGGTTTTTGGCTTTTCCAAATGAGTTTGCAAATTGATCTTTCTAATTCTATGAAGAATTGAGTTAGAATTTTGATGGGGATTGTGTTGAATCTGTAGATTGCTTTCAGTAAGATGGCCATTTTTACTATATTAATCCTGCCAATCCATGAGCATGGGAGATCTTTCCATCATCTGAGATCTTCTTCGATTTCTTTCTTCAGAGACTTTAAGGTCTTATCATACAGATCTTTCACTTGCTTGGATAGAGTCACACCAAGATGTTTAAAATTATTTATGGCTACTGTGAAAGGTGTAGTTTCCTTAATTTCTTTCTTTACCTGTATATCTTTTGAGTAGAGGAAGGCTACTTATATGTTCCAGTTAATTCTATACTCAGCCATGTCACTGAAGCTCTTTGGGGTCACTTAAGTATACTATCACATCATCTGCAAATAGTGATATTTTGACTTCTTCCTTTCCAGTTTGTATCCCTTTGGACTCCTTTTGCTGTTTAATTGCTCTGACTAGGATTTCAAGTGCTATATTGAATAGGTAGGGAGAGAGTGGGCAGCCCCTGATTTTAGTGGGATTGCTTCAATTACCTCTCCATTTAGTTTGATGTTGGCTACTGATTTGCTGCATGTTGCTTTTACTATGCTTAAGTATGGGTCTTGAATTCCTGATCTTTCCAAGACTTTTATCATGAAGGGGTGTTGAATTTTGACAAATGCTTTCTCCACATCTAATGAAAAGATCATGTGGGTTTTTTTTTCTTGAGTTTGTTCATATAGTGGATTATGTTGATGGACTTCCATATATGAACCATCTTTACATCCCTGGGATGAAGCCTACTTGATCATGGTGAATGATCATTTTGTTATGTTCTTGCATTTGGTTTTTTCTTTGTAGGGTCTTTATGTGGTTTATGTATAAGCATAATTGTGGCTTTATGGAACAAACTGGGTAGTGTTCCTTCGGTTTCTATTTTGTGGAATAGTTTGAAGAGTATTGGTGTTAGGTCTTCTTTGAAGGTCTGATAGAATTCTGCAATAAATCTATCTGGACCTTAGCTTTTTTGGTTGGGAGATGTTCAATGACTGCTTCTATTTCTTTAGGAATTACAGGACTATTTATATGGTTTATCTGATCCCAATTTAACATTGGTACCTGGTATCTGTCTAAAAAATTGTCCGTTTCCTCCACATTTTCCAGTTTTGTTGAATATAGGCTTTTGTAGTAGGATCTGATGATTTTTTAAATTTCCTCAGATTCTGTTGTTATGTCTGCCTTTTCATTTCTGATTTTGTTACTTTGGATACACTCTCTGTGACCTCTGGTTAGTCTGGCTAAGGGTTTATCTATCCTTGCTGGTCTCTCTTTGAACAGTTAATAGAGAGAAATTGTGGTCCCGCCCGTGGGCTGTGGGCTTATGAGGGAGGGTGCCCCTGGCAGACCAGTTCTCTGCAGGCAGGTTTTGTGTCCCAGGGCTCTGATACAGTCCCAACTCTGTGCACAGATGGGGCTATATTGCCATATTTTAAATAGCCTATTTTTCCAAACATCTAACAAAGCATTAATTATCTTGTGAAAGGGGCGGGATTTATTTATTATCATCCACTTGATTATTTGTAGAAACCTGCTGAATTGTCAGTGGTTGCAAAGAGTAAAGACCCTCTATGGAGGTGTAGAGGGAAAAAAAGAAATCAAAGAAGTTAGAGAGATAGCTCAGTTGGTAGTGCTTTTGATCACAATGAATGAGATGGACCTTACTATGTACCTTAAAATAAATAAAATAGAATTAAAGTAAATAAGGTCCAGTGTGGTAAAAGTCTGCCAACTAAAAATGAAGTCTACCATTGACTGGATAGCCATATAAGCTTTAAAAAAATGGAGGAGTCCCTTCATAGGTAAGGTTTCTCCTCCTCTGAAGTTGTCTGGGAGTTTAACCCCCACACCCCTATCCCCATACACATATCTCTTCCTGCAGAATGTCACACAGCTTTAGTTAGATTACAGGTCCAACTTCCTTTTTTCCAATAAGAACCTATTCCGCTAGCACCTGAGATTCCTGACTGCTTCCTCATGCTTAGAAGGCATTTCAAGTCTTCATCTTATGACCTTTGCCCATCCTGGGTATTTCTAACCTCCCATCCCAATTATTTAAACCTCGAATCCCACCAAGTAAAGTTGATCTGCCTCCCTGTAGGTGATCCTGGTGAGTCTTCCTCACCCATACATACTCACAGAGCTTCCAGAACACTTATGCCCATACACATTGTCTCTACTCCCTTTACACTCCAAGGACCAATACAGGCTGATAATCCCCAAGGGCAGTGAGAGTCATAGCTCAGGACATGTATAATCTCAGAGTTGAGAATACAGACACAGATATCTAGAGCTTCCTAGCAATGTAGCAAGTTTCAGGCAAATAAGAGACACTATCTCAAAAACAAAGCAAAGCAAAACAAAACAAGATGTGGAAGGGAAGAAGGAAGGAACAAGGAAAATAGGGAAAGAGGGAGGGAATAAATTCCAATGGACCTTGATTATTAAAACACCAGAGAGCTGTTCTTTGTTGTCCCTGAGCCCCAGTTCCATTGTATCTTTCTTCTGAAGACTTTAGTGGAGTATGTAGGGAAGGGAGATCCCTCTCATATTTGACCTTTCTTCTTTCTGTATAGAGCTCTATACAGGATTGCTGGAGAGTTTCCCTCAAGCTTCTAGTCAGACAAAGTTTTCTCAGATTGATGATAAGAATTCTCTAAATCAGGTGAGTGTGAAAGGAAATTCTCTGGACAAGTCAGAAAAAAATACCTTTCAAGACGCAGTTTTTTTCTCTCATCATCTACAAAGACTGCATGCTCAAGAGCAGAAAGACACTATACTGTAGAAGATACTGAGTCATCTTCTGAAATGCTCTATGCACATAAATCCTTCCATTTAAATTATGAACCATAGTACATCGGTGGTGAATCTGAAAGTCGGTGAATGAAGTTCACAGAACCAGAAATCATTTAGACTTGCTATACAAGATCCTGGTCAACCTTGAAGACCTGAAGAAATATGAACAAGAGCTGAGAAGAAGCACAAGCACATGCTTATGTATCCTGTCCTTGCAGGTGTAAAACCTTCACTTGCACTCACAAGTTGGTATCATGCTGAGGTGCAAAACTGAGGAAAATGCCAGCCCCTTCCCCTGGATACTCAGGGAAGCCCAGGTTTCTAGCCTTCCTATAAGAATGACATAAGCAAGAACCTTATATAGCACCTGGACAACACTGTGTCTAATATATACATCTCTGTCATCCAAATAGCGATTAATTTACTAAAATCACATAGTATTACAATAAAGCTGCTGGATATTTTCGCTTTCTGGGGACATCAAACCCAGGGATATGCTGCCTCCCCCACCCTCCACCTACTCCCTGCATCTGGCGTGAGCATTTGAATTGAAGACAATCCCAGTCCTCCATGGCTTAGCATCTATACAACAGACACACACACGCACGCGCGCGCGCACACACACACACACACACACGCACACACACACACACACACACACAGGCTTCTCTTTACTTTTGTCCATATATTCAAGTGCAATCCATTGCCTAACACACAGAAAATCACAAGGGACACAGCAGAGACTGTGGCTCACAAATCCCAGCTTGGTTTGGTTTTGTTGCTAGCTAAACCCAAATGGTCTCTGTCTGACTTGATTATAGAGTCCACAAGCTGGTTACCATGTTTCAGACATTCATCTGGTGCATAACTGCGATCCTAGTTCTCCAGAGTCTGAAACACATGGATCTTGAGCTGAAGGCCAATGTAGGCCATACAACAAAACCAAAGTAAAGTAAAATAAATAGCAGTGTTGTTCTGGGGTAGTAACTGTTCAGATGCATTGACAGAGAATAATTCCAGTGAACTCTAAAGAAATTTCATCTAACACAGTCAGATAGGTCGACTCTGGAAGATGGTGGTGTCTACATTCTTGTCTTCTCAGTATCCTAAAATGAAAGCATAGCTCTTCTGGTGTGGGAATTTCTGGAAACTGAGCCTGATTTTCTCAATTAGTTTTTATACATGTTTGCTAGTAGATAAAGTCTCTGATAAGGAGAACAATCCCTCCCACTTATGGTAGAGCTTAGGGTAGGGACATTAGGAACATCTACTCCCCAGAGATGGCTTGTTAGGGATGTTTTGTTTTAAATTCTAGAAATTATTCCAAGACAATTGCAAATATGTCTAAGAGAATTTAGTTACTTTGACATTAAAATGAAAACCAGTCCATATGACCTCTCACACAAAGAATTTGTTTCAGCCTTCATTCAGTAAAAAGCATACCAAATCCAGGTAGCAGTGGCTTCTCCCTCTTATCCCAGCACTGGAGAGGCAGAGGCCATACAGAGTGAGTTCCAGGACAGCCAGGGACTACACAGAGAAACTATGTTTGTAGGGAGCCGTATTGGATTTGGGCCTGGCCGCTTTGTAGCTCAAGGTGGCTACGTGACTCTGGGGTGTATGGCCACAGATGCTCACCCCTAAGATGGCTGCTGTAAGATTATGAGATTGTTGGACAAAAGCCTCTTCCAGCAAGATTCCAGGAGCAATCACAGGATGTTTCACCCTGAGCAAACACCGGATGTCCCTGAGCAGATACCTGAGAAGGGCTCAACCTTTTCAAAGAATATGTCCCCGGAAGACTGTTGCCTCTTTGTTTAAGGAGGATATCTTGCAGTTTAGTGATTCACCTTATATCCTTGGGCAGTTCTCAGTACTCCCCCACCCTAAGCTTCAGTTCCTGCTTCAATTCCTGCTTCAGAGCTTTAAATGCTGTACATTCCTCTCAATAAATGAGACCTTGACACCAGAACCTTGCTTGGTCTCCTTCTTTACTCCCCCCCCCCTTAGCCCTCAGGTAGCGCCTCTTCGGGACCCTGAATAACTGGACCTGCTGGACGGGTCACATGTTTAAAAAACAAACAAACAAACAAACATGATTTTCTGTGTTGTCCTAGTTCTACTGAAGCATTAAAATAATAGCAAGATAGTCATTCTTTTAAGGTTTCCAGTCACATTTTATGTGATTTTATTTAGAGTGATTTCTAGAGGATTATTCTATAATAACTCTTTGAGTAGTCACTTAGCATAAATCAAAGTGTAGGGAAATATTTCCAGTAACATTGAGCCCTCTTCCTGATTAAGTTTTTAAATTACCACTTTTCTAAACCCTCCTCTCAATTACAATTACAATGAGAGAAGACCATCTTTAGTGTTAGGAATATATAATAAATCACAGGAAGACAGAAGACTAACCTGCTCCATTTTGCCCCATCTTTGCATTGTCTTGGGTTTCTGCTCTCCGAGATTTTGCTCTGTTCTCTCTTCTGCTCCTGCTCTAAAGGCCTTTCCAATTAATGAATGCAATGTTATATAAATTCAGCTCATTCTGTTCATCCTCCCTAGATGGTTTTCTCCTAGGCTCCCACCATCTCTTCTCACAGATCCCAAGCCAAAACACAGAAGTCACCATCAACTGTCTTTCTTCCTCTGCAATAAGGTTATCACAAATCCTTTCAAGGACCTTCTTGATTAGCCCTTTACTTCCCTTCTACTATGGCTCCCTCCATTCTGATTCTCATTTTTATCATTTGGACCTCTGTAGACAAAAGGACCTCTTATTAGGTATCCAGCATTTTTGGATCTCTTCAAAAGAAAGAGAATGAACATTCTGATCTTGCTTTAAATTTTTCCAATGGTGCCTTACCTTAGTGGAGATGAAACTAAAACCTTGTAGAGTATATATCTGTGACAATTTGATCTCTAATTGGTAGAATTTGGTTTGTTTGTTTGTTTGTTTTAACTTTATAGGTGTATATTCTTGGACAATTCTTATGTGTCTTCCCTCAAGCACTACAGTCTAAAGTCTTTCCTCCTTTAACATGTTCTTAGTTTTTAATGTCTCTATCTTCTTTTTCCATGTGGACAAGTTCCTTGATATACACCTCAACGTTACCTTCTCCAAGAAAGCTATTAACATTCCTGCTCCCCTGGCTCTGCGATCTTCTGTCTCAGTATTTAATTATAATAGGTCATTAACATTATGTACTTGGAGTACTTACATGTCTCCCTCTTTATGCCATATTGTGACTTTCCCAAAGATAAGTTACCATCGGTAACTGCTTTGTGTTCTTAGTATATAGCACTGAGCCACACATGCAACGTTTCCTCATTAAACAAAGATTAGGGAACACCAGTAGTCCTCCTTGTGGTTTCTAAAAACATTCTGCTTGATGGGATATTGTTTCTTTCTGCAGTCATTGCTCTCCTCCCATTTGCCTATGTGTCTGAGCCACCTTATACCCAGATCCTCTTATAATTCTTATCTCTTCTCTTATTCTTCTGACATTTAACATTTCAATGATTTCTTTCCATGTATTCCTCTCTCTGGACACAGTCTAAGACATAACCACATTACCATAATCTACGGAAAACCAACCTACTTTACACTGATTTTTCTCTCTAATCTCTCTCATAACTTTTCCCAAAAGCAAAACAACCTGAAGTCCCTTTTGATAGTGCAAGTAGTATTTGTATCTTTATACATGTTCTAGATAGAATCATATGACTGCTCTTGTCAACAATAGGAATTAATGAGAACATCAGGAGGTCATAAGTGTACAAATACATAATAGATTCTATGTATTATAATAAATACTTAACTGGTAAGGGGATATTAGCCCAAAAGCTTGAAATACACAAGATACAATTCACAAACCACATGAATCTCAAGAAGAAGAAAGTCCAAAGTATGCACACTTCAGACCTTCTTAGAAGGGAGAACAAAAATACTCACAGGAGAAAATATCGAGACAAAGTGTGGAGCAGAGACTAAAGGAAAGGCCATCCAGAGACTGCCCTACCTGGGGGATCTATCCCATATACAGATACCCAACCCAGACAATATTGTGGATGCCAAGAAGTACACATTGATAGGAACCTAATATAGCTCTCTCCTGAGAGACTGTGCCAGAGCATGGCAGATACAAAGGCAGATGTTCGCAGTCAACCATTGAATTGAGAACGGGATTCCCCAATGGAGGAATTAGGGAAAGGACTGAAGGAGCTGAAGGGGTTTGCAACCCCATAAGAAGAACAACAGTATCAACCAACTAGACCCCCCACACACACAGCTCCCAGCGAGTACCACCATCCCAAGAGTACACAGGGATGAACCTATGGCTCCACCCACACATGGAGCAGAGATGGTCTTGTAGGGCATCAGTGGGAGAGAGGACCTTGGTCCTGTCAAGGATCAATGCCTCAGGGTAGGGAAATATCAGGGTCGGGAGGTGGAAAGGACTGGGTGAGGGAACACCCTCATCAAGCAGGGGAGGAGGGATATATACTTGATATGCAATATAAAATGTAGGAACCACAAATTAGAAAAACCACATAAGATTTATCCCTGAGACTGATTTACATGATGCCTGCAAATGATATAACTTTGTTCCTCATGGCTGAAGAAACTTCATCATGTGAATGTACCATTACCTAGTCCTTCGTTGTTGGACTCCCAAGTAGGTTCCATAATACAGAAATGGTAAGTAGTAACAAAGATGTGCATGTATCTCTGTGCAGGTGTTCTGTGTATTCCTTCGGTGGTATATGCCCAGGAGTGGTATATTTGAGTCACACTACACTAAAAAACATCCTTTGAGAGTCCTGGGAAAGTAGTCTAGGACTGAACTATATCCCCATCCCTTGAATATTCTAGTAAAGTGCTCTATGTCTGAGGTTTATCCCCACTCCACCCCTAGTCAATCTAGGAAAGTACTGAATGACTCAGCTACTCACCATCCCTTTGTAGTTTTTTATTTCCGTACACATTCTCTCTAATTTACTTCATCTCACTTTGTACCCCAGATGGGCTTTTGAATTAAGATTCTCCCGCCTCAGCTTCCTCAGTAGCTAATATAACAGGTTTAAGTCACCAGCTAAGCTGTTACTGGAAATTTTTCACTTATGAAAAAAATGGAGACTAAAGAATAATAATTTTATTTCCTTTGATTGCTGGAATGTGGATTGGATTACTACATATGCACACATTTTAAAACAAATTGCTTCACTAAAACTACATAGCTTTGATATTGTAAAAGTCATTGATGCTACGTTTGACTCACATGAATTAATGAATATTTATTTCAGCTTTGGCACAGGATGAGATTTTTTAATATTCATTTCTAATGACTTGCCTTCTCTTCTTGGATATTTAGTGTCTTCAACCTCACTTCAGGGCATTGCACCTAAATCTTGATATTATATTGAATATTCTAACTGATACTGAAAAAAGTTCCCACCGATAATGTCTTGCATTCATATGTTGTGACTTTTAGAAGACTTTTCAGACATGGGTTCAAACCAATAGAGAGTCTTTAGTAGGCCACCAGGTTCTACACTGGGTATTTGAAACTCCAGTACAGGCCTGAGCCTTTCTCAGGGTGAGCATTTAAGCACAAAAACCACTTCCTTGGTTTAGACAACTCAGTTAACAAAAACAGTTAGCCAGAAGAGAAACTACAGAAGCTAAAACGCAAGGTTGGTGTATTTAGGGACTTTCCCAGAACCATGGACTTTGGTGGATTAGGTCTTCAGTCTCATTTTGGCAGATGTTGCTGCCTATGCGTGCCAGGGTTCATGGCCTGAATGGTATTTACATCATGGCATCAGTGGTACTAAGGTCTGGGGACCCGTAACACATATCCCTTCCTTCTGATTCTCTTAAGCTGTCCAATCGGAAGTGACATGCTGCCACATGTCACTCAGCCCACCGTTTCCTGCAGAGGTGAAATCTGAAGGCACCAGCACTTTTTCGTGTTCAGTTGGTGATTATCTTCCAAGAAAACTTATAGCCTGTCGAGATTTATCATACAGACCAATTTCAATATGCTTTAATTCCATTTTTTGTGAAGACAAGTAACTGAGGTCCCTGACAACAGGCGTTCTGGTCCCAGTCAGTTTCTGGATTCTAGACTACATCAGATGCTCTCTGGGTCTCCAGCTTACTGATTTTTCTCTTGGCCCCCGGCCCCATATCTCCTTTCTCTCCCCATCTCATGTTCCCTCCCTCCAGCCCCTCTTCCCTCCTTCTCTCTCTCCTGTGCTATATCCTAGAATCTGAAACACACTTCTAAATCACATATCTAAGCATCTTAGCCCTTCCCAATAAATCCACAGTGAACTAAGTCGTCAGTCTGTTACCCCTTTTACTTCCTTCATCAATTTTTCTGAACATTTCTGGATAATTACCCAGGAGAATCCTAATGTCCTCCTGGAGTAGCTACATGATTACAATATAGGAAATGTATAAAGTATTTTTTCTGACATTCTCATACAGTAAAACTGCATTCATATGCTGAATGATTTCTATAGTGATTTTTGTCTCAAGTAAAAATTTTGCTAATCTAGTAAGACAACCTCTCTTTTATTGTCTATAAAGTTTCCCTAGCTAGACTCAATGTTTTGCCTAATATTGACATCTTTTAAACTTTCTCTAGAGTTTACAGGTATAGGTAGGTAGATGCAGACATAGATGTAAAGACTACATGAAACCTCAGAACCTAATACAAAATTACTTTTGTTGTTTAGAATAGCATCAAAAAGTCACTGAAAGAATGAACTTCCTTAATTCCCTTCTTGGTTGTGGTAAACAGTTAATAAGCTAAATACACAAAAGACACAGAGGTTCCAGGGACATTCCTATGAACGTGTTCATCAGAACTAATGGAAATTTTGTTCTAAGTTTTGAGAAATACTATAGAAGATGGCTGAACAAGGAAGTGGCAATTGACTAAAACAAAATCATCTAAGTTGTTCAATTCAATCAAGACTACAATGGTTAGAAGCTCTTGACTAGTCTATTTGGCTGAACTCATTTCCTGAAAATTTTCCAGAATAATAAGCCATGGCTTTCTGCACACTGGAGATGCAGAGAACATAGGAGTGGTTCAGTCAAAGAAATTAGAATCCCTAGAATAAGTGGAGCCAATAATGTAGTCCTAGTTCAAGACTGAAACAGACACTAGAAGGTCTCCAGAGAGACACTAATGTGAGTCTTCCCTGAAAGATTGGAAAAGCAGAAGGTTGGAGTCACAGGTGATGGGAGCAATAGCCAGGCTGGCATTTGCTCAGGAGGAGTGGAGCTGGAGCACAAGACTTCTCTGGCCAACATGCCAGTTTTTCCAACCTTCTGCTCTGATTTCACGTGACCTCAAGTCTCCCTGTATACGTGACTAAAGGTAACCAGTAAATTCCATGTCATAGCCTGAATGCTGGGATTCTTGGAGATTTCTGGGCTGCTTGATTCATTCATTGCATTTAAACTCAGCTTCATTCAAAGCCTCATGGCATGGACAAATTCTAGCCAAGTTCTTTGCCAGAATGAAATGCCATTGGCCTGTAGCTCAGTTCCTGATAGAGTTTCCATTTTAATCTAAAACCTCAGGGGCGTGGTCTCACTGCCCACATCCTTATCAGCATTCTGGTATTCTGTGCACCCAGTAGAACTCCCACCATGTTCTCCTTCTAACAGTCTGTGTCTGTATCTCTAAACTCTTCTAAATTCCTCCTGTAAGCCAACCCAAGGCTACTTTGTGCACACCGTCAGATAGTCACTGCAACAACCTTACATAGGCAACATTTTTTTCTGTTAGACTGCCACTGTGCAAAAAAATTTTTTTTAAAAATCAGTTAAAAAGAGGAATTGTTTAACTTGTGGTTCATGAGCTTTTATTCCAATGCCTGCTGGCTCCATGATCTGGCATTAAACATCATGGCGCCGTATCATGGGGAGGAAGAGTTTCCACACCTCAGCCAACCAAGAAGCAAAGAGAAAGGCAGGGGTGAGGTGTTAAGGACAAGGGACAACTCCCAGGAACAAACCCCTGTGTTCTACATCCTCTAAGTTTTATATCCTAAAATTTCCTCCAATGGCCAAATGAAATCACTCCAGCTAGCAAACAAGCCTTTCACACTTATCCTATAGGGGACACATCATAATCAAGTCATAGTCAAGCTACAATAAATGCACAATTACTCCCCAACTTACAATGGCTCGAATGCACCTTATCCTAATGTAAAGACAATATGCAGCCCGTAAAAATGATCTTTCTATTTTGAACTTGGATCTTCTCTCTGCCTAGCAATATGTGGGTGACGCTTCCCTCATGTTTCTGGGCAGTAGCAGAAAGCTACCACCCCCAGTGAGCAATTTCCTCAGAGAAGGAACAAGGGACACTCCATGGCAAATGTGTTACTGTACTCTGATGCGCTGTAGCCCTGACATGTAGAACACACTCATGACTCATGAGGATATAACCCCATCTTAACTCCAGGAGGATGTGACTAAGTCTTCGCAGCACAAACAGGATTTTATAAGAGAAAGATAATGGGAAGTTTGCTTCTGTTTTGTGATTTATTTTAGCAATAGCATTCTTACAAATTATTGAAAATGGGAGAAATCAATTTCATTGGCTCCATCTTAGCACACTCTCTTAGATTCCCATGATTTTGCAGATTTTTAGAAACTGAGAGCAAATCTAGGAATTGAATTTATCCAAATGTCTCTGTGCTTATTTGGGATTAAACTATATTCTTTGCTTAATGCTCAGGTCACTTGCTTAATCAAAAAAAAATGTGTCATAATGCATCTCCAGGGAGACATCTTTCATCCATTGACATTAGATCTTCCCTAGAGAACAAAGCTGTGCTCAGTTCTCTTTGGAGCAAAGTATTATTTTTGTAACTATGGACCTGATTCAACTGCTTTACATAGCCATACATAGGAAACCGCTTTGCTCAGTATGAGTTAATATTTTCAGAAATCAATTGAAAGTTATAGATGGCATCTAATCAAAGTCACATTTTGAAGGCAATATGGATGGAACTCAGGTCTCTCATTTCTCTTATACATGCTCAGACTTCCAAGAGCAGGGTGGTGAAGGAGCTCTACTGTGAAACACAAGGAAGAGAGCCTGAGAGGAGACGGCAGTTGATTGATCGTGCCACCAGCCCAGAGTTAGAACACTAACTGAACTCTTACAGAGCTTTAAATGTTATTATCTTAGGAGTCTTCCCTTTAAAGTCTCTTAAACATCCCTACTTTACTTTAAAATTTTTCAATAATATGGATACATTCTCCCTGAAGTTATCTAAGTGCTCTTTGAGGCTGTTTATGCTTTTAACCTTCCCACCTTTGTGGTGGATATTTCACTCAAGCCTTTTGAGGTGGGATATGAAGAGACTTTTTGTTCAGGTTTCAGATACATCAGTCACTTCTTATTGGTGTTTTTACATATCATTGTTTCGGTTACCTGAAGTCAAATGTCATATGAAAAATTTAACAGAACGTTCCAGAATAGATTATTTCTAAATTTCAAATTGTGCAATTCCCTGGAGTGGAGTGAAATCTTGCACCACTCTACTCTGTCCTGTCAATATTCTGACAATCATCACTTCCTTCTACATGCCAAGGAGAGGAACATTACAATCACATAAATCTTATGAAAATACATTTCTATAATTTTTAGACATTTCTTTGTGTGTTTGTTTACTTAGGTACCTTATTGCTATACTTATTAATGTATAAATAAAATTTATATTTTATTTATGTATATTGTTAAATAGTATCTGTGGTTTACATCAGATACCAGATCACTGCGTATCTTAAGATACATTTCCTGTGGACAAATGAGGACAACTCTTGGTATTCCAAGGTTCAATTACTATTTACCCTATCCATGCTCCAAGGTTGTTGAAGATCATTTTTTAAAAAGATTATTAATTATATAGAAGTACACTATAGCTGTCTTCAGACACACCAGAAGAGGGCATCAGATCCCATTAGAGATGGTTGTGAGCCACCATGTGGTTGCTGGGAATTGAACTCATAACCTCTGGAAGAGCAGTCGGTGCTCTTAACCACTGAGCCATCTCTCCAGCCGGAAGATCATCATTTTTATCCTACTTGTGCTAAGGACACAAAAAGAAGAGAACAGAGTCCTTTCTTCAATTGAGTTAACTTCTCACTGGAGAGTATACATAATCAATAAATATGTACCATAGAAGCACTAGGATTGAGGTCAATCACAACGACGTAAATAGCACTAGCTTCATTGGCAAGTGCTCTTTACAATACTAAAGGACATCATGGTTAAAATGGCATGTAATTGGCTTTGCTTGACCTGTCATTGTCTCAAAATCCATTATTTTTTTATATAATCTTTGTAAGAACAGCCCAATGAAGCATTGAGCTCAATGGGAATACAGAGCCTCAGCATGTGTCTCTCCTCCATACTTTGCACATAGACTCATCCAGAATCTCCCAGGCATCCTTCCTTGCCTCCCTTGTCTCCATATATCATCAAGTAGAACTATCAATAAAAATGTCATGCACCTTTTCTTAGGAAGCCATGAACAAGCATCTACAAACCCAAGCTAAAATGCCACTGAGATACCAAACAAGCAAGTCCTCTCAAACAAGCTTAAATCAGCAAGTGTGGTAGTGTTACATAAATGAGTGAGCATACATGAATGTTATTTTAAAAGGCATAGTGACACAGAGCCAACTATGTCACCAAAAATCCCATACCAGAAAGGGTAGTGAATCACAAAAGCTATAGTTTTCCAAACAACATTTTAGCATCTTTACTGATAAGAGAAACTTTTCTCCTCAGCAATTGCTTGCTGATTATAGAATCTTGGAGAGAGACCCTACGAGTCCGTAAATTTCAACAGTTTTCTGAGACTTCTAAGTTTCATCTACTTCTTAAACCCTAATGGAACTCCCTTCTAGGGGAGATGTTTTAATTCAGAGGAAATAGCCACACTATAAGAGCTACTCTACTAATAAAACTATACTGTCATGGTACTGGCTTTTCTAATACATTTAGTTGTTTCTCGCCATTGTGAAAAAGTTACTTGAAAAAGTGGCTCGTGGGAGGAAGGTTTTATTTTGGCACACACTTTGAGAATATACAGCCCATAATGGTAGAGAAGACTTAGCAAAGTTCAGGGCAGATCAAGGAGTCATCATAATCTCCCAAAAGGACATCGCTAGGTGGAACCAATTTTTAAGCTACAAAAACCTATGGAGAAAATTTCAAACATTGATCATAATGTCTAGACACAGGCCTAAATTGAATTGCTTTCTCTTCAGCCATTTTTATGATTATATGTATTTTTATCTTTTAAAAGGTTTCATCTATCTATTCAGACATCATTTTGTTTTTAAGAGAACACCTGCAAATACCAGGAACTACTATTCTAGAACATGGCCTCTAAAGTTTCTACAAGGTTAGGGCAGGCACCAGTCTAGTTACTTCCTGACTATGTGACTTTAGAAAGGCATTATAATTAAATTTTTGGTTGTGAGCCTAGCTTTTAATTGACAAGCCTGAAGTGGAAGTTTCTAGTTGTGTTCTGTGATTCAGACACATGTGGTGTTTTGCTGAGGCAAACCCGTGAGAGGACACAAGATGTTTGGAGAGAGTATAAATAGGACTCAACAGACAGTGACAAGGTGCTTGCATAGCTAGCTGTGCAAAGCTTTATTGGTTTTGTGTCATTGAAAGAGACATAGTGGAGAACTCCTGGCATTTTCTGGTCCTGGTCATTCCCAAACCTAGCCTCAGTTGCTAAGCAACTGTTTAAAGGAACAAATCTAAGAACCACTCTTGCTCTTAGAGCTTGAATTTCTAACTAAGCTCTTGCTTGATGCTCATTACCAATACAACTACACTGACTCTCACCTAAGACTTTCCTAAGCTTAAAATCTACGCCCCAGGTTGGACTCTGTCTCTTGGCTTAGACTTTTCAAAACCTATTTTAATAAAGATTCTCAAGTGCTTAGACCTCCCTTCTAGTTCACTGTCCAAAGGTAGCCAAGAAAAAGATGGTAACTAGAACAAGGGGGTGGGGACCTTTTAGGTGTAGTTCTTTGGGAAAATTCTAATCTCTGCTTGTCAGGACACCAGCAGTCCAGTTCAATAGTGTCAAGATACCAAAAGTCCAGTTCAAAAGGGTTATCAAACAAAGCAGCAACGCGATACAATCCAGTAGAAATTGACAGGTCTCCACCAAATCGGCATGATCCAGTAGGAGCAACCAGGACCAGCCAGAATGCCAGGTGGTCTCTGCCATGCCTCTGTCAATGAAGTGAAGATCAGCAAAGTCTCAAGACCAACAAAGCATTGCACACTTTACTATGCACTTCCCCATCATTGTCCAATCAGTCCTATTTAAACTCTCTCCAAACATCATCTGTCTTCTCATGGGTCTAGCCTCAACAAAACACCACACGAGTCTGTATCACAGGACCCAACCATTTCATGAGCCACTACAAGAGGAGACAGACAAAATAAAAGGCCATTTGAGGGGTAGTGTAAAAAGCTAACATAGTAGAAGCTGGTGGGTTGATGTCATTATGCAGTTGAAGGCAGACAAGATACAATGAGACCTGTCATTGGACGAGAAGGAAGGGAGGTGGGAACAGCGGTTTTAGAAGGGAGGGAAAAGCAGGAGAGAAGGAGCCAAAGCAGAGGTGAAAGAACTGGGAGAACATGGGGGCAGATGTTAAGATTCTTCTCTGAGCATAGATACAGGGTTTTTATGAATATTTTTCTGGGATAGGTATGTACAGGATTTTGTGCTGTCTAGATGGGCAAATTATATCTTATCAATTGGATCAGAGGTTATTGTGTGGTGTGTTCTTTCATGTGATGACTTAATTGAGTCCACAGTAAAAGAGCCTCGAGATAGGCAGTCTCTGTATGAAACTGGCGTGGCAGAACCCACCTTGGGAACTAGATGGGTAGGGAGATTGCTGCCAGGCTTAGAGAGTAACCGTTGGCAGTGTGGGATGGGATGGAGCTTAGTGGGTGAGACAATATATTTGAAAGCTTTCTAAATGAAATAACTAAATAATGGAAGAGATATCTCTTGTCACCTAATAAAGGTTCCAGTACCGCATCGTGATATACATCATTGAGATATTGGCCAAAGGGGACCGAAAACTCCCAAACAAGCCACAGGGATGCCAAGACTATATGTTGCCCTTCTCAAGCTGACAATAAGATCCTATTGCTGAAGACACCCACACAACTCTATACACATGGAGATGTTGAGCTGGTGTCCACTTAGCCTCATATATATCATATATCATAGAGCTTACACACTAGCAGTATTGATACAGGAAGGTATTCTGTATACCACCAAAGCAGAAACATAAACACCGACCTAGTCACAAATCCTCTGATTTACAACAATGTCCTGCCTGCAAAATATCCTAGTGTAATGGTAGCATATTGTGGAGAGAAAAAACCAATATCTGATTTGATTTAAGGCCACTCCATTAGATGGAATCCATACCTGACACTGCTTTGGTGACTAAGAATCTTTGACTAGATAGCCCAGGGACCTAGAGTAAAGCCAAATATTACTGTTCTAAAAAACAATGTAACAATAAAATGACCCCTACTGACATTCTGTTATACTCATAGATCAGTGCCTTGCTCAGCCATCATCCGAAAAGCTTCCTTCTATAGTAGATGGGAACAAATACAGAGACCCACAGCCAGGCTCTATGCAGTGAGTGAGAGACCTTAGAATGCTCAGTCCTAAATGATGTCTCTATTAAATCATTCTCCTCGAGGCTCAGGGAAACCTACAAAGGCCAAAAGAATAAAAAAAATGAGGGGAAGGCAGATAAGAGCCAGAAGATATGAGGACACCAAGGAAAAGAGACCTTCTAATGAACAAAGTCAACACAGTATGAACTCACAGAGACTGAGGTAGCATGTACAAGGCCGGCATGGCTATGTACCAGATGGGCTCCTAGAGCTAAAGGAGAAGTACACACATACCCTATCCCCAACCCAGAAGTAATCTCCAGTTGATAGCCACATGCAAATGAAAATTTAGTTTTCTCAAAGGCAATCTTACTGGGGAAACAAACCACTCTTAAGGATAAGCTGCGTTTCCAGTAGTAGATGCCATCAAAAAATGGGCTCAATGGCACTTTTGGGAGTTCTTTGTTTAATACTTCTGTGACTTTCCTTTAAAATTTTTTCATATTATTTGTATATTCATTGTATTTATATTTTTTCTTATCTCTGTTTTTTATTGGGTAGTTTTATTTACATTTTAAATATTATCCCCTTTCCCAGTTCCCCCTCCAAAAACCTGCTATCCCATCTCCCCTCCCCCTGCTTCTATGAGGGTACTCCCTAGCCACTTACCCACTCCCCCCCCCACCTCCCAGCCCTGACATTCTCCTACACTGGGGCATCAAGCCATCATAGGACCAAGGACCTCTCTTACCATTGATGCTTTACAAGGCCATCCTCTGCTACATATGCAGATGAAGCCATGGGTCTATTCCTGTGTTCTCTTGAGATGGTGGTATAGTCCCTGGGAGCTCTTGGAGGTCTGGTTGGTTGATATTGTTGTTCTTCTTTCTTATCTCTTTTTACTCTGCAGGTCTTTTTTGTATATGTTATGACCTCTAATTTAGTGTTTTGATGGTATCCCTGAGTGTGCCAATGAAGTAGTCTCTGCATTTTGTGGTTTCTTTCGGGCTCTTTTCTTTCTGTTTGTTTCGTTCTTTTCCAATGTGTTAGTTTTTGTTTTATCTTATATTTTATATAACCTCTTGAAAGTCTGTTTGCTTTCTAATAAGAGACAGAAGTAGGGTCTATCCAGATAGGAGGGAAGGTGGAGAGGAATTGGGAAAGGAAACCACAATCAAGATATACAATATGAGAAAAAAATGTATTTTCAATAAAGGTGGGGAAAAAGAAAGAAAAGCCATTACCCTACCTGCAATTGCAACTCCCAACAATCATTTTTCAAGCAAGAGCATTTCATACTAGAATATCTGAAAGAGGATAAAAATTAACATTTTCAGTATCTTATTGTATTGTATGCAATCCAAATACAATAGATTTTTTAATTAAATAAAAAAGAAAGCCGAGCTGGGTATGGTGCACATTCCTTTAATCCCAGCACTCAGGAGACAAAGGCAGATAGATCTCTGTGATTTTGAGTCCATCCTGGTCTATAAAGCCTAGAGCAACCAGTGCTACACAGAGAAACCCAAAAATAAATAGACAAACAAATGAAGCAAAATCATTATATAATCCTACCACATTGACACAACTGAAGACATTTTATGACTTTTCTTGTATTCAAAGAAAAACTCTTCTTATTTCTGCAACGTTACAGCTCTCTGTTAACTTTCCTAGCATTAACGTTGACTCCCAGAGACTTAGGGATGACACAACATACAATAATCATTGGTTAGTCTAATCCCCAACACTATTAATGATACTCCATCATTCCTGTAGACAGGAGCCTAGCATTAAATGTCCTCTGAGGGATTCCACCTAACAGCCAATGGAAAGAGATGCAGAGACTCACAGCCAAATACTTGATGGAGCTCAGGAAGTCTTTGGAAGATTTGGGAGAAAAATTGAGGAACCTAAAGAGGACAGGGACTCCACAGAAAGACCAACAGAGTCAACTAACCTGGTTCTTTGGGGGCTCCCAGAGACTGAACTACCAATCAAAGAGTGAGTACAGGCTGGACCTAGATGTCCTTGCATATATATAGCAGATGATCGGCTTTGTCTTCACGCTGGTTCCCCGTGAATTGGAGCAGGGGCTATTCCTGGTCCTACCTGCCTGCCTGTTGATTCTGCATCCCTAAAATGGACAGCCTTGTATGGCCTCAATGGCAGAGGTTGTTCCAAGTCTCCCAACAACTGAATGTGTGAGGTGGGAGACTGGGGGGTAAAGGATGTGGCCAGGGAACCTCTAGGTTCCTGCCCTGAGTTCTTTGGATGATGAACTATGAAACTGAAACCAACTCGTTTCTCCTCTAGCTGCTTTTGATCATGATATTTTGATCACAACAATAAAAACTAAGACAACCATCATCTATGAGGTAGAATGAGGAGGATCAGAAGTTCAAGGTCATCTTCACCTGTGTAACAAGTGTCTGTCTGGGCTACAGCAGACACTATCTAAACAAACTAAAACAAAACCAGCAAGAAGAATCCCAACCTGGTTTGCAGCAATATTCCTCCCAGAATTCTTTCCAAGTCTCTTCTCTTCTTCCTCACTTTTCTCCCTTTTTCCTTACTTCAGAAACAGAATATCACTGTGTTGACCATTTTGGTCTCAAATTCTTGGACTCAAGTAAATGTGTGCCTCAGCTTCTCAAGTACGTGAGACCATAGATAGAAGGCATTGTGTTCTGCTCTTACTGTATGTCTTATTCTTAGTAAGATGCATATACCATCTTGAGTGGCAAACTAACTAATTCAACAGATAAACCTAGTCTACTGTCGCCCTTTTCAATCATGATTATATCATCTAGTATATGTTATAAATAATCAGCATTTTTCTATAATTATAGAAATGTTAATATACAATATGCCATCAAAGACCTTTCTCAAGTTTAACAATTATCTATTAGTTCATATCTTTTCACTTTATTTTTTTTTTAATTTTTTATTAACTTGAGTATTTCTTATATACATTTCGAGTGTTATTCCCTTTCCCGGTTTCCGGGCAAACATCCCCCTCCCCCCTCCCCTTCCTTATGGGTGTTCCCCTCCCAACCCTCCCACCATTGCCGCCCTCCCCCCATAGACTAGTTCACTGGGGGTTCAGTCTTAGCAGGACCCAGGGCTTCCCCTTCCACTGGTGCTCTTACTAGGATATTCATTGCTACCTATGGGGTCAGAGTCCAGGGTCAGTCCATGTATAGTCTTTAGGTAGTGGTTTATTCCCTGGAAGCTCTGGTTGCTTGGCATTGTTGTACTTTTGGGGTCTCGAGCCCCTTCAAGCTCTTCCAGTTCTTTCTCTGATTCCTTCAATAGGGGACCTATTCTCAGTTCAGTGGTTTGCTGCTGGCATTCGCCTCTGTATTTGCTGTATTCTGGCTGTGTCTCTCAGGAGCGATCTACATCCGGCTCCTGTCGGTCTGCACTTCTTTGCTTCATCCATCTAGTCCAATTGGGTGGCTGTATATGTATGGGCCAAATGTGGGGCAGGCTCTGAATGGGTGTTCCTTCAGTCTCTGTTTTAATCTTTGCCTCTCCCTTCCCTGCCAAGGGTATTCTTTTTCCTCATTTAAAGAAGGAGTGAAGCATTCACATTTTGATCATCCGTCTTGAGTTTCGTTTGTTCTAGGGATCTAGGGTAATTCAAGCATTTGGGCTAATAAAAGAAACCTTTATACTGGGGGTACCATGCAGCCCGAGGGACAGAAAAAGCCTCAGACAACCCTGTCAGATGACACATGATACTGGCAGGGTTCAGCACTCCTGACATGATCCCAGACACCCAGAGGCCCTGGGGACCATAAGGATGAACAAGTGAGTAGTGGACAGACGGAAGAGACTGGGAGGCAGAAGGACATGAGGACAGTGAAGACAGGCAGAGCTGAAGACTCAAGAGTACTGAGGAGTAGCCTGATGTGAGTAGCTGGAGATGCCACCTAAAGCCATAGTGAGGCCCTAGCACGTGCTGCCTCCAAGGGTCATGTCTGGATCCTTATCCCGGAATCAGCACACAGTCTGCTACCCCTAAAGGCCAGCTGAACATTCCTGGACTAGGCTGCTGCCTGGGGCCATATTGATATCTAAGGGCTATGCAGAGCTGGCCTCATCCCTTGCCTGGCCATAATGGGAGACCTGGACCCACAGATATTAAGTGCAGAATAGCCAGCCCTGCATAGTAGGGCTGGCTGTGGTTGTGGGGAAAGGAGAAGGGGATAAGCCAACCAGAAAGGGAATGAGCATTGAAGAGATGGCCCTGCAAGTCATAGCTCTATGCAGTGGTGTGAATGAGGGAAGTGATACCCTCCCCTGGCCCCTTGCCACCTGCAGCCCTGGGATCATGAGAGTAGGAAAGCTGCCCCTGCCCTTACTAACTGTGGCACCTGGAGAGCAGGCCCTTCATCTTGCCTGGGCAGCCCAGTAGAGCTGGCTCTAGTTATAGGGATGGTGAATGATCCAGCTCCAGGGACATGAGAGCACGAGACCTGGCCCAGACCCTTACCTAATGCACCACTCGAAGAGCGGGCCCTGAACTTCATCTTGGCAGCACAATAGAGCTGGCCCTGATGTCATGGGTGTGTGGTGAGCTGCTCCAAGGGCTTGAGAATAGGAGGACTCGTTCTGTCCCTTACCAACTGAAGCACTGAGTGAGCTAGTTGGTGCAGTGCTGGAGAGCTCACCATGGTGGCGTGGGTGTGTGGGAGATGGTGGGCTGACCAGCGCAGCTACCACCCAGGCCCAGATCCAGGGCTTTGAGTTGGCTCACCCCAACATCTGCCCCATCTATGAACTGCTGGAGCATGTGAAGGAGCCAGACCCGCAGATCCAAACCTGTAGGATCTCCATGACGTGGAGCAACAACATGATTTCTGAGAGGAGTCCCAGTCAGGATCCAGTACTGATAGTGTAGCAGAAGCCAGAGGCCTTGAAGCAGACCAATGGCTCATTGCAACAAACATTCGCATGTAAAAATGTGTGGACAAGAGGGTATATACTGTGGGACTCAGTAGGATATACTGCAACTTCCACAACGAGATTTTTTTTCTTTTGGGGGGTGGTTGCAAGGGCAAAGAGCAGATACAAAAGAACAGGGAGGTGAATGGGATTGGGGTGCATGATGTGAAACAAAGAATCAATAAACAGTTAAAAAAAACTTTGTACTCTAAATTTACCATTTTTATGTCATTTTGGTATATGTATTTTACATGTTTGTTAAATAATGGTTTCTACATTCTTTTCTATAGAATCAACATTGTGTACTCTAGTTCACAGCTTCGAGAAACCACCTGACGTTCTTCTTACACTTTCAGATTGCAGCCATGTTTTATGCTCTAGTATTCAGTTGTGTCAGCACTATTTCCCAGAGGTCACCCTAAGTAAATTCACAACAGCCGAGGAATTTCTCTCAGCAGCCTGTTGCTACAGGGCACATTAGTTAGGGATAGCTAAATTTTCTACGAACTGAGCCTCAGCATATATAATGGCTCACATATCGCAAGCTTATTTCTTGCCCACACAATACTGTCCCGAGATAGAGTGAACAGTGGAAAAGAATGGAAAGGAAGCTCTCACCTTATCGTGCAGAGACACAGAAGCATAAAGTTCTCAGAGTGTTGCACATAGTAGGTATTATGAGCCAGACCTAGACCAGACCTCACCTGTACTTCATGAGTTAAACCTCAGTCTTTTGAATACACACCCTATAACACAGGCTAAGGAATGCCATCCTACCATAGGGACAAACAGATATAGTTTGGTGAACAGACAGCCTGCCTCCAATTATAAATCTTGCTAACTACTTTTTAAAAAATATACATTATCTGGCCTCTTTTGTGTGGCACAAATAAAAGGTATATGAAGGCTGGCTAGAGCCCAGAATCATCCAGTTTGAAGCATTTTACTATATACATGCTGTGTCAGTATCTGTGCTAGAAAGCCAGTCTCTGGAGTATTGAAATATGGACTCGTTCAAAATGATCACTTGATTGCTTTGGAACACAGGTTTATGTATGCATTTATTAATTATTTTATTTTATTTTTTGGCTTTTCAGTATCCTTGTGTGGAAAACCAGCATGTACAGTTGGCCTTTGGTGCCCCGTGGGGCTTAGTTCCAGAGGCCCTCACAGGTACCAAAGTCTGGAGATTCTCAACTGTTTTACATAAAACAGCATAAGATTTGCATATAACCTATTCACATCCTCCTATGCACTTTAAATCATCTCTAGATTAACCATAATACCCTCTGCCATGGAAATGCTGTGTAAATATTGTTTGTATTGTTTGCCTAGGAAGGGCAATAAAAAATGCTATGCAAGGGTTCTATAGGAATCCTTCCATTTGCAAACATTGTCAGTCTTCAGTTTGTAACACAGTATATGCAGAGCCCTTAAATAAGGAGGGTCAACTGAATTGAAACTGCACCTCCTTTCTCTTAGGTGACCCTAAAAGACCCTATAATAGTTGTCACGCCTCATTTTGCCCCATGATGACTTTCTTGGAACAACCTAAGGTCAGTCACCTTTGCTCCTTTGCGGCTACTGGAGGCAGTGAGATAGAATCCTAAGAAGCAAAGTTGACAACCAGGCTGGTCCTATCTGGTGGTTTCTAGGGCTCTCTTCTTCATCTGTCTCTTCCTCTTAGCTGTGAATCAGTGTTTACACACTCTGAATCCATCATGTTTGGAAAATACCAACAAGGAAAAAAAGATTGTTTGTGGAGCAAAAATAATTGCTAAAGGCAAGTTTTTGTCTCTGGTTACTTAAAGCCATCTCCTTCTAACAGACTCTTTAACAAATGAATGGGCAACTTGGCTGGGAGTTTTGTTTGATTTATTTATTAGTTTTTTGTTTGTTTTATACACAGCAGAGTTCTCAAAGCTTGAGCCAGACAGATCACAATGGTATACACAATATCAAAATTGTTGGAAATGCTGATGGACGAAATAGAGGCATTTTGAAAGCCCATGATACTATCAATATGTCTACTAATTTTCCTAAGGTTGAGGAAGAAAATAAATCTTGACAAAAACATAAATAATTATGTACAGTATAGTTTCAGCAATGCTGTCTAAAACAAACCATTCCAACTATGTTTTATCTCATTAGAGTGGCTACAACAAAATGTCATAAGCTTTGGTTAGGAGACACTTAGAAGCAACAAAAATATACTTCTCACCACTCTGGAGGCTAAAACTCTGAGATCAAGAAAGCAGTCGACTTGTGGCTGGTAAGCATCCATTTTCTGTTTAATGGATATACCTTTCCATGGGTCTAAATATAGTAGGAGGATCTGACAATTCTCTTAGACAAATGCTGTTAGAGCATCAATCCCATTTACAAAGGTTCTGCCCTGTGATGTAACCAGTGCCAAGGGCCCTGCCTCCTGACTCTGCCACAGTGGTGACTGTGATCAACATACAAATTCAGGGAGCACAAACATTGACAACATACCAGTAAAAGGAATAACCAGCTAGACATGCATAAGGATCGTTGACGGTTTTCTTCATACACGCAGTTTATCTTAAGGAAACAATAGGCTAGGCATGGAAAGCATCAGTTTAGTTCATTTGTTTAATGACCTTGTACATAATAGGAAATTTCGGAAACCCTTGACTGTTCTTCAAGAAGACACTAGTGAAATGAACTGTAGTAAACATGTACGAAGAAGCATCTTAATCACTTCAAAATGGATTCAAATTTATATAGTCTGGAACTTAAAGACATTAGCCAGTTACAGGAAATGATAAAAAGGAGGTTAATTAAACATAATATAATACCAATTAGGGAAGCTATGCTTATAATGGTACTAAAATATCCAAAAGGGCACTTACAGAATTGTGTAGCAGAGTAACTAGACAGGATTCTAAGGATTGTCAGAGTTATCATTTTAGCATCATCATTACACGCCTCCGAATCATTATCATCATCATTTGGGCAATCGCACCATGCATCAGACACTTAACTAGGCAATTTCCAAATCAGACCTCATTAGGCCCCTATGACAACTCCGTGTTAGATATCATTATGCAGACTTCAAACACTGAAGAAGTAAAGCACAGAGATGGAAGTTGGCCAGAGGCTCCATTAATGGACCATTGAGGTAGACTCAGGCTATTCCACCTAACCCAGAAGCTTCTACTCCCCCAAAACAGCTTCACTATGCAAAAATTAAATAATAATAATAATAATAATAATAGTAATAATAATAATAATAAAAACATTGCTGAGCCTCACTATAGCAAGGCATAGACTAAGCAGGTAGTATATAGTGAGATTTCTCAAGCAGACTTCTTCAACAATAATAGTTACCAGCCTGCTTATTGCTTGCCGGACCCTGAGCTTTGCTTTGACTGTCATGATTAACAACATTTGAGTGTCATAGGACTGTGTGAGAGGTATAATTATTACCCCACTTTACAAAAAGGGAAAAACTCCTGAGGCCCAAAGCAGAGCAGTCTCAAGGTTATGCAGTCTCAGGATTTTAAGAGTTTAGCTGCTCACACAGGTTCTGCAGTATCATTTTTACAAAAACAACAACAACAAAAAGAACCAGTGAATTGTCATGAGAAGTTCAAGAGACACGATGACTTAAAGACACAAGCTTGTCAGCTTTCTGACAGTAAGGAATATTTACTGGTGGTTTCCACAGCTACTCAAAGTGCATGAGGAACAAGCCATTCACTAAATGTCTGCTGAATGAATAAAGGAGGATATTGAAGGAGTGTTATGCTTCTTCCTAGGGAGACATGAACAAACATCTACTCAACCCAACATGGGGAACCAACCATGGACAAAAGTAGCAACTGCGCCATAGTCCACTGGTAATCCAGTCAGTTTACTGTCATTCACAAGGAGTGTAGTGAGGCTTCATAGATAACATGTCAGAACCATTACTGAAAAGAGGACTCACAAAAGCTGTGTTCTTGTACCCTCTGTGAAGTTTTCAGGTAGCGGAAAATAACATCTCTTTTTCTCCCAGTCTTTTCTCTCTCTTCTTTTCTTTCTCTCTTTCTCTTTTCTTTTATTGTTCTGAGACTTTGGGGAGGAGGCTTGTGAATCTTGATAATTTTCAGCTTTTTCAGACTTAGGTGGTTTACTTCTTGAGTCTCAGAGAGGGGCATGTGGCTGAAGATGCTATAGAAGATAATGTTGGGAAAGTTAAGGTTGGAGTCAAGTGATAAAGACCTTTGAATGGCAGACAAAGGACTGTGAGTTTCATTAGCAAACAAAAAGATATACTTTAGGAAATTTTTAACAGAAGGATAGTAAACAGGTAGGCATTAATCAACACTAGTAAGATGAAATGAACGTGAGAACAGAGGATCAATTAGGTATTAGCTTGAGGACCAAGAAGTGAGAAGAAAAGAAGACAGAAGCTATCAAGAGTATAGACTTACTAAAAGCTCTCCTTGAATCCACTGCAAGTAGATCATGGTGTTTTATTAAACATGGCTGTGAATTCTTTGGCAGGCCTGCCTCTGGGACAATAGGATTATTGTCCTTCTTCTTGAACACGAACAGGCTAGGTCTAAGCCTGTTTCAACTAACCAACTAAAGCAGAAGGGCAGGATGTGGCTTTCAAAGCTACATACTAGAAGTTCAGGTATTTTCTACCTTTCTAGGGACATGTTCAAGGTATGATTACCCTAAAATCTTGTTGCTAAAATTCCTTTCCTGGGACAGATGCCAAGCAACATCTACCCATCCTCCTGAGAGCCCAAAGACAAATTGAGGCAAGCTTCTACCAAAGGTGTATGTACCCCTCCCTCAATTGGCCCCATCCAAAAAGCCTTACATACCTGTAATCAGGGCTTCCCTGTGGCCAAATAGATCGAGCTCGTGCTCCTGGTTTCACACACACACCCTTGCCAGGAAGTAGGGAGTGGCTGAATACTCAGGAAAGAACCCTGTGCTCTGTGCTATGTTCCCATGCCAGATGTGAACCATTAACCAACCTAACTGGGATGACTTTTTGAAAAGCAAGCACAGCAAACTGGAGATGGTGGGCTGCTTGGCTCAGGGAACAGTTATGCACAGCAGACCCCTGTTATAGAGAGAGCTCTGGTATAAACCCACAGCCACCTTCATAACTGAACCCAGCCTTTTACCCTCCCTACCAATATAGGAGAATTGAGTTGAGCATCCCTCAGCCCTCCAAACCAGCTCATTTGGTGACTCTGTCTTCCAAGACTAATAGAAATAGAAACTTTGCTCAGCTAAGCCTTGCATGAATTCCTGACAAAATAACATGAGCTGTGTTTAAATTGCTTTAATTAAGCTTTGAGAGTAATTTGTTACATACATAGTTTTCAGAGAACAGAACAATTTTGAGAATTCAAGAGAGCATTAATTATGCCCCCAAAAAGAGCCTGATGAGACATGCTTCTCCTGTCTATTAGGTTTCTAAGATTCGGTTCATTAGCATAACACCAACATCCAACTCGGCATCAGCAAACCTTTACTGAATCAGTAAATCTGATCTGCTTCCTTTTCTTTTTCTTTCTAAAGACATTTTATTTTTTATTCAGAGAGAAAGAGAGGGAGTGAGAGAGAGGGAGGTGGGCATGCACCTGCCATAGTGTGTGGGGTGTGTGTGTGTGAGGAAGGAGGGAGGGAGAGAGAAAGAGAGAGAGAGAGAGAATCACTTCTGTGAAACTGGTTCCTATCTTTACCTGGGGACCCCTAGGTATCCAGGAAAGGAAGCAAACTGTGAAGAGATGAGAATAAAAACTTGGTTCAGATTGACTTCATCAACCTGGATAAAGATTTCTAAAGAGTCTGATGGCAGGCAGTTTATTTCCAACAAATTTAAACACAGTATAGTTAGGGGGAAAACATTTCCTTGTATAACACATTCTGTGGTGCATAAGGAAACATGATTGCATCAAAACCCAACACAGGGAATATGTCATTTCTGCCAAGAGGATGAGTTCTGAGACAGGGTACCTGTATTAGCTTAAGCACATAGAGAAGGATCTGATGTGGTCTTGGTCATATAGATAGCATAGAGGTCATTAGGGCTATTAGCTACCTCTGGTTCTAGTTGTGGGAGCTTGGGGGACCCTCTAGCTATGCTTATAATGTAAAGATCATTTAGACTACTAGATATCTCTGGTCCTGGTTGTGGGAGCTTGGGGAGCGCCTGGTTATAAAGGTCATTTTGATTACTGGCTACCTCTGGCCCTGGTTGTAGAAGTTTGATATAGCCTCGACCAACAGCTAATCCAGATCACCAGGCTATAAATCATTTCCGATTCCCAGCTTTCTGGGAAAATGGGTTATATAGCTTTGAAAGAAAAATCCTGGGTGCAGAGAACCATGCAGTTGGCTTGGCCTAGCTGCCTTGAAAGGCATGCAACACAGGTTTTTCAGGTTAGTCTCCATTGCTCCAAGGCACAATGTACCTTCCAGTTCCTGAGAGACTCATGCCTTCCCTCAGGCAGTGAAGCACTCACTCTACCTGTCTTTGTATGTTCCCTCCGATATCAAGGAAGCATGGAAACTCAGCAGGACTGTTGGTCTTAGACATTAATCTTCTGTACCCTGTATAGCTTGCAAACATCCTTGTGTACTGGCAGCCACAACTGCATTTGTCCTGGAAATTCCTATCATATTCTATTTCTGACAAAAAGTCTGACTGCTCTCAGTAAAAACGTCACAGTCTCAATCTATGGTCCCCACAACAAAACATGGTTTGTTTTCTCATGGCCATATCTGGTGACCTTTGCAACGTATGGCTTCTCTGAAGATCTGTGGGCAGAAGATCTTCATGCTGTGGTCCAATAAGTGGGTTGCAGGAATCAAATGTTGGATCATCAGGCTTGTCCAGAAATACCTCTAACTACATCTGGCTTGTTTCTTTCTTATTAATATGCACCTGCTCTAAAGTTAACATTTTTTTCTTAATACAAAAGAATGAATTTAGGGCCTCATACATGCTAAGCAAGAAATCTTCCCTAAAACTACTTTCTAAATCCAGACTCTGAATTTTTGGTTTGTGTGTGCATGTGCGTGTACATGTGTGTGCGTGTACATGTGTGTGTATGTGTGTGTGTGTGTGTGTGTGTGTGTGTGTGTGTGTGTGTGTGTGGTGTATATGTAACGAATGTCTGTGAGTTCAAGTGAGGGTCAAATCTGGGTACAGACATGTGCAAGTCATCAGGTATTCTCTTGTTCTTTGCCTTTTTCCCTTGAGAAAGATTTCTTGTTGAGTCCTAAGCTCATTGTTTCAGATAAGCAGTGAATTTTCCCCTCAGGTCCTCATGCTTACACAGTGCTACCACCCAGCTCTAATCTGATAAGTCTTAAGCATGCATCCTGATGGGAGTCTTAAATACAGTCAGACTCATCAGTTGCTGCCTAGGTCAGGTGTGGGACATTCACTGCATTTATCCTGTCTCATTCCCAGGCTGTCCTGCTCAAGGGCAGCGTTCTCTTTAATCCCTAACGTGTGTATTAGCTTCATCTGTTGATGATCGTCATGAAAATGGAATCCCACAAGAGAATTCATTTAAATTGTGCCTTTGAAACTCATCCATGCTAATACATGAAGCATTGTTTCTTCTTTTTCATTTCTGTGTACACTGCCATTACATGAAGGCATTACAATTTAGCCATTCCACACTTGAAGATTTTGAACAATCCATCCTAGAAATATTATACAAGTAGCTCATATGAACATTTTTGTGTGTGGTAATTGCTTTATCGGCTGATGTCTTAATATGATGCTGGTGTGGTTGTTGTTATTGTTTGTTTTTCTTTTGTTTTGCCTTAGTGCACCTCTTATTTGTTTATTTTTTATTTAAGAAATCTTTAGCTCTTTAGGAATAGTAGCCTACCCAATTCTGTAAAGAATGTTTTTAACCTCCCCCAAGAGGCATTGCAGTTGTGGCTGCTGTGTCACATGTGTATCTCTAGGTGGAAGAGGGGTGAGAGGCTATGTCTATGCTAAGTGTTCTTACCTGTGAACATCTGAATGATTAATAGCCTAACATTCCATGAATAAAATCAAGCTTAAAGGGTTTCCAACAAGAAACTAGCCTAAGATGACTGCCAGTCTGGTGCCAGGCAGGCCCAGATTGGCTCCCAGGACAGGGAGCAAGTTGGAGAGTAGGAGAACCCCGCTTGGGATTGTGGGCCCAGTAGGATTGAGGCCAAGACTGAAAATTCTTACAAAGGGCCATTTGGGTGGCCTAAAATAACCGCTAGACTGGCACCGCCATGAGGCCCAGACAGAGAGTTAACCTGAGACGACCCCAATTCAGCACTGCTCAGGTCTAGGGAACAGACCATGCCCAGGATGACTCATACTCCATGCCAAAATGCATGAGTGGAGCATAACACTTCTGAGACAACTCGTGAGATGACCCCAGAAACTGAGAGACTCCAGGCACCTCTAAGAGCAAGAAAGTGGTAAGAAATGGAAGAGAATGAGAAACAGACAGATGTGGGTTCGATGAAGAAAGGCAGCACTGGAGTCTAGAGGGTAGTGAGAAACTTCATTTGAGTAGCCAGTAATGCCTCTTGGGACCATGGTAGGTTTCTGGCCTGTACCACGATGCCACCAGAGGCCATGTCTAGGGCTGTGGCTCTGCATTAGCAAGGGACTGCTACCTCCAAAGGCCAGTTGGACATTGCTGATCTGAACTGCTGCTATGGGACGTGTTGGTATCTAAGGGCTAAGTAGAACTGGCCCTACCCTTCACTAGTGCATCATGGGTGAGCTGGCCCTGAAGGCATGAGAGCAAGAGAGCTAACCATTCAAACCCCCATCGAGCTTCAGTACTCAGGAGAGTGGCCCTGAGCATTGTAGGATTTCAGGTGAGTCAGTCCCAATGATACGAGTGGAAGAGCTGGCCCTGCCACTCAGCCCCATATGAAAAAGTTACCCTTCTCCCCCATAGCTCCTTCACCCCCTGTGAGGGGGCAGGATAACTGGCCCTGGGGTCATGTGAGCAGTAGGCTATACCCCTCATCACCTGCAGCACTCTAGAGAGCAGGCCCTGCACCTCCTCACCTGGCAGCACAGTAGAGATGGCTTAGATGTGGAGATCTCAGGTGAGCTGCCCCTGAGGTTGTGAGTGTGGGAGAGCCAGCTGTGCCTCTTATCTGCTGTGCAGTGAGGTCATGGAGGAAGAGATCCCTTCCTCTCCCCTCCCTTTTACCCTCACCATTACAGCAGACGAATTGATCACTAGAGAGCTAACCCTGCCTCTTGTCTACTGGATGGAGGTGCAGACAAGGGAGAGATGTCCTCCTGGCCCTCCCTTGTTCCTTGTCATCTATGTCAGGCAGGAGAGTTGGCTCATGGATTATAAGAGTGAGAGAATGAGCCACATTCCTTTCCAGTTGCAACACTAAGGAGAACGGCCCCTGTGCCTTGTCTGAGGAGTAGGATAGAGCTGGCCCTGGTTGTGGGGTTGACCAGGTGAGCCTACCCCAAGAGTGTGAGAGTGGGAGAGCCTGGAGGCTGATCACTCAGCTACCACCCAGAACCAGACCTATTGAATTGGCCCACCCCAACATCTACCCCATCTATGACTGCTGGAGTACATGAAGGGGCTCATTCCTAACAGATCCAAAACTCTAGAATGGAGTGGACTGACTTATCAGACCTAAAGCTGATCCCTCATGCAGAACAGACCATTGAATTCACTCATTTATTTTTTTATACAAATCTGTTCAGGAATTAAAGCAAATTAATTGGGAGAGAAGTCCTAACACAAGAGCAACATTTGCCCAACCTCAACACCCTAATGTAGTCAACAAATATTTCCTGAACTTTAATATAGATTGGGAAGGGTCCTTGGCACTGAGAAACCAGCATTGCCCACACAGGCCACATGTTTATGGTTAGTAGAAAGTAAGAGTAACACAGACAAGGAATATTTCAAAAAAAAGAAAAAGAAAGAAAGAAAGAAGGAAAGAAAGAAGGGAAGAAAGAAAGGAAGAAAGGAAGGAAGGAAGGAAGGAAGGAAGGAAGGAAGGAAGGAAGGAAGGGGGAAAGGCACCATAAGTCCCTAGGAATGTTTCCGTTGCTTTGAATTTACAATAAAGAAAATGCATATAGCATCCCGGTATATATGAACAAACAGTTCAATATTCTTTCTAATTAAAGCCATCTACCATCTGACTACCTGAACATAAGTGAGCCCCATGTACCCCAGATCCTTACAATGTTATTCAGAGTTCTGCCCATGCTTCTGTTGGCACCTCTAATTGTACGCTGACCATCAGTGAACTTGATAGACATGTCCAATTGCACTCACCTTACGTTTCCAGTTAAGAGCAGACCAAATCAATATGTCCTGTATGAATGCCTAAGCCAAAGCCACAGTGTCTTGTTTAAATGTACATGTTATGATCCTTCCCAGAGCTGTGAAGAAAACACTGGTGCATTCTGTCGGTAATGCCTCTGCCCCTCTGAGAACATTACTGCTAATTAATCATAATCCACAGATTCATTTCTACTCATAAGGAAGGGAACCCTGGTCGAGCTGTTATCTGAGGTTTGCCAAAAGGTTTGTCTCAAGATTCCTGCCCTCTTTAGCCCACGAAAGTGTGTGAAAGGGCCAATTAGTGTGTCCCAAGACAATAATTCTAAAAATCGTATGTCTGTCACATAAAAATGGTGTGTCATTCAAAGGAGAAGAGAGATCTTTAATATGAGCAGCTTAATAACAGAAAACCAAGACACCAGTCCTAGCAGTTTAAACTTGTATTATCATTCATTATCATTTTAAACTATCCAGTTTCCAACAGGGACATATGCAAAACCTGACTGTTCAGAGTAGTCCAAAACAGTCACCATGGTAAATGCTGCTCTGAAGGAGAGTGTGCCTCAGACTCCCCAGTCTAACCCTTCAAGTGCTATATACCTACAGAAAAGATTAGTTCACCTAAATTTTCCTTTAGTCACTGGGTGAAGAATATTCTATCCTGCATTGTGCTGAAGTAAGTTCCAGACCCATCTGACTCTGTGGGTGCTGTGATCTATTCATAATGTCTGCCAGAGAGTGGGCAAGATAAATCTGCCATATTTGTATGTTACAATGAAACTTCAAATTACATGAACTTTGAGGTCAAAAAGTTGGAAACTTGTAGATTGAGGTCATTATGCAGGCAGACAAGATAAAATGAGGCCTGTCATTGGACGAGAAGGAAGGATGGATAGGAACAAAGTTTGAGAAGCAGAAGAGAGAGAACTAGGGCAAGAATAGGAGCTGGGAGAATATGGGGGCAGATATTAAGATTCTTCTCTATGCAGAGATACAGGTTGTTATGACTACTTTTAAGGGATGGGTGTGTACAGGATTTGGTGCTGTCCAGATGGGCAAATTATATCTTATCAATCGGATCAGAGGTTATTGTGTGGTGTGTTCTTTCATGGGGCTACTGAATTGAGTTCAAGATAGTGTGTGGTGGTGGGACACGCTGGGCTCACCATGGAACTGGGGTGTGTATACCTGGTGTGGTAACTACCCCCCGCAGGGGAACTGAGTGAATGGCTCACAGACCACCCAGGGCCATAGGAAGCCCAGGAGAGAAAGCTCAGAGCAATATGTATGGGAAGGAATCCTGGTGCGCACCTTTTTTATTTACTGCAGCAAGTTGGAGAACCAACATGTTAGGCAATTATCTACAAAAAAAATTTAAGTTCATCAGCCTGAGAGAGTTAAGTTTTATTTTCTAAGTAAGAGAGAGCTGGTGCCATGACTGGTCAAGTGATGGCCCAAGCATGGGAACCTTAAACAATGGAACAGGGGGAATCTGCTCACAGACTTTAGGTCTCCTGCTATGGAAAGTGCAGGCTGCCCCTAGACACAGAGAGCTAAAAATTGGAAGCTGCCTGCTTTCCTAACAGATGATGATTAGAAGATGATTTATTTAAAAGGCCAGTTTATTTGCTTTTAGGATACTTATATACAATTTGTCCAAATCGTGTGGGTTATTTTGCAAACAATTCAGAACTAGGTAGAAATAAGTAAAAATCTGTAACACCAGGCAGAGTGAAAACAGACATATATTATAGAAGTTATTAATAAATAAAAGCCTGACGCTCCAGGTAGACTGCTAAGCACATAGATGGCAATATTTTGATCTGCAGGATCCTCAGATTCTCTCTAACATGGGATCCACAGGAATTTTGGGTTAAAATCCTAGTTTAACAACTTGCCTAATTCTTAATGGCAGATATTAATGAAAAATGATTAATTTGTTTTTATAGCAAGACTGAGAGAGTACAGCATTCATCTGGATCATGGGGGGATTTTTACCTGTGGTTAGGAATTTAGATAGGGAAAATTTGTCACTGACTCCAAATAGAGAGTGGTGATATTTGCCAGGTATAAAAGATATTGTTAATAGAGGTCTATACACAAGACAGAGTGAATACAGACAAATATAGAAGTTATTAATAAATAAAAGTCTGGTGCTCCAGGTAGAAAGCTTAACACAAGTTGCTTATCCTTTTTTTTTTTTTGAGATGGTTATACTTGTTTATTTTTATTTTTTTCCAATTTCTTTTTTTCCTTTATTGGATTTTTTGTTTTACATTTCAAATGTTATTCCCTTTCACAGTTTCACATCTATAAGTTCCCTATCAGGTGATCCTCTATGAGGGTGTTCTCCCTCCCCAAACATCCTCCCTTCCAACCATGATATTCCCATACATTGGGGGGGGGGATCCAGCCTTGGCAGGATCAAGGGCTTCTCCTCCCATTAGTGCCCAACAAGGCCATCCTGGGCTACATATACAGCTGGGTCTGTCCAAGTGTACTCTTTGGGTAGTGATTTAGTCCCTGGGAGCTCTGGTTGGTAGGTATTATTGTTCTTACCGGGTTGCAAGCATCTTCAGCTCCTTCAAACCTTTCTCTAATTCCTCCAATGGGGACACTGTTCTCAGTTCAATGGTTGACTGCTAGCATCTGCTTATGTATTTGTCATGCTCTGGCCAAGCCTCTCAGGAGACAGCTATATGCGGTTTCCATAAGCATGCATTTCTTTGCTTCATCAATAATGTCGAAGTTTGGTGACTGTGCATATATATATATATATATATATATATATATATATATATATATATATATATATATATATATATATATATATATGATACCCATGTGAGGCAGGCTCTGAATGGTCATGCCTTCAGTCTCTACTCCATATCTCCTCCTATGAATATTTTTATTCTCTGTTTTGAGAAGGACTGAAGCATCTGCACTTTATTTGTTCTTCTCAAGCTTCATGTTGTCACTGGATTTTATCTTGGGTAATTAGAGCTTTTGGACCAATATCCACTTAACAGTGATTGCATACCGTATGTGTTTTTTGTGATAGTCTTACTTCACTCAGGATGACATTTTCTAGCTCCATCCATTTGCCTATGAATTTCATGAAATTGTTTTTGATAGCTGAGTAGTACTTCATTGTGTAGATGTACCACATTTTCTGTACCCATTCCTCAGTGGAAGGGCATCTGGATTCTTTCAAGCTTCTACCTCTTATTTTTTAAAAAAAAGGCTGCTATAAACATAGTGGAGCATGTGTCCTTGTTATATGTTGGAGCATCACTTGGGTATATGATCAAAGTGGTATAGCTGGGTCCTCAAGTAGTACTATATCCAATTTTCTGAGGAATCTCCAGACTGATTTCCAAAATGGTTGTACCAGTTTGCAATCCCACCAACAATGGAAGAGTGTTCCTCTTTCTCCACATCCTTGGCAGCATCTGTTGTCATCTGAGTTTTTGATCTTAGCCATTCTGATGGGTGTGAGGTGGAATGTCAGGGTTGTTTTGATTTACATTTCCCTGATGACTAAGGATGTTGAACATTTCTTCAGGTATTTCTCAGCCATTTGATATTCCTCAGCAGAGAATTATTTGTTTAGCTCTGTACTACATTTTTTAAATAGGGTTATTTGACTCTCTGGAGTCTAACTTCTTGAGTTCTTTGTATATATTAGATATTAGCTTTCTATCGGATGGAAGATTGGTAAAGAATTCTTTCCAAACTGTGGGTTGCAATTTTATCCTAATGATAGCGTCATTTGCCTTACAAAATCTTTGCAATTTTATGAGATCCCATTTGTTGATTCTTGATCTTAGAGTATAAGCCATTGGTGTTCAGTTCAGAAATGTTCCCCAGTGCCCATGTGTTTGAAGCCCTTTCCCAAATTTTCTTCTATTACGTTGAGTGTATCTGGTTGTATGTGGAGGTCCTTGATACACTTGGACTTAAGATTTGTACAGAGTGATAAGAAGAGATCAGTTTGTATTCTTCTACTTGCTGACCTCCAGTTGAATCAACACCATTTGGTGAAAATGCTATCTTCTTTCTATTGGATGGTTTTAGCTACTTGGTCAAAGACCAAGTGATCATAGGTGTATGTGTTCATGTCTGGGTCTTCAATTCTCTTCCATTGATCTACCTGCCTGTCTCTGTACCAATACCATATAGGTTTTATCACTATTGATCTGTAATACAGCTTGAGTTCAAGGATGGTGATTCCTGCAGAAGTTCTTTTATTGTTCAGGATAGTTTTCACTATCCTGGGTTTTTTGTTATTCCAAATGAATTTGCAAATTGCTCTTTCTAACTATGAAAAATTGAGTTGGAATTTTGATGAGGATTGCAATGAGTCTGTAGATTATTTTTGGCAAAACTACCACCTATACTATATTAATCCTGCCAAGCCATAAGCATGGAGGTCTTTCCATCTTCTGAGGTCCTCTTCAATTTCTTTCTTCAGAGACTTTGATGTTCTTGTACATATCTTTGACTTGCTTGGTTAGAGTCACACTGAGATATTTTTATATTATCTATGACTATTGTGAAGGGTGTCATTTCCCTAATTTCTTTCTCAGCCTATTTAGGCTTTGAATAGAGGAAGGCTACTAATTTGTTTGAGTTAATTTTATATCCAGCCACTTTACTGGATATAACTTTGCTGAAGTTGTTTATCAGGCTTATTATTTCTCAGGTGGAACTTTTGGGGTCACTTAAGTATACTATCATATCATCTGTAAATAGTGATATTTTTGCCTTCTTCCCTTCCAATTTGTATTCCTTTGACCTCCTTTTGTTGTCTGATTGCTCTGGCTAGGACTTCAAGTACTATATTGAATAAGTAGGGAGAGAGTGGGCAGCCTTGTTTACTCCCTGATTATAGTGGGATTGCTTCACGTTTCTCTCTATTTAGTTTGATGTTGGCTACTGGTTTCCTACATATTGCTTTTACTATGTTTAGGTATGGGACTTGAAAATTCCTGATCTTTCCTAGAATTTTGACAAATGCTTTCTCAGCATCTAATGAGATGATCATGTGGATTTTTTTCTTTGAGTTTGTTTACATAATGGATTACATTGATGGATGTCCTTATATTGAATATTCCCTGCATCCCTGGAATGAAGCCTTCTTGATCATGATGGATGATTGTTTTGCTGTGTTCTTGGATTCTATTTGTGAGAATTTCATTGAGTATTTTTGTGTCGATGTTTGTAAGAAAAATTGGTCTGAAGTTCTCTTTCTTTGCTGAGTCTTTGTGCAGTTTGGGTATAAATGTAAATGTGGCCTCATAGAAGAAATGGGGTAGTGTTTCTTCTGTTTCTACTTTGTGCAATAGTTTCAACAGTATTGCTAATAGATCTTCTATGAAGGCTAATAGAATTCTGCACCTGTCTGGTCAGGGATATTATTTGGTTGGGAGACTTTTAATGACTGCTTCTATTTCTGGAGGAGTTATGCAACATTTTAGATGATTTATCTGATCCTGATTTAATTTGGTACCTGGTACCTGTCACGAAACTTGTCCATTTCATTCAGATTTTCCAATTTTGTTAATATAGGCTTTTGTATTAGGATCTGATGATTCTTTAAACTTCCTCAGATTCTGTTATGGCTCCCTTTTCTTTTCTGATTTTTGTTAACTTGAATACACTCTCTGTGCCCTCTGGTTAATCTGGCTAAGGGTTTCTCTATCTTGTTTCTCAAAGAACCAGCTCCTGGTTTTGTTGATTGTTTGCATAGTTCTTTTTGTTTCTACTTGGTTGATTTCAGCCAGGAATTTGATTATTTCCTGCTGTCTACTCTTGGGTGTATTTGCTTCTTTTTGTTCTATAGATTTTAGGTGTGTTATCAAGCTGCTAATGTATGCATTCTCCTGTTTCATTTTGCAGGCAACCCAAAAAGTATCATTTTAGATACTAAAATATTTTCTTAGTTCCTAAACAATTGAACTTTTACATCTTTACAAACTTACGTGTCATATGTGAATTTTCTTTTTTTTTCCTTTTTTTTTCTTTTTTTTTTTTTTTATTAACTTGAGTATTTGTTATATACATTTCGAGTGTTATTCCCTTTCCCGGTTTCCGGGAAACATCCCCCTCCCCCCTCCCCTTCTTTATGGGTGTTCCCCTCCCCACCCTCCCCCCCTTGCCGCCCTCCCCCCAACAATCTAGTTCACTGGGGGTTCAGTCTTAGCAGGACCCAGGGCTTCCCCTTCTACTGGTGCTGTTACTAGGATATCCATTGCTACCTATGAGGTCAGAGTCCAGAGTCAGTCCATGTATAGTCTTTAGGTAGTGGCTTAGTCCCTGGAAGCTCTGGTTGCTTGGCATTGTTGTTCATAAGGGGTCTCGAGCCCCTTTGAGCTCTTCCAGTTCTTTCTCTGATTCCTTCAATGGGGGTCCTATTCTCAGTTCAGTGGTTTGCTGCTGGCATTCACCTCTGTATTTGCTGTATTCTGGCTGTGTCTCTCAGGAGAGATCTACATCCGGCTCCTGTTGGCCTGCACTTCTTTGCTTCATCCATCTTGTCTAATTGGATGGCTGTATATGTATGGGCCACATGTGGGGCAGGCTCTGAATGGGTGTTCCTTCAGTCTCTGTTTTAATCTTTGCCTCTCTATTCTCTAATCTTGTTCCCCTTTTAAAGAAGGAGTGAATCATTCACATTTTGATCATCCATCTTGAGTTTCATTTGTTCTAGGCATCTAGGGTAATTCAAGCATTTGGGCTAATAGCCACTTATCAATGAGTGCATACCATGTATGTCTTTCTGTGATTGGGTTAGCTCACTCAGGATGATGTTTTCCAGTTCCAACCATTTGCCTACAAATTTCATAAAGTCATTGTTTTTGATAGCTGAGTAATATTCCATTGTGTAAATGTACCACATTTTCTGTATCCATTCCTCTGTTGAAGGGCATCTGGGTTTTTTCCAGCTTCTGGCTGTTATAAATAAGGCTGCGATGAACATAGTGGAGCACGTGTCTTTTTGATATGTTGGGGCATCTTTTGGGTATATACCCAAGAGAGGTATAGCTGGATCCTCAGGCACTTCAATGTCCAATTTTCTGAGGAACATCCAGACTGATTTCCAGAATGGTTGTACCAGTCTGCAATCCCACCAACAATGGAGGAGTGTTACTCTTTCTCCACATCCTCGCCAGCGCATCTGGTGTCACCTGAGTTTTTGATCTTAGCCATTCTCACTGGTGTGAGGTGAAATCTCAGGGTTGTTTTGATTTGCATTTCCCTTATGACTAAAGATGTTGTACATTTCTTTAGGTGGTTCTCAGCCATTCGGCATTCCTCAGCTGTGAATTCTTTGTTTAGCTCTGAACCCCAATTTTTAATAGGGTTATTTGTCTCCCTGCGCTCTAACTTCTTGAGTTCTTTGTATATTTTGGACATAAGGCCTCTATCTGTTGTAGGATTGGTAAAGATCTTTTCGCAATCTGTTGGATGCCGTTTTTTCCTAACCACAGTGTCCTTTGCCTTACAGAAGATTTGCAGTTTTATGAGATCCCATTTGTCGATTCTTGATCTTAGAGCATAAGACATTGGTGTTTTGTTCAGGAAATTTTTTCCAGTGCCCATGTGTTCCAGATGCTTCCCTAGTTTTTCTTCTCTTAGTTTCAGTGTATCTGGTTTGATGTGGAGGTCCTTTATCCACTTGGACTTAAGCTTTGTACAGGGAGATATGCATGGATCGATTTGCATTCTTCTACACGTTGACCTCCAGTTGAACCAGCACCATTTGCTGAAAATGCTATGGAAATTGAACAATGCTCTACTCAATGATAACCTGGTCAAGGAAGAAATAAAGAAAGAAATTAAAGACTTTCTAGAATTTAATGAAAATGAAGGTACAACATACCCAAACTTATGGGACACAATGAACGCTGTGCTAAGAGGAAAACTCATAGCGCTGAGTGCCTGCCGAAAGAAACAGGAAAGAGCACATGTCAGCAGCCTGACAGCACACCTAAAAGCTCTAGAACAAAAAGAAGCAAATACACCCAGGAGGAGTAGAAGGCAGGAAATAATCAAACTCAGAGCTGAAATCAACCAAGTAGAAACAAAAAGGACCATAGAAAGAATCAACAGAACCAAAAGTTGGTTCTTTGAGAAAATCAACAAGATAGATAAACCCTTAGCCAGACTAACTAGAGGACACAGAGAGTGTGTCCAAATTAACAAAATCAGAAATGAAAAGGGAGACATAACTACAGAGTCAGAGGAAATTCAGAAATCATCAGATCTTACTATAAAAGCCTATATTCAACAAAACTTGAAAATCTGCAGGAAATGGACAATTTCCTAGACAGATACCAGGTACCGAAGTTAAATCAGGAACAGACCTTCATAGAAGACCTCATACTAATACTATGTATGTGGGCGTTCTTCCCTTATTGTTATTGAAAAACAGCTTTAGGCCGTGGTGGTCTGATAGTACGCATGGGATTATTTCTATCTTTCTGTACCTGTTGAGGCCCGTTTTTGACCAATTATATGGTCAATTTTGGAGAAAGTACCATGAGGAGCTGAGAAGAAGGTATATCCTTCTGCTTTAGGATAGAATGTTCTATAAGTATCTGTTAAGTCCATTTGGCTCATGACTTCTCTTTGTCTACATCTCTGTTTAATTTCTGTTTCCATGATCTGTCCATTGATGAGAGTGGGGTGTTGAAATCTCCTACTATTATTGTGTGATGTGTAATGTTTGTTTTGAGCTTTAATAAGGTTTCTTTTACATATGTAGGTGCCCTATTATTTGGGGCATAGATATTTAGGATTGAGAGTTCATCTTGGTGGATTTTTCCTTTGATGAATATGAAGTGTCCTTCCTTATCTTTTTTGATGAATTTTAGTTGAAAATTGATTTTATTTGATATTAGAATGGCTACTCCAGCTTGCTTCTTCTGACCATTTGCTTGGAAAGTTGTTTTCCAGCCTTTCACTCTGAGGTAGTGTCTGTCTTTGTCTCTGAGGTGTGTTTCCTGGAGGCAGCAGAATGCAGGGTCCTCGTTGCGTATCCAGTTTGTTAATCTATGTCTTTTTATTGGGGAGTTGAGGCCATTGATGTTGAGAGACATTAAGGAATAGTGATTATTGCTTCCTGTTATATTCATATTTGGATATGAGGTTCTGTTTGTGTGCTTTTCTTCTCTTTGTTTTGTTGCCAAGATGATTAGTTTCTTGCTTCTTCTAGCGTATAGCTTGCCTCCTTATGTTGGGCTTTACCATTTATTGTCCTTTGTAGTGCTGGATTTGTAGAAAGATATTGTGCAAATTTGGTTTTGTCATGGAATATCTTGGTTTCTCCATCTATGTTAATTGAGAGTTTTGCAGGATACATTAACCTGGGCTGGCATTTGTGTTCTCTTAAGGTCTGTATGACATCTGTCCAGGATCTTCTGGCTTTCATAGTTTCTGGCGAAAAGTCTGGTGTGATTCTGATAGGTCTGCGTTTATATGTTACTTGACCTTTTTCCCTTACTGCTTTTAATATTCTTTCTTTATTTTGTGCGTTTGGTGTTTTGACTATTATGTGACGGGAGGAGTTTCTTTTCTGGTCCAATCTATTTGGAGTTCTGTAGGCTTCTTGTATGCTTATGGGTATCTCTTTCTTTAGGTTAGGGAAGTTTTCTTCTATGATTTTGTTGAAGATATTTACTGTTCCTTTGAGCTGGGAGTCTTCACTCTCTTCTATACCTATTATCCTTAGGTTTGATCTTCTCATTGAGTCCTGGATTTCCTGTATGTTTTGGACCAGTAGCTTTTTCCGCTTTACATTATCTTTGACTGTTGAGTCAATGATTTCTATGAATCTTCCGCTCCTGAGATTCTCTCTTACATCTCTTGTATTCTGTTGGTGAAGCTTGTATCTACAGCTCCTTGTCTCTTCTTTTGGTTTTCTATATCCAGGGTTGTTTCCATGTCTTCTTTCTTGATTGCTTCTATTTACATTTTTAATTCCTTCAACTGTTTGATTGTGTGTGAGGAGCTGTCCTCACATATGTGAGGAGCTGTCCTCACATATGTGAGGAGCTGTCCTCACATACTCCATTACAAGATGGCACCGGCATCAGGCAGAAAGCACCTAGTAAAAAGGGCAATACACAGGCACCTGGTAACTTCCCTACTCAAAGGGACATGTACGCTTTGGTACGTCATCTGGCATAATTGGCAGCGACCAGTCAGAGAGTGACACGTCCTAGGCGAGGATAATTTCCTATATAAGGGACGGTTATTCCTCACTCGGCGTCTCCGCATTGTAAGCTTATGCTCTCCCTCTCAAGACACATTAAAGCTTTTCTGCAGTAGGATCCTGTGTGTGTCGTGTCATTCCTGCTGTCAAGACGTAGCGCGGGACATCTGGTGCGGAAAACCCGGAAAAGACCACGCCATCGTCAGCACCTTCGGAGATCCCTTGGCGACAAGGAGGATTCAGAACTGCAGGTAGGTATGTTCGGAGAGGCAGCCCTCTCTTGGACTTTGGTCTGGGTTTGTCACCGCCTTGGGAAGGATTTGTTGAGGCTATAGTATTTGTCCTGGGAGCCACCCTACTCTTTCTTATTATTATGTTCTGTTTTCACCATTTTCGCTGTTAAAAGGACGATCACAGCAGCTGAAGGCGCGTCTCAGTCTCTCGTATATAAGTGAGCTTCGCACAGCTCCCTTTTACCTTCGATTTTGACTGTTGAGGAGCAAGGACGCGATAAGGCTGACGTAGATAAGCGGCACCGTCCGGGGAGGTGCGTGTAAGACTCCCGTACATAAGAGAGCAGCGTGTCCGTCTCTACCCTTTCACCTCACGCCTTGTCAGACGGACGTAGATAAGCCGCCGGCATTCCTGGCCCATCATGGTATCCTCACAGTCTGTGGTCACGGCCTTGGAAACAGTGTTAAAGCAGAGGGACATCAAAATTGGAGGAAGAACACTTAAAAACTTTGTGAAGGAGGTAGAGAGGGTGGCTCCTTGGTTTGCCTGTTCAGGCTCGTTTACTATTGCCTCATGGAACAAACTTGGAAAGGACCTTGACAGAAAATTGGCGGAAGAGGATCTGCGCCTAGGGACCAAAGCTATATGGAAGCTGGTTAAGAATTGTTTAAAGGATGAAACGTGTAAGGCAGCAGTAGTAGAAGGACACGCCACTCTCGAGGTAGTCTGGGACAGTATGTCAGAAACCGAACGTAGTGAGAGGTTGGGCACGCGCAAGAAAAAAGGACGTCCTAAGAAAGAAAAAAGGCCCTCCCGGTAAGTCCGCAAACAAGGGAGCGTTGAAATTTTCAGATTCCAGCACTTCCTCCTCTACACATAAACCAGGAGGGGGAGCCAGCCTATACCCTGTGAAAGAGCTAGAAGCGCTGAACCTTGACAGTTCTGAAAGCTCTGAAAATAAAACCTTAGACTCAGAGGAGGAGGCCGAGCTACATGAGGAAGCAGCTAAATATGAGGAGGAAAGATATTACCCCGATGAATGTAGGGGAAGTAATAGAAGCCTTCTAGTGCGGCCACCACCAACGGCGCTCCCTCCATATGAGACACGCTCACGCGCCTTCTCACTAGTCCCCGAGAGGGTGAGAAGAAAGCTGAGTATGACATTTCCTATCTTTGAAACTCCAGAGGGAGCACGGGTCCATGCCCCTGTTGAATATAATCAGATTAAGGAATTAGCGGAATCAGTTAGAAAGTATGGAGTCACGGCCAACTTTACTCTAACACAACTCGACAGGTTGGCCATGACGGCATTGACACCAGCTGATTGGCAGATGATTGCTAAGGCAGCCCTTGCCAGCATGGGCCAATACATGGAATGGAAAGCGCTCTGGTATGAGGCAGGCCAAACACAGGCCAGAGCGAATGCTACGGCGTTAATACCTGAGCAACAGGAATGGACTTTCGAACTCTTAACAGGACAGGGCTGCTTTGCAGCTGATCAGTCTGCTTACCACTGGGGCGCCTATGCTCAGGTCTCCAGCACGGCTATTAGAGCCTGGAAGGCACTGTCCAGAAGAGGAGGGATCGATAATCAACTTACAAAAATGATTCAGGGACCCCAGGAAAATTTCTCAGATTTTGTAGCTAGAATGACAGAGGCTGCAGGACGAATCTTTGGCGATCCTGAACAAGCAGCACCGCTTATAGAACAGCTCGTTTTCGAGCAAGCCACCCAGGAGTGCCGAGCAGCCATAGCCCCCCCCCGAAGAAATAAAGGGCTACAGGATTGGCTTAGAGTCTGCAGGGAACTTGGAGGGCCCCTTACTAACTCAGGCCTGGCGGCCGCCATTCTCCAGTCCCAGCAACGCCCTGTTAAAGGGACGGATAAAAGATCATGCTTTCAATGTGGGAAAACAGGCCATCTAAAAAGAGACTGCAGGATGACAAAAGGAGACAGGGGGTCTGCAACCCTCTGTGTCCGATGTGGCAAAGGCTACCATAGAGCTGACCAGTGCCGATCAGTGAGAGACATTAAAGGCAAACTACTCCCTCCTTTGGAGACTCGGCCTAATGTGATGTCAAAAAACGGGCTGGTGGGCCCCCGGTCCCAGGCCCTCAAAGATATGGGAACCGCTTTCACAGGGCCACGACCCCGGCAGAGGAGGTCCCCCAAGAGGCGACACAAAATTGGACCTGCGTGCCACCTCAGACTTCTTTCTAATGCCCCAGATGGGCATTCAGCCAATTCCTGCTCAGACTGTGGGGCCTCTACCCCCGGGAACCATAGGCCTTGTCCTTGGGAGAGGATCTCTCTCCCTACAAGGACTGATAGTCCATCCAGGCCTTGTTGAAGCTCAGCGCTCTCTTGATGTTCAGATTCTTTGTTCAAGTCCCGATGGGGTTTTTTCCATAAGTAAAGGAGATAGAATAGCACAGTTATTACTCCTTCCGTGCTCCCAGGCCATGGGGTCCACTGGTCATGATTCGGCATATTTGGTGGTTCACCTTAACAACCGCCCAAAATTGAGCTTAGAAATTAATGGAAAGAAATTCGAAGGCATACTGGATACGGGGGGTGATAAAAGTATAATTTCCTCAAAATGGTGGCCTCAATCATGGCCTACCACAAAATTTTCTCACTCGCTACAAGGATTAGGCTACCAGTCATGCCCTATGATCAGCTCTGCCACTCTAACTTGGACAACTGCCGATGGCCGACAGGGACAATTTATTCCTTATGTACTTCCCCTGCCTGTTAATCTTTGGGGGAGGGATGTTATGCAGACCATGGGACTGACCTTATCTAATGAATACCCCCCACAAGTGGCCCACATGATGTCAAGGATGGGCTATAAGGAAGAGAAAGGCCTAGGGCGATTAGAACAGGGTTGTCTCACGCCCATTGAACCGATCGCCAACCCCCATAAACAAGGCCTGGGTTTTTCCTAGGCGCCATTGGGGCAGCACGACCCATACCATGGAGGACGGATGACGCGGTGTGGGTTCCCCAATGGCCATTAACCTCTGAGAAATTACAGGCAGCTACAGGACTGGTGGATGAACAATTAAGATTGGGACATTTGGAGCCCTCCACCTCTCCTTGGAACACCCCAATTTTTGTAATAAGGAAAAAATCAGGAAAATGGCGACTACTCCATGACTTGAGGGCCATTAACGATCAGATGGAATCCCTTGGACCCATTCAGCGGGGCCTTCCTATACTCTCGGCCCTACAAAAAGATTGGAATTTGGTAATAATAGATATCAAGGATTGTTTTTTCTCTATTCTGCTTTACCCCCCTGATAGGACCAGGTTTGCTTTTACTGTCCCATCAATTAATCATACTGAACCTGATAAAAGATACCAGTGGAAGGTCCTACCTCAGGGCATGGCCAACAGCCCTGCGATGTGTCAGTTATATGTTCAGGAAGCCCTCAAACCAGTCAGGGAGACCTATCCAAATTTACTGTTAATCCATTACATGGATGATATATTGATGTGTCATAAAGACTTAGAATTACTCAAACAAGCCTATTCCTTATTACAAAAAACCCTTAAACAATGGGACTTACATATTGCTACAGAAAAGGTCCAAATTGCAGACACAGGTCATTTTCTAGGATCCATTATTTTCCCTGATAAGATTATACCCCAGAAACTGGAAATCTGTAGAGATCACCTCCATACTCTTAATGACTTTCAGAAGCTCTTGGGAGATATCAACTGGTTGAGACCATTTTTGAAAATCCCTTCCGCGGAATTAAAACCTTTGTTCAAAATATTGGAAGGGGACGGCCACATCACCTCCCCTCGTGTGCTAACTCCCGCTGCAACCAAGGCCTTACTAAAAGTAGAAGATGCCATAAAACAGGCCCAATTGCAGCGCATTGATTGGTCTCTACCTTTTTCACTCTGTGTACTAGATACCAAAGATTTACCCACTGCAGTTTTATGGCAACAAGGTCCACTATTATGGATCCATCCACATGCTTCCCCTGTGAAGATTATTGATTGGTATCCAGCCGCAGTAGCACATCTGGCTATTAAGGGCCTAAAAGCTGCCATCTGTCATTTTGGGATTCCACCCCAATCCTTGATTATCCCATATACACCCTACCAGGTCCAAACTCTAGCCGCTACCTCTGATGATTGGGCAGTGCTGCTCACATGCTTTACAGGGAAGATAGATAATCATTATCCTAAATCATTATCCCCTATTGTGTTTTGCAAGATCACAACCTGTTGTTTTCCCTCGCGTCACATCCCACAGACCATTAAAGGAGGGGATAACAGTGTATACGGATGTGTCAAAAACAGGGGTGGGAGTATATGTGGTAAACTCCCAAGTATTCTCACGACAATATTTTGAAACCTCACCCCAAGTGGTAGAATGCCTAGTGGTCATGGAGGTCATTGAAAAATTGCAGGTTCCTCTAAATATTGTTTCAGATTCCTCCTATGTGGTTAATGCTGTTAGTATTCTTGAAACCGCCGGTATAATTAAAACCACTAATAAGGTGGCAGATATTTTCCGAAAAATCCAAATTATCCTATGAAATAGAAGATTCCCTGTATACATTACTCATATACGGGCCCATTCTGGACTCCCTGGCCCAATGAGTTCAGAGAATGATTTGGCTGACAAAGCCACAAAAATGATAGCTGTGGCCCTGGCCTCTCCTTTAGAGGCCGCTAAAGCCTTTCATGGCAATTTCCATGTCACCTCAGAAACTTTACGCCGCCGCTTCTCTATAACTAGAAAAGAGGCACGTGATATAGTCACCCAATGCCAACAGTGCTGCCAGTTCCTCCCAGTTCCTCACATCGGGGTCAACCCGAAAGGAATACAGCCATTGCAAATCTGGCAAATGGATGTTACTCATAATTCTACTTTTGGAAAATTACAGTATGTGCATGTATCTATAGACACATGTTCTGGCATTCTACATGCCACCCCACTTACAGGAGAAAAAACAACACATGTCATTCAGCACTGCCTTGAAGCATGGAGGGCTTGGGGAAAGCCAAAATGTGTAAAAACTGACAATGGCCCCGCCTACACATCTCAAAAATTCCGTCAGTTTTGTGCTCAGATGCAGGTTACCCACCTGACGGGCCTGCCCTACAACCCTCAAGGACAGGGAATCATAGAGCGTGCTCATCGGACGCTCAAATCATATTTAATAAAACAAAGAGGGGGAATTATGATAGAACTCCCCCCAACACCCCGAGTGGCCACTGCTCTGGCCCTTTTTACTTTAAATTTTTTAAATCTTGATGAAGCTGGACAAACAGCGGCTGAGCGACATTGCTCAAAGCCCAAGAGGACAAAAGAATTAGTCAAATGGAAGGATGTATTGACAAATGAATGGAAAGGCCCGGATCCTGTTTTAATAAGATCCAGGGGAGCTGTCTGTGTTTTTCCACAGGACAATGAAAATCCCATATGGATCCCAGGACGACTTACTCGAAGCATCACAGCAAGTGATCAAGAAGGGACTGGGACTCCTGCACCTCCTCACTCTTCTTCCATGGATGCCAGCAACGGTGCAGGGCGAGCTATGATGGGGAATAATGTCAACCTTTCCACTCCCAATGCCGGTGATGTACCACTAACAGGGATTTAGGGTTGGCCTATTTACCTGAGGATCCACAGGTTGAATTTACCTGAGGATCCACAGGTTGAACGACTAAAAGAAAATAGGACTATTCCCCTTAAGGGCAGGCTTTCTTTTGGCATATTCAACAAAACATCTTTTGATCTCCCTTGCATTATGTTATGTAATCAATCTTCTGCTTGCTTAAGGGAGGCCACATGGGGAACTGGTGAGGAAGACATTGTGGCTAACGCCACAGTTCTCTATGGTGGTGGCCTTACATTGCGTTAATGGTAGCTGCACTGATCTTACGCCCATGGCGATGCTACTTGGAGGAAACGGCGAAAAGGGACGGTTGTCATTTTCCTGGACGGGGAACATCAAACCTGCTGCCTCTGTCTGGACAGCTACTCATATAAAATATCGCAGTAGTTACCCGCATGCCTCGCTTTATCCTGATCCCTGTTGATACCCCGGGGACCATGACCTTATTTAAAGGAAAAAGAGATTTTGGTACTTCTGCAATTATTGCTGGCATTATTGCTACGACAGCAGACGCTGCCTCTGTTACTGCCTCGGCATTGGCCTTGTCAAATTCAGTACAGACAACCCAAACTATCAATGATTTATCGGCCACCGTCTCTGTGGCTCGGGACAGACAGGCCTCGGCCAATACTCAGATACAGGGAGGCCTTATGCTTGTCAACCAACGTATAGATCTGGTCCGAGAGCAATTAGACATTCTATGGCAACTGGCCCAGCTTGGCTGTGAGCAAAAACTCCCAGGCCTTTGTGTCACCTCCATATAATATGACAAATTTACCCGAGCTGCTAATCTGTCTAAGAGTTTTTCACAGCATCTGTTACAGAATTGGACCTCGGAGTTTGAACAGACACTTCGGGAGCTGAGAGCGACCATCATTCAAGTAAATTCTACCCGACTGGACCTGTCTTTGACGGAGGGATTGTCGTCCTGGATCACTTCAGCAGTCTCTTATTTCAAGGAATGGGTGGGAGTGGGACTTTTTGGAGTGATCCTCTGCTGTGGATTAGTGTTACTCCTCTGGTTGCTTTGCAAATTGAGATCTCAAACAAGAAAGGACAAAGTAGTGATCGCCCAGGCGCTTGTAGCCCTTGAACAAGGAGCGTCAGCCAATATCTGGTTGACCATGCTCAAGCAACAGGTCGCCGGCTGGACAGCTCTTGCACTCCTAGAACCTCGGTTCATTGCACAGGATTAGAGTGTCCGGCTTGAGCAGCCCATGACGGGTGACGAGCTTAGCATCACACAGGGAAGTTCTACCAAATACGCTCCCTGGAAGGCATGTCATATTACATGAGGGTTTCTGCCCCAGTTTTCCCTCCCTCAAAAAATGGCAGTGCGACGGGTCGGGAGTGCCCTGGGTCCCAACAACAGCCTAAGGGTATCTCTCTTGTACAGGTTCGCCAACTTTGTACGAGGATATGACCTCTGTCTTCACCCTCCTATATCTGGGTATCCTGTTTGCTTAAAAAAACAGAAAAGGGGGAGATGTGAGGAGCTGTCCTCACATACTCCATTACAAGATGGCACCGGCATCAGGCAGAAAGCACCTAGTAAAAAGGGCAGTACGCAGGCACCTGGTAACTTCCCTACTCAAAGGGACACGTACGCTTTGGTACGTCATCTGGCATAATTGGCAGCGACCAGTCAGAGAGTGACACGTCCTAGGCGAGGATAGTTTCCTATATAAGGGACGGTTATTCCTCACTCGGCGTCTCCGCATTGTAAGCTTATGCTCTCCCTCTCAAGATGCATTAAAGCTTTTCTGCAGTAGGATCCTGTGTGTGCCACGTCGTTCCTGCTGGCGAGACGTAGCGCGGGACAATTGTGTTTTCCTGGAATTCTCTCAGGGATTTTTGTGACTCCTCTCTATGGGCTTCTACTTGTTTATTTATAGTTTCCTGGAATTCTTTCAGGGATTTTTGCGATTCCTCTCTATAGGCTTCTACTTGTTTATTAATGTTTTCCCGTGTTTCTCTAAGGGAGTTCTTCACGTCTTTCTTGAAGTCCTCCAGCATCATGATCAAATATGATTTTGAAACTAGATCTTGCTTTTCTGGTGTGTTTGGATATTCTGTGTTTGCTTTGGTGGGAGAATTGGGCTCTGATGATGCCATGTAGTCTTGGTTTCTGTTGCTTGGGTTCCTGCGCTTGCCTCTTGCCATCAGATTATTTCTAGTGTTACTTTGTTCTGCTATTTCTGACAGTGGCTAGACTGTCCTATAAGCCTGTGTGTCAGGAGTGCTGTAGACCTGTTTTCCTGTTTTCTTTCAGCCAGTTATGGGGACAGAGTGTTCTGCTTTCGGGCGTGTAGCTTTTCCTATCTACAGGTCTTCAGCTGTTCCTGTGTGCCTGTGTCTTGAGTTCACCAGCCAGGTCACTTGCAGCAGAAAAGTTGGTCTTACCTGTGGTCCCAAGGCTCAAGTTTGCTTGTGGGGTGTTGCTTATGAACTCTCCGCTGTGGCAGCAACCAGGAAGATCTGTGCCGCCCTTTCCGGGAGCTTCCGTGCACCAGGGTTCCAGATGGCGTTTGGGGTTTTCCTCTGGAATTAGTAATGTGGGCAGAGTGCAGTCTCTTCTGGTTTCCCAGGCGTGTCTGCCTCTCTGAAGGTTTAGCTCTCCCTCCCACAGGATTTGGGTGCAGAGAACTGTTTATCTGGTCAGTCCCTTCAGGTTCTGGTGGTGTCTCAGACGCAGGGGACCCGCTGCTGCTGTGCCCTTGTCCAAGGGAACCCAGAGGCCGTATACAGTTTCCTCTTGGGCCAGGGATATGGGCAGGGGTGGGCAGTGTTGGTGGTCTCTTCTGCTCTGCAGTCTTAGGAGTGCCCACCTCCTAAGAGACCAGGAGAGACCAGGCGGTGAGGTCTCTCTCCCACGGGGTTTGGGAGCAGAGAGCTGCTGCGGGCAGGGATCCGCAGGTTTGGGACTCCCGCTAAGTACGGGAAGTGTCCAGTCCTAGAGGAATTTTGCCTCTGTGTGTCCTGAGTTCACCAGGCAGGTCGCTTGGAGCAGGAAGGTTTGTCTTACCTGTGGTCCCAAGGCCTAAGTTTGCTCGTGGGGTGCTGCCTATGAGCTCTCCGCGTGGGTAGCAACCAGGAAGATCTCTTGTTGAAGATATTTACTGGCCTTTTAGTTGAGAGTCTTTGCTCTCTTCTATACCTATTATTCTTAGGATTGACCTTCCCATTGTGTCCCGGATTTCCTGGATGTTTTGGGTTAGGAGCTTTTTTTGTTTTACATTTTCTTTGACAATTGTGTCAATATTTTCTATGATATCTTCTGCCCCTGAAATTCTCTCTTCTAACTCTTGTATTCTGGTGGTGATGGCTGCATCTGTGACTCCTGATCTCTTTTCTAGGTTTTCTATCTCCAGGGTTGTCTACCTTTATGATTTCTTTATTGTTTCTATTTCCATTTTTAAATTCTGGATGGTTTTTTTCAATTCATCCACCTGTTAGTTTGTGTTTTCCTTTAATTCTTTAAGGGATCTTTGTGTTTCCTGTTTAAGGGCTTCTATTTGTTTGCCTGTGCTGTCCAGTATTTCTTTAAGGGAGTTATTTATGTCCTTCTTAAAGTCCTCTATCATCATCATGAGATGTGATTTTAAATCCAAATCTTGCTTTTCCGGTGTGTTTGCATATCCAGTATTTGCTTTCTTGGGAGAACTGGATTCTGAAGATGCCGAGTAGTCTTGGTTTCTTTTGTTTAGGTTCCTGAGCTTGCTTCTCACCATCAGGTTGTCTCTGGTCTTAGTTTGTCTTGCTGTCTCTGACAGTGGCTTGACCCTCCTGTAAGCCTGTGTATCAGCACTCTTGTAGACCTGTTTTCTTTCAACCAGATCTGGGGACAGAGAGCTGTGAGACCAGTTCAGCTCCAGGCATAGGCAGAAACATGAAGACTGCTCCTGGGTTTGTGTGTCCTGAGGCCTGCAGGTGGGTCACTGAGAGCAGAAGAGTTGGCCTTACCTCTGCTCTCAGGTGTGTCAGTTCTCCTTGGCAACTGGCTTTCAGCTCTGTGTGCAGGCAGAAACCATAAGGCACTTACTTCTTATTGGTATTAATAAAAAGTTTATTATTGTTTTATCAATTAACCCGCTAGTGTGATATAGCTTGGCATTGCTGTCTAGTGAGGATTTGTTGTTATTTTTGGTATTTACCACAGTAGGAGGCTCATATTCTCTTAACGTGGGCTTCATGGGAATTTTGGGTTAATTTCCTGGCATGACAGGTTAGAAAAACCTAACAGGCTCAAACAGTATTGTTTGGCTTACTGTTTTTTAAGTTGTTTTAATTTTCATAATGGATGTGATTTTGAGTCTTGTTATATTATTTCTCTGGAAGAGAGTTCAAGATATAAGCTTTTCTTGTCGCAGACTAAACACAGTATTTTGGGAGAAAAGTTTTGTCTTTGTGTTTTTTAAAAGGATGATTAGGCTTTGGACAACTTCCAGAGGTATACTGATTAGATTTGATAAAGGGAGACCACCTGAAAACTAAATTCAAGAGAATGCAACAAAAATATATCTTGATACTAAAATCTTGTTTTGAAAATTATTTATTGCAGAATATACAGCATGGTGAAGCTCACCATCAGAATGCTGAACTGTCCTGCTTGGATTCCTGATCTCAAGGACTTTCAGCCAGGTCCAGTCAAGACAGACATTAGCCTACAACAATCATTTCTTCATTTTCCCTACCCCCTACCCCTCCAAGGATATCTCAATGCCCACGTACAGCTTGAAGAAGTTATTGAAGAGTCATCGCCCCAATTCCGTAAACTTTGGGAGGATAAAAGTGGTTATTCTAAGGTTGTCTTTCTGGAGAATTTAGAAATGGGCATAATTAAACAGAGAAGAATTAGCTAGAATTGATTGTATAGCCATAATCTCATTTGGAAAAATCCTTATATTTGTTACTAAGCTAAAGTTGTAATTTTTTACATTGGTACAGAATTTCTTGATAGAAGTTTAGATTTTCTTTAATATGAACTTCTTATTTATTCAAAATTAAATTAATATTGTTAGTCTCATAGGCATTGTGCCTATAAAACACATTTAAGGCTTATATCCAACATACACAAGGCTTATATCCAGTTCTTTACTGCTATTTAAAAACTAATCTTAGATGATTAAATGTAGGAATTATGGGCCAAATATCAAATTCATGGCTCTAACTTTATTGTTAGAGTGTTTTCAAGGTAATTTATTAAGATAATTAACTGACAACAGTCCAGATTACTTTGTATAGATAGATGGTTTTCAAAAACGTCAGAAATCCACAAAATATGACATTTATTGTTTTTATCTTTTGTTGGTACTTATCTGCTCCTAACAGTTCCCCTTTGGTGGACTCAAAGAAGAAATTGAATATCTCTACCTCCATGTGAGGTGATAAATTGTGGTGAGGCAGCCACTAGTCAAGAATTGCCCCATTCTATTCATCTACAGACTAAATACTATGTAGAAAAGGACACAGTGCCAGAATGATCAGTCCTTTGAAATTCTACATATCAAAAATCTGTGAGGTGATCCTAGGACAGAAGGCAGAAGACTTGCTCTCAGGAGTTACTACAGGGGACTTTTCAACCTGTCTCAGTTCAGGAAGACTTGTTAGGCTTCCTATATTTTCAGATAGTATTGGCCATTCTCAGATTTCTGACAGGATTGAAACTAGTTATACTCTCATAGCCTACCCGGGCTCTTTAACTTTGAGAATACATATTTAATTAGATAGTTATCAGATAGTATACAAGCTAGCCAGGACTTAACATAGACTTAAAGCCTTTCTTAAGTTGGAATAGATAACTAAATAGTCTGCTTACCTTATAAAATGTTGGATTGGGGGTTAGGTAGGTATATTTTATGCTTTTAAATTACAAAACGATAATAGTTGTGCTCAGCTTATATTTGAGAGAAAAGTTTTTTTTTAATTGAACAGAAAAGGTGAAGTGTAGGTTGATGTCGTTATGCAGGTGAAGGCAGACAAGATAAAATGAGGCCTGTCATTGAATGAGAAGGAAGGATGGGCAGGAACAAAGTTTGAGAAGCAGGAGATAGAAAGCTGGAGCGAGAGGAGGAGCTGGGAGAACATGGCACAGGTGTTAAGATTCTTCTTTGCACATAGATATAAGTTGTTATGACTATTTCTAAGGGATGGATGTGTACAGGATTTTGTGCTGTCTAGATGGGCAAATTATATCTTATCAATTGGATCAGAGGATATTGTGAGGTGTGTTCTTTCATGTGGCAACTTAATTGAGTTCAAGATAGTGTGCAGTGATGGTATGTAACAGGCTCATCATGGAATTGGGATGTGTTTGCCCCGAGTCCTGGTAGAGAAGGCACAGAGCAATACAAATGGGAACTGGTTATGGCCGCACACCATTTTTATTTACTGCAACAAAAGCATCATCTCCTTGCTAAATGAAACTGAATTACCAAGACAGAACATTTGATAGTCCACCTTTCTTCCCTTTGGCAGAGCCCATAAGTAAGCTATTCATTGACTCCTATTGAGCTATATCTGTCCTTAAACAAGATATCCAGGGGCTAGAGAGATCTCTCAGTTGCTAAACTGATAACTTCATAAATACCTAAGTTCTGAATACACACACACACACACACACACACACACACACACACACACACACACCTATAAACCCTGTGCAGTTGGGGGAGGGATGAAGAGCTCCCTGAAACTTGGTGACTGGAACTACACTTCCAGCACCCCAAACATTTTAATGGGATAACAACCTTAAAACTTGAATTAAGTCTTTTATCATTTTCTAATTAAATATCTGTCAGTCCAAAACAATATAATTCTATGATCCAGAACACTTAATTAAGCTACCAGTTCATACAATGTAAACATAAATCAAGCAAGTGATTGGCTGAGTTAGCTGGATACATCCAGGGCAGCAGACTAGCTGGTTATAAGGTCCCCATTTTGCAGGGATACATAATTCTATCTTGGTTTTTCTACATTTGTCTTCTTGTACCTGTGGGCAGGTGCTTAGCAGTCTTTCCTTACTGTAAAGTGGGTTTTATACTTCCTTCTTTGCAGGTTGTGTCAAAGAAAATAGCATTATCTTAATGAGCACATTTTGTTCCCTATGCGTTCCTTAAATATTAGCTGAGTTTTCATGAAATGAAAACACCTTATTTTTTAAATTTTTTATTATATATTTCTTTACTTAAATCCAAAGGTTATTCCCCTTCCCAGCATCATAAGCCCCCATTCCCTCCCCTCTACCTCCCCCATATGAGTATCATCCCTATACATCTCCCTTATTATCCACCCCCATATTCCCCTGCACTGGGGGGTCAAACCTTGGTAAGACCAAGGGTTTTCCCTTCCACTGGTGCCCTACAAGACTATTCTATGCTACATATACACTTGGAGCCCTGGGTCAGTCCATGTATAGTCTTTCGGTAGTGGTTTAGTCCATGGAAGCTCTGGTTGGCTGACATTGTTGTTTTTATGGGGTTGCAAGCTCCTTCAACTCTTTCAATACTTCCTCTAATTCCCCCCCCCAAGGGGGAGCTATTCTCAGTTTGGTGGTTTGCTGCTAGCATTGACCTCTATATTGGACATGCTCTGGATGTGTCTCTCAGGAGAGATCTATATCCAGCCATTTTCAGCATGCATTTTTTAGCTTCATCAATCTTATCTAGTTTTGGTTATATATGGGACCCATTGTGTCAGGCTCTGAATGGCCATTCCTTGAGTCACTGCTCTAAACTTTGCTTCCATTTCCCCTTCTATAGATATTTTCCCCCTTTTAAGAAGGAGTGGGAGCATCTGCATTTTGGTCATCCTTCTTCTTGAGCTTCCTGTGGTCTGTGGATTGCATCTTGGGTAATTTGAGCTTTTTGGCTAATATCCACTTATCAATGAGTGCATAGGAAGTACGTTTTTCTGTGACTGAGTAACCTCACTCAAGATGATATTTTCTAGTTCATTTCATTTGCCTATGAATTTCATGAAGTCATTGTTTTTGATAGCTGGGTAGTACTCCATTGTGTAGATGTACCACATTTTTTGAATCCATTCTTCTGTTGAAGGGCATCTGGGTTCTTCCCAGCTTGTGACTATTATAAATAAGGCTGCTAGAACATAGTGGAGCATGTGTCTTTGTTGTCTGTTGGAGCATCTTTTGGGTATATGCCTAAGAGAGGAATAGCTGGGTCCTCAGGTAGTGTAATAGACAATTTTCTAAGGAACCTCAAGACTGATTTCCAGAGTGGTTGTACCAGTTTGCGATACCACCAAAAATGGAGGAGTGTTTCTCTTTCTCCACATCCTCGTCAGCATTTGCTGTCACATGAGTCTTTTATCTTAGCAATTCTGACTGGTGTGAGGTGGAATCTCAGGGTTGTTTTGATTTGCATTTCCCTGATGACTAAGGATGTCGAACATTTCTTTAGGTGCTTTATGGCCATTCAATAATCCTCAGCTGAGAATGCTTTGTTTAGCTCTGTACCCCATTTTTAATAGGGTGATTTGGCTCTCTGGAGTCTAACTTCTTGAGTTCTTTGTACATTTTGGATATTAGCCCTTCAGATGTAGGATTGGTAAACATCTTTTCCCAATCAGTTGGTTGCCATTTTGTCCTAATGACAGTGTCTTTTGTTTTACAAAAGCTTTGCAGTTTTATGAGGTCCCATTTGTTGATTCTTGATCTTAGAGTATAAGCCATTGGTGTTTTGTTCAGGAAATTTTCTCCAGTGCCCATCTGTTCAAGAATATTCCCCACTTTTTCTTCTATTAGTTTGAGTGTATCTGGTTTGATGTGGAGGTCCTTGTTCCACTTGGACTTAAGCTTAGTAGATGGTGATAAGAATGGATCTATTTGCATCCATCTACATGCTGACCTCCAGTTGAACCAGCACCATTTGTTGAAAATGCTATCTTTCTTCCATTGGGTGGTTTTAGCTCCTTTGTCAAAGATCAAGTGACAATAGGTGTGTGGGTTCATTTCTGGGTCTTCAATTCTGTTCCATTGATCTACTTGCCTGTCTCTGTACCAATACCACACAGTTTTTTTATCACTATTGCTCTATAATACTACTTGAAGTCAGGGATGGTGATTTCTCCAGAAGTTCTTTTATTGTTGAGTATAGTTTTCACTATCCTGGGTTTTTTGTTATTCCAAGTGAATTTGCAAATTGCTCTTTGAATCTTTATAAATTTTATGGAATTTTGATGGGGATTGCATTGAATCTGTACATTGCTTTTGGCAGAATGGCCATCTTTACTATATTAATCCTGCCAATCCATGAGCAGGGAAGATCTTTCCATCTTCTGAGTGCTTCCTCAATTTCTTTCTTCAAAGATTTGAAGTTCTTGTCATACAGTTCTTTCACTTGCTTGGTTAAAGTCACACCAAGATATTTTATGTTATTGTGGACTATTCTGAAGGGTGTCAATTCCTCAATTTCTTTCTCAGCCTATTTATCCTTTGAGTAGGGGAAGGTTACTCATTTGTATAAGTTAATTTTATACCCTGATACTTTGCTGAAGTTGTTTATCAAGTTAAGTAGTTCTCTGGTAGAACTTTTGGAGTGGCTTGCACTATCATATCATCTGCAAATAGTGATATTTTAATTTCTTCCTTTCCAATTTGTATCCTTGTGACCTCCTTTTACTGTCTGATTGCTCTGGCTAGGACTTTGAGTACTATATTGAAAAGTAGGGAAAGAGTGGGCAGCATTGTCTGGTCCCTGATTTTAGTGAGATTGTTTCAAGTTTCTCTCCATTTAATTTGATGTTAGCTACTGGTTTGCTGTATATTGGTTTTACTATGCTTAGATATGGGTCTTGAATTCCCGATCTTTCCAGGACTTTTACCATGAAGGGGTTTTGAATTTTGTCAAATGCTTTCTCACCATCTAATGAAATGACCATGTGGTTCTTATCTTTGAGTTTGTTTATATAGTGTATTACATTGATGGATTTTTGTATATTAAACCATCCCTGCATCCCTGAGATGAAACCTACTTGATCATGATTAATGTGTTCTTGGAGTCTGTTTGCAATTATTTTACTGAGTATTTTTGCATCGATATTCATAAGGGAAATTGGTCTGAAGTTCTCTTTCTTTGTTGTGTCTTTGTGTGGTTTCAGTATAAGAGTAATTATGACTAAATAGAAGGAATTTGGTAGTGCTCTGTCTGTTTCAATTTTGTGGAATAGTTTGGATAGTATTGGTATGAGGTCTTCTATGAAGGTCTGATAGAATTGTGCACTGGATCCATCTGGACCTGGGCTCTTTTTGGTTGGGAGACTTTTAATGACTGCTTCTATTTCTTTGGGAGTTACGGGGTTGTTTAGATGGTTTATTTCTTCCGGATTTAACTTCAGTACCTGGTATCTGTCTAGAAAATTGTCCATTTCCTCCAGATTTTCTAGTTTTGTTGAATATAAGCTTTCATAGTAGGATCTGATGTTTTTTTAATTTCTTCAGATTCTGTGGTTATGTCTCCCTTTTTATTTCTGATTATGTTAATTTGGACACACTCTCTGTGACCTCTGGTTAGTCTGGCTAAGGGTTTATCTATCTTGTTGATTTTCTCAAAGAACCAGCTCCTGGCTTTGTTGATTCTTGTATAGTCATTTTTGTTTCTACTTGATTGATTTCATCTATGAGTTTGATTATTTCCTGCCTTCTTCTCTTCTTTGATTTATTTATTTCTTTTTGTTCTAGAGCTTTTAGGTATGCTTTCAAGCTGCTAATATATGCTTTCTCCTGTTTCTTTTGCAGGCACTCAGAGCTATGAGTTTTCCTCTTAGTTCCGTTTTCATTGTGTCCCATAAATTTGGGAATGTTGTATCTTCATTTTCATTAAATTATAAGAAGTCTTTAATTTCTTTCTTTATTTCTTCCTTGACTAAGTTGTCATTGAATAGAGCATTGTTCAACTTCCATGTATGTGTGGGCTTTCTGTCATTATTGTTGTTATTGAAGACCAGTCTTAGTGTGTGGTGATCCGATAGGATCCATGGGATTATTTCTATCTTTTTGTATCTGTTGAGACCTGTTTTGTGACTGATTATATGGTCAATTTTGGAGAAATGTCCATGAGGTGCTGAGAAGAAGGTATATACTTTTGTTTTAGGATGGAATGTTCTGTAAATATCTGTTAAATCCAATTGGTTCGTAACTTCTGTTAGTTTCTCTATGTCTGTTTAATTTCTGTTTCCATGATCTGTCCAGTGATGAGAGTGGGGTGTTGAAATCTCCTACTATTATCGTGTGAGGTGCAATGTGTGCTTTGAGCTTTAGTAAAGTTTCTTTAATGAATGTCTGTGCCCTTGCATTTGGAGCATAACATCTTGGTGGATTTTTCCTTTGATGAATACGAAGTGTTCTTCCTTATCTTTTTTAATGACTTTTGGTTGAAAGTCAATTTTATTTGATATTAGAATGGCAACTCCAGCTTGTTTCTTTGGGCCATTTACTTGGAAAATTGCTTTCCAACCATTTATTCTGAGGTAGTATCTGTCTTTTCTCTGAGGTGTGTTTTCTGCATGCAGCAAAATGCTGGGTCCTCTTTACGTATCCAATCTGTTAGTCTATGTCTTTCTATTGGGGAATTGAGTCCGCTGATGTTGAGAGATATTAAGGAATACTGATTGTCACTTCCTGTTATTTTCATTGTTAGAGGTGGAATTATGTTTGTTTGTCTCTCTTTTGGTTTCATTACAAGGAAATTATATTCTTGTTTCCTGAATGGTGTAGTTTCTCTCCTTGTGTTGGAATTTTCCATCTATTATCCTTTGTAGGGCTGGATTTGTTGAAAGATGCTGTGTAACTTTGATTTTGTCATGAAATATCTTGGTTTCTCCATCTATGTTAATTGAAAGTTTTGCTGGATACAGTAACTTGGGCTGGCATTTCTGTTCTCTTAGGGTCTATATGACATCTGTCCAGGATCTTCTGCCTTTTATAGTCTCTGGTGAGAAGTCTGGTATAATTCTGATAGGTCTGCCTTGAACTTCTGTTCACTTGAACTTGAACTTTTTACCTTACTGGTTTTAATATTCTTTCTTTGTTTTGTGCATTTGGTGTTTTAACTATTATATGACAGAAGGAATTTCACTTCTGGTCCAATCTATTTGGAGTTCTGTAGGCTTCTTGCATGCTTATGGGCATCGCTTTCTTTAGGTTACTAAAGTTTTCTTCTATAATTTTGTTGAATATATTTACTGGCCCCTTAAGTTGGGAGTCTTCACTTTCTTCTATACCTATTATCCTTAGGTTTGATCTTCTCATTGTGTCCTGGATTTCCTGCATGTTTTGGGCTAGGAGCTTTTTGCATTTTACATTATCTTTGACAGTTGTGTTCATGTTTTCTGTAGTATCTTCTGCCCCAGTGATTCTCTCTTCTATCTCTTGTATTTTGTTGGTGATGTTTGTGTCTACGGCTCCTTGTCTCTTCCTTTGGTTTTCTATATCCAGGGTTGTCTCGCTTTGTGCTTTCTTTATTGTTTCCATTTCCATTTTCAATTCCTCCCCCTGTTTGGTTGTGTTTTCCTGTAATTCTTTCAGGGCTTTTCGTGTTTCCTCTCTAAGGGCTTCTACTTGCTTACTTGTGCTTTCCTGAATTTCTCTATGGGAGTTCTTTATGTCTTTCTCAAAGTCCTCCATCATTATTAAAAAATGTGATTTTGAATCTAAATCTTGCTTTTCTGGTGTGTTTGGATATCCAGTATCTTTTTTGGTGTGAGTACTGGGCTCTGATGATGCCAAGTAGTCTTGGTTTCTGTTGCTTAGGTCCCTGAGCTTGCCTCTAGCCATTGGGTTGTCTCTGCTGTTTGCTTGTCTTGCTGTTTCTGCGAGTGACTGGACCCTGCTGTAGGCCTCAGTGTCAGCACTCCTGTAGAACTGTTTTCCTGTTTTCTTTCAGCCTTTCCTGAGAAAAGGTGCTCTGCTCTCAGCTATAGGGAGGTGCTCCTGGCAACTATCTTCCAGCTCTAGGCGTCGATAGGAATCAAAGGGCCCTGCCCCTGATTGCTTTCGTAGGTCTTTGCACCCAGCGGGCACAGTTGTCACCCTTAATTTTTACCTTATGTAAAGGTAAATAGGGTAAAAAGGGTCAAGGGTTCTTCGAAAAAGGAGAATTTATAAAATGAATATATAGTTAAAGGGTATTTATAAGAATGCCTTAGTGGACCTGATCCAGCTAGTCCAACAATGGCTACCTATAAACAGAAGGTCCAAGAATTCAACAGTTATCCAGTATACAAATCTGAATGTTTCATCTGGATATATAATCTGGTTGCCTTTAATTCTGAAGAAGTAGGCTCTAATGCCAAGCAGGAAGAGAGAGAGAGAGAGAGAGAGAGAGAGAGAGAGAGAGAGAGAGAGAAAGTGTGGCCCAGAATAAAGGTGGATCTTCCCACTTCAAAGATCTGGATTAGAAAAGGGTTTTCTGCTTCAAATGATTTAGTTTAAAAACAAACAAACAAAAAATTCCCTCACAGATGTGTTCAGTCATCTGGGTTTTACCTGGCTCCACTTATACTCAAGTTGACAACCAAGAATAGCCATCAAACCTCATTTGAAAGCCAGATAGAAATATGATCAACTTACTTTTATAAACTATTTTGTGTTTCTATATCATTTCTAACATTTGTGACTATAAAGAGTTCATTTCAGACCTTGTGATCATTTAAAACATTAGTGCTTGAGCATGTTCAGCATGTGAAAATTATATTTTTCAGATTGTTAAAGGCAGAATGAGGTAGCAATTAAATTTATTGTAAATTTCTAATACATTCCATGTATAAACACAGCTTTGTAATTCATAAACTATTTTGTTCTACATTTACAGATTAGTTAGTATTAAATTAATTTCTACATCCACAAAAACATTTCTTGCTGTGTCTGGAAGTTCTCATAAAATTCCAAGATTTCAGGGGCTTTTATAGAGGTATCCAGCAATGTCACAGAAGGTTGAGTCTTCCAGAGGATTTCAGAGAAGTACTCAGTGATGGCAGAGATGGCTGAATTGTCAACATATTAAAGCCATGCTCGAGCTAGCTCCTGAGTCACTCGGTAGCCTCTACTTTGGCATTCTGAAGTCATCTAACTATTTTACTTTCCCCATTCATAAATACAATTCACAGCAGGTTAATTAACTTATCCACTGCCTTTTTATGGCCCATCAGTCACTGTCTATAGTCCCAATGAAGAAGCCTGTCCATGTCTGGCCATAGTTGCATTAAATAAGTAAGTGTGTCTATATAATAAGCACGAAGGCTTCCACAGAGCAAAGATTTCTGTTCATTTGGTGGCATGGGTTCTTCTTTATGAAACAAGCTCTTATCACATGGTCCCATTGAACTAGAACTTGATATGTCCATAGAACTTACAGTGGTCGACCTGCCACTTCTAGGGCTGGAATTTAAATGTGTGCCACCAGGAATCCTGGCATTTTGCTATATATCTATCTATCATGTCTCTCAATCTGTATGTCTCTCTGTTTATGTTTCTGTGTCTGTCTCTTTCTCTTTTACTCTCTCTGTCTCTCTTTTACTCTCTCTGCCTCTGTGTGTGTGTGCGTGTGCATGTACATGTGTATTGGAAACTGAATTCAAGGCCTTACTTACAAAAGTTCTCTATCACTGAGGTACATTCCCAGCACTAGTGGCCTGACTTTCTTTTTTTTCCATTTTTATTAAATTGGGTATTTCTTATTTACATTTCAAATGTTATTCCCTTTCCCAGTTTCCTGTCCATCAGGCCCCTAGCCCCTCCCTCTCCCCATCCACCTCCCATTACCACCCACCCCCAACAATCTCTTACACTGGGGGTTCAACCTTGGCAGGACCAAGGGCTTCCCCTTCCACTGGTGCTCCAACAAGGCTATTCACTGCTACCTATGCAGTTGGAGCCCAGGATCAGTTCATGTATAGTCTTTGGGTAGTAGTTAGTCCCTGGAAGCTCTGATTGGTTGGCATTGTTGTTCTTGTGGGGTTGCAAGCCCCTTCAGCTCTTTCAGTCCTTTCTCTAATTCCTCCAACAGGGGTCCTTTTCTCAGTTCAGTGGTTAGCTGCTAGCATTCGCCTCTGTATTTGACATGTTCTGGCTGTGTCACTCAGGAGAGATCTATATCCAGTTCCTGTCAGCATGCACTTCTTAACTTCATGCATTTTACCTAGTTTGGGTGGCTGTATATATATGGGTCAAACGTGGGGCAGGCTCTTAATGGCTGTTCCTTTAGTCTCTGCCTAAATATTTGCCTCCCTATGCCCTCCTATGTATATTTTTCCCCTTTTAAAGAAGGAGTGAAGTATCCACATTTTGGCCTCTACTTGTTTCCTGTGTAGGGATCTGCCTGTAGTTTAACCAAAGTTAAAAGCCTTAACTTCCTATTCAGAGCTCTAACTAACTCAACTGCAGTGGGCTTTACCATCTCACTGAATCACAGCTCACACTTGTTTTGAAGTCAAGTCATATGGTTTCACTGATCTTAACATCATCTGGTTTTTCCACACTCAAATGATGGAATAGAGATGGGTATAACTTAAATTTTAATATTTTGTTATTTTTAAATTTTCAGACAGTATATTTTAATCATATTATTTCCTTCCTACAACCCCTCCCAGACCCTCCCCATCTGCCTACCCATACAACGTCATGCTCATTCTTCTCTAGATCAACAACACCAAGATTAAATAAGTGAAAAACCACTCCTGCCAAGGAAAGCAAATGCCTAGCATAAGAGCATAATACATAATAGCCAGAACTATACCTCCCTATAGAGCCAAGTAGCCCTACCACAGCAGGTCCTAAATATGCCAACTTAGCTTAAGCAGGTCCTGTGAAGGCTTGAAGCCCCAGCATAGGGGAATGCTAGGGCAGTGGGGCAGGGCTGGGCATGTGGGTTGGGAAGCATCCTCGTGGAGACAGGGGCAAGAAGGGGGTTCTCGGAGAGGAAACTGGGAAGGGGAATAATATTTGAAATGTAAATAAACAAAATAACCAATAAAAATTAAAGAAAAAAAGAGAGGAAAGCCTTTAAAACAGCCCATATACATCTCATAGAGGTCTTTGAGGAAAAAGAATAAAAAGTCCTGGACAGCTTTCCTGAAGCCTCTAAAAGACCACAGACTTCATCCCAGACTAGTATATCCAGCAAAACTTTTAATCACCATACACAGAGAAAATGAGACATTCTATGATGAAACCAAATTTAAACAATATCTATCTACAATTCCAACCCTACAAAAGATATTAGAAGGGAAGCTCTAACCTAAAGAGGTTACTAAAACCATGAAAACATGGGGAGTGAATAATCTTAGATCAGGAAAAAAATAAAAGAAGGGATAAACACCCCATAACACCCCCTGAACCACAACAAAATAACAGTTATCAATGATTATTTGTCATTAATAACTCTAAATATCACTTGTCTAAGTTCCCCAGTTTAAAGAAAAAGACAGACTAATGATGGATTTTCTTCCTTCAGTTGCAGGCAAGAAACATGCCTTAGAATCAAGGATAGATATCATCTCAAGGTAAAGGACTGGGGGAAAATATTCCAAGCAATAGAACAAAAGAAGCAAGTTGGGGTAGCCATTTTAATATCGAACAAAAAAGACTTCAAACCAAAACCAATCAGATGAGATAGAAGGAAAAAAATCTACCAAAAGACACTGCAATTCTTAAAATCTGTACACCAGACACAAAGGCAGCCATATTGTAAAGGAAAAAACAAACAGCTTAAATCACACACTGATTGTGGGAGACTTCAGTCCGCAACTCTCACCAATAGGCAGATCATCCATACAAAAAAAAAAAAAGAAAAAGAAACAGGGAAATGCTGGAGTTAACAGCATTATAAACCAAAAGGGTCTAATAGAACATTTCACCCAATGGAACTTACTCCAAAATTGACTTCACAGTCTGTTGTGGTAAAAAATACAAATGGGTTTCTTTTAACCCCTGCTAGCCAGCACTGCAGGGCCACATGGCATCTTAGTCAACATAACATCTCATCTGCCTAGCTCCATCCCATCTCACACTCCTGACAGCTACTCTCTGAACCCAGCAGCAATATCTCTAACCATCTAGTTTCCAAGGCAGGTCGCTGCCAAGCCAGTTTTGTAACAGAGACTGCCTATCTCATAGCTCTCTTACTGTGGAGAGAGCTCTCTGTTCACATTTCCAGCATCCAGCCCTGGGCCTGATGGCTACTCCCTCATAACTGTCTGCCACTGCTCTGTTTACATTCCCAATATCCACCGCCTAATAGTTATGGTATGAATTTCCAACAACCCGTTAAAATCAAGACTCAAAATTACAGAATTTAGGAATCAGATTTATATGATTAAATTCTCAATCTACAACGTATCTACCCAATAAATTCACAACAAATTGATAAGGATATAAACCGTCCACCTAGATAAGATACATTTGCCTACAGAAATCCATCCCAACTCCCTTGGCAATTCAAGACCACCCAGATCTGGGTCATCTTTCCCTGTCTTCATCTTGATTCTCTCTCCTCCTTCTCTCCCACCTTACAAAAGCTCTGTCCCCACCTCATAGTTTTTACTGTCCAGTCATGGCCTTGACATAACTTGTGCCAGGCCTCACCTGCATATGACAGCAACCTACAACAGTCAAACACAAAGCAAGTCTCAACAAATACAAAAAAGAAAAAGAAATAACACCCTGCATCCTATCAGACCACCAGGAATTAAACCTGGACTTCTTACTGGCTCATGGAAACTGAATAAGTTTCTACTGAATGAAAAGTGGTTCAAGAAAGAAATAAAAGACTTTCCAGAATCGAGTGAAAATGAATATATAGCATACTAATATACAATTTATGGGACACAATGAAAGCACTAGTGAAACACAAGATCATAGCACTAAGTACCTACGCAAAAATTAGGAGAGATATCACCCTAGCCATTTAAAAGCACACCTGAAACCTCTAGGAAAAAAAAAGAAACAACACTGAAAAGGAGTAGGCAGAAAAAATAAACTCAGGTCTAAAATCAATAAAATAGAAACAAGCAAACAACAAAACAATACAGAAAATAAATAAAATGAAGAGTTGGTACTTTGTAAAAATTAATGAGATTGACAAACCCTTACCTAAATTAACTATATAGCAGAGAGAAAATACCCCAAAATAACAAAATCAGAAATTTAAAAAATGGCCATAACACTGAGGAAATCAAGGAAAGGCCATACCAGGATTGAAAAGCCTTTTTACCACTAAATGGAAAATCTAAAAGAAATGGATAATTTCCTCAATATGTACCACATACCAAACTTAAATCTAGATCAGAGGAGTAATTTAAACAGACCTATAATACCTAGTAAAATGGTAGCAGTCTTTGAAAGTTTCTCAACCAAAAAGCACCAGGGCCCTATGGTTTTATGGCAGAATTCTACCAGACTTCCAAAGAAGAGTTAATGTCAATGCTTCTCAAATTATCACACAAAATAGAAACAGAAGGAAAAGTGTTCAGTTAATTATGTGAGGCCACTTGTGAACCAAATCCAAAGAGATCTTCTGCCATTATCAAGTAGGCTTCATCCCAAAGATACAGGAATGATTCGATATACAAAAATCAATAAATGGGATCCACCATATAAACAAACTGAAATACAAAACCACATGATCATCTCATTAGCTGCATAAAAGACCTTTGAAAAAACACAACAGCTCTTTGTGATCAATGTCCTGGAGAGATTAGAATATAAGGAACATGCCTAAACATAGTAAAGGCAGTTTATAGCAAACCCATCAACTTAATGAAGAGAAACTCAAAGCAATTCAACTAAAATAAAAAATGTGGCATGATCGTCCACTTCCTCTATATCTATCCAAATTAGTACTTGATTAGTACAGCAATGAGACAAGTAAATGAAACCAAGAGGATAGGAATTGGAAAGGAAGAAATCAAAGTACCTTTATTTTTAGGTGATATGATAGCATACATAAATGGCCTTTAAAATTTTACCAGGGAACACCTAATTGATAAACACTTTCAGCAAATAATTGTATACAAATTAACTCACAAAAATCAGTAGTAAGCTTTCTCTGTCCAAATGACAAATGACTGATAAAGGAATCAGGGGAACAAATTCTTTCAAAATAGCCTCAAATAATATAAAATATATTGGCATAGCTTTAACCATGCACGCAAAAAATTGTATGATTAAAATCTTCATTTCTTTGAATAAATGGGAAATGGGAAAAGATATAGGAAAAATGGAAAGGTCTCCCATGCTCTTGAGTCATAGGATTCACACAGTAAAAATGGCCATTCTACCAAAACCAATCTACAGATTTATTGTAATTCTTATCAAAATTTCAACACAATTCTTTACAGAACTTGAAAGAAAAATATACAACTTTATGAAGAAAACCAAAATATCCCAGGATAGTTAAAACAAATAAAAGAATTGCTAGAGTGTCACTGTCCCCATTTCAAGTTGTACTACAAAGCTACAGTAATGTTTTTAAAGAAAGTATGGTTTTGGCATAGAAATAGACACACTGATCAACAAAATCTAGCTGAAGACCAAGGCATAAATTCATACACCTATGGACAGCCGATTTTTTTAAGCCAGAAATACAGACTGGGAAAAGACAGCATCTTAAACAGACTATATTATATGAAAAGAACTATTTCAAAAATAGGTTAAAAAACTGAAACCTAAAACAACAGCAACAACAAAAGCCCATCTCTCACTCTTGTCACACTGTCTAATCCTATGTCTATCCTAAAGCCTATGTCAATCCCCATCTTATGTACGAAGGTTCTCTGATGAGAGTTGAGAGAGGCACTGATCTATGATTAAGCAGAATGCCATTGGGAGTCACTTTATTGCTATGTTCCTTTAGCAGAATAATACTAGTAGGTTTCTCCTTGGACCTAAGGCCACTCTAGCCTTATCTACATTATCAGTGTCAGGCATGGGTTCCACTTCCTGAAGTCAGCCTATCCAATTGAAAAGCGGTTGGCTACTTCTATGTCTATAATGCCACTATTGCACCAGTACATCTTGGAGGCAAGTAAGTCTCTGTTACAGGTTGCAAGGTTTGCAGCTGGGTGACATCAATGATCATGCTTCTCCTCTGGTAACATTCAATGTACCTTTCAGCACTGTGGATGTTAGTCAATAGAGGGAAAGCCTCAAGTTGAGCACCAACTTTATTTCTCCACATTTGATGACATAAGGAAGTTGTATCTTCAGCAATGTGACCATACCATCAGATTGGGGAGAATAATCAATACCCTTGGCAATAGCCTGTAATGTTTGTAGGGTTTGGGGAGCCCCTTTTGCCAATGACCTAAGAAGATACAACCCATTCCTGTTGCTGGATGTTTCACTTGAAAGCATAAAATATCTAATTGGAGCATTGTCTCCTCCATTATATGGTGATCCCGCTGAAATTCCTTTCATATGCACAAATATTTAAGGAAATTTCTGCAATACTAGGTTTTCATAAGGCCTTTAGGGTTAGTTGTCCCTTTTTACATTGCTCTTTACATGCTTTCCCATCTCCCTCCTCATTTAATCTGCATATGGTAATTTCCCCCTTGATTTCTTATCTCTATTTCCCCTTCCTTGGGAGACTTCTTCCTTGCCTCTGGTCCCTTATATCCATCTAACTTCTGTGGTTATTTGTATTGAAACACACAAGTCTAAAGCATTTCATTCACATTTGTGGAAGAAACGTGAAATATGTGTTGTTTTGCATCTGTATTAACCTTGCTCTGGGTGATTGCTTCTAGTTCCATAAAGTTACCTCCAAGGTTCATAATTTTGCTTTTCTTAGCAGCTGAATAATATTCCATGGTGTAAATTCCCAACAATTTCATCACTCAACCAGCAATTGATGGACATCTAGTTTATTTTCACTTCCTTGCAATTATGAATACAGTCACAATAGGTTGTTTTCAAAAACACTATTGCTATGAATAGGATGATCTTAATATCTGCTTTCAGTTCTCTTCGGTCTTTACCTGGAAGTAAAATTATGACAGCTTACGGTAATCCTATGTTTAATTTTTGAAGAACCTATGAGCTGCTTTCCAGGGTGGCTATACCAATTTATAATCCCACCAACAGTATACACTTTCCACATTCATTATAAGTCCTGTTATTAATACTTTTGTGGGAGCTATCCTAATGGATATGAAGTGTTGTCCTACTGAGGTTACCCCATCTCTCTGCCTATAATAGACAATACAAGTGATGATAATGATGACGATGATGATGATGATAGATGCATGGTGAGAGCAGAACCTGGAGTGCATTCTGCATGTGCACACCAGGAAGGTCATTTCAATGTCCCTAGCCCATGTGGGAACTGTCAGTTGATTCCCTTGTACTTAGGTAGTGGGTAGAATTTGCCCATGTTATGAATACTGTTTCAAGACCAAAAACTGTCTAGACAATTGTTTGAAAGGAAAAATGGTGGTGTTTCAGGAAACAAGGTCTAGAACTTTAATGTCTGCCTCCTGGAATTCTCAGCCAACCACCCTTTAAAAATTATTATCCTTGTGTGCATAGACCAAAAACCCTGATAGAACAAACCAAGATCCTTCCATATTTTCATTTGACAGAAACTCCCTGTAGCCTTACTGGAACCTTATATACAGTCTCATGACTCACTGTGCAAGGTAGCACAGCTCCTGAGCGTCTAATGCCTCCTTCTCTGTATAGACCCTTCTCTTATTAACAGAGTACTATTCTAAGTAACCAGTGTTATAACTGCTGTTTTTGCCAGTAAGCAACTAGGCAAAGCATAGTTACCTTTACCCTAGCCCTTGGGGTTGTTGTGGATTCCCCTGGTGCTGGGAACCTCAATATCTGGAGCCCCTCCATTTTATACTGATGCCAATTAACCCAAAAAGGCAGGATATAAATCAGAAGATGTAAGTAACGTGGCTGAGAGTACCTATATGTCAATTCAAAAATCTGAATTATATACAATACTCATTGTTAGCATTTTTTTCCAGGCTCTGCCCGACAGTTACCTGGCAACAGCCAGATGTGCCTGACTCACTATAAAAGGAGCTGCTTGCCCCTTCCACTCCCTCTTGTTTTCTTGCTCCTGCTCTGTCCCCTTGTTCCCCATTCCCCTACCCCCCTCTATCTCTCCATGTACTCATAACTAGCCTCTACTGCTCTACTCTCTCTCTCTCTCTCTCTCTCTCTCTCTCTCTCTCTCTCTCTCTCTCTCTCCTCTACTCCCACAACTCCCCTTCCCATGCCCTGAATAAATTCTATTCTATATTATACCATTGTGTGGCTGATCTCTCAGGGGGAAGGAATGCCTCAGCATGGGCTCATGGAGGAACCCCCTTACCTCACACCTGACTATACATCCACTAAGAATATCCCCTCTCCCTTTATCTTTTGTATAAAACACAGCATTTGGTGCTGTGACTCGGATTTAGAAACTCTGCAGGTTCACATCCCCCTACTACCACATGGAGAGTCACCACTTGCTAGCCCCAATTCAGGTAACTTGTAAGCTCCTTTCTCCCCACTCATCAGAGTAAACATCTGCCTGGTTTCAGGGGAGAGTTCTTGAACTCAGAGCCACCCCTGTGCTGGGCTGGAGAATGGAGACATTCAGTCTTTAAGACTGGTCTTTTCACTGATCCTCATTCTAGTGCATCTTCCCTTGAGTGAGATTATCCTTACTCCTCTAATGTCATTCCTTTCTCACTGCTGCAAATCTTAGGCCTAGATGAACTATTCTCCTACCATCACTCAGGGCACCACCCCAGAGCCCAGCCTCCAAGCTCACCACATGATTACCTGGTGATCTTGCCTAGCTGTCATTCTCTCTAGTTTTTAATTTTATCCTCAGTATGCTGGTAGAGGTAATTAATAACTCTACTCTCTCCCAACAGGTTGGTCTTCACCGCTTTGTCCTTACTCACTGAAGCATTTCTAGGTCTAATACATAGTGCCCAATAGGCAATATCTCTACATGGCCACTAAAGTGGCACTGTAAAAACACCTCCCTTGCTACTGTTTTGTGACATAGGCTTTTCGCTCATTCCCTCACCACTTGCCCCACTCCTGGTGTGCTTCCTGAAAAGTAGCTTTCACCCCACCCTTCTTCTCAACTATTGCTGCCGTGGTCACTGCTGCTGTGTCTGGCCACCTAGGGGACAGGACAGTGCAAGGAGTGGGCAGGGAAGAAAGGGAATGAAGCCAGTAGCCCAGCTTTGTTCAGGACTGCTGTGGGCAAACTTTCACCCCATTTCTCTCTTGCTGAATTCAATCAGCCTATTTATATTAAAGATGTTCTGTCAGCAGAGTGGAAATCAAGAAATATGTTACACTTGGAGAGGGGTTATGCCTGTATTTTCACAGGAAAAGAAAAGCTATGGATTTCTTCCAAGTTGATAAGAATCAGACATGGGCATACATCCCAAGGCAAAAAGACAAACTGCTGCTTTTGCACACCTTGGCCCACATCCCTGGTCCAACGTGAAACTGCACAGTGCCTATGGACACAGGGATATAGGAACAGACAGCAGCTGGTACCCTCAGTTCTGGTCCGTGCCCAGGACTGAACTGATCTGGCCAAACAGCTCCCTGAACTCAAATTCCATGTGGGAGAGCGCTGGAACATCAGAAGTGTGGATACTTCTGAGAAGTCAGAGAAGAATACACTCTGCCCACAGTCCAGAAACAAGAGGGAATAGCATAGTGCCAACTGTGTCCACTGGGTGCAAGGACCTACATGAGTAATCAGGGGCAGAACCCTTTGATTCCTACCCACGCCTAGAGCTGGAAGACAGTCTCCAGGAATGCCAAAACTGGTGAGAGCAGAGCACCTGTTCTCAGGAAAGGCTGAAAGAAAACAGGAAAATAGTTCTACATGAGTGCTGACACAGAGGCCTATAGCAGGGCCAAGTCACTCCCAGAAACAGCAAGACAAGCAAACACCAGAGACAACCCAATGGCTAGAGGCAAGTGCAGGAAACTAATCAACAGAAACCAAGACTACTAGGCATCATCAGAGCCCAGTACACCCACCAAAGAAAATACTGGATATCCAAACACACTAGAAAAGCAATTGACATCACATTTTTTGATAATGATGGTGGACTTTAAGAAAGACATAAAGAACTCCCTTAGAGAAGTGCAGGAAAGCACAAATTAACAAGTAGAACCCTTAGAGAGGAAACAAAAAATCACTGAAAGAATTACAGGAAAACACAACCAAACAGGAAATTGAAATTGAAAATGGAAATGGAAACAATAAAGAAAGCACAAAGGGAGAGAACCCTGGATATAGAAAAACAATGGAAGAGATAAGGAGTCGGAGACACAAGCATCACCAACAGAATACAAGAGATAGAAGAGAGAATATCAGGGGCAGAAGATACCATAGAAAACATCAACACAACTGTCAAAGATAATGTAAAATGCAAAAAGCTACTAGTCCAAAACATGCAAGAAATCCAGGACACAATGAGAAGATCAAACCTAAGGATAATAGGTATAGAAGAAAGTGAAGACTCCCAATTTAAGGGGTTAGTAAATATATTCAACAAAATTATAGAAGAAAACTTCCCTAATCTAAAGAAAGAGATGTCCATAAACATACAAGAAGCCTACAGAACTCCAAATAGATTGGACCAGAAGAGAAATTTCTCCTGTCACATAATAGTTAAAAAACCAAATGCACAAAACAAAGAAAGAATATTAAAAGCAGTAAGAGAAAAAGTTCAAGTGACATATAAAGGCAGACTAATAAGAATTACACCAGATGTCTCACCAGAGATTATGAAAGTCAGAAGATCCTGGGCAGATTTCATACAGACCCTAAGAGAACACAAATGCCGGCCCAAGTTACTGTATCCAGCAAAACTTCCAATTAACATACATGGAGAAACCAAGATATTCCATGACAAAACCAAATTTATGCAATATCTTTCTAGAAATCGAGTCCTACAAAGGATAATAGATGGAAAACTCCAACACAAGGAGAGAAACTACACCGTATAGAAAGCAAGAATATAATTTCCTTGCAATGAAACCAAAAGAGAGACAAACAAACAAAATTCCACTGCTAACAATGAAAATAACAGGAAGCGACAATCACTATTCCTTAATATCTCTCAACATCAACGGACTCAATTCCCCAATAAAAAGACATAGACTAAAAGACTGGATATAAAAAGAGGACCCAACATTTTGCTGCCTGCAGGAAACACACCTCAGAAAGAAAGACAGACACTACCCCAGAGTAAGTGGCTGGAAAACAACTTTTCAAGAAAACGGCCCAATTCATTTTAAATTTTGTGTAGAGAATATAAGAAAGTATTTGCTGACTGAAGCCAGAGAAAAAAATAGACCTGAATTTCTTCAGGGTTGGCAGACTGCTGTTACAAAGTGTATTCCACAACAGAAAAATGACAGTGACTGTGGAGTCTTTGTGCTCCAGTACTGCAAGTGCCTCGCCCTAGAGCAGCCTTTCCAGTTTTCTCAAGAAGACATGCCTCGAGTGCGGAAGAGAATCTATAAGGAGCTGTGTGAGTGCCGGCTCCTGGACTGACACTCACTCAGCAGGGACTCCAGAAGGCGCCATGTTGGAGCAGATGGTTTGTTACTTGAATCTCCAAACACTTACTGAATCTTTACAGATACTTCAGATTGGTGGTATTGGGCCACTTATTGTTACCTCAGATTTATTTTTGCCCTTCATTTCTCCCGCTATCATGTACTTTTTTTTTAATGTTCAATTTAGTTTCATTTTTAACTTTATGGATTCCATACGTCCCTCCCATATTTAATATTTATTATCGAAACGCATGCATATAGACAGAGCATGCAGTAAAGAGTATTTAAAAAAAGCCTAGTAGATTTGGTGCAGCTTTTGAAACATAGTTAGATGTGAACTGAATACAGGTTTAAAAGTTAACCCCAGAACCTAAAAATGCAAGATGTTTTTGATACAGCATAGTCAGAATAGATGTTCCCCATGGCATAAAGGGTAGCTAGGAGTGTTGTGGAAAGCCAGTCATGTTTCCCTTACAGCACCTTTTGCTCATCCCTCCGATGAGTCTCCAGCATGAGACGCATTCCTTCTGAAGGCCAGAGGTGCTGTTCTGCTGAGGGATGTGGTGCTTACAAGCACAGTGCTGTTTGAGAAGAGTTAAGGTATGAGGAAAAGCAGCTTCCTTGGGTGCCAGTTACCTTATTTTCTAAAAAGGCAAGGGAAGGGGTTATTTTGATTTGTCTGAGACAAAGTCTCACTATGTAGCCTAAGCTGTCCTGGAGCTCCCAGTACCTAGGCTGGCCTCAAACTCAAGCTAAACCTGTCTCTGTCTCCTAGTCTGGTAACATAGTACATACCAATACACTCTACAGGAAGAGTCTCATTTTGGTTTTAAGATTTATAATATGTAGAATAAATCTCATGAAGGTTTTTCCTGAGACACTGAATTTTCTTGGATTTTTTTTTCTGGGTTTGACTTGTAAAAAAAAAACAGCATTCATCAAACTCATAGTTAAATAAATGAGAATTTGGCTTTCATGGAAGTAATTCACTAGTTATCACCTCTCTGTGTTGCTTCCCATGTACTCCAAGGCATTTAAAATTTACCAAAAATGTTTCTACTTTAAGGTATATAAAATGCAAACACTCAAGGTAGAAGATTGGCATATGGTCTTTTGCAGATGGTGGGAGAAGAGGGGAGGGAGGCAGCACTGAGGACCCTGGGAGAGAGCAGTGTGGAGGGACGCTCTCCCCTGTCTTTTCTGGTGCCTCAACATCCCAAAGAGCTCGTTTGGCTTCCACAAGAACAAGCTGAGTGCTGGACTCAAGAACCGCCTGTTAGTGAGTGGGCTGTACAGTAGTCCTGTCCTATGGATTAGGAAGAGGGGGAGCTTGCATCTCTAATCTGGCCTCTCGTGACATGTTTGAAAGGAATAGAAGATGCATATTAAGCTGAACCAGTTTTTCTTTTCCTCCCAGAATTGAAGGAGGGAGGCGTAAGGAACTTGTGTAGAAAACTACCAAGTACACGACAGAAGATAGCTGTCCAGTTCGACAGAAGATAGCTGCCCAGTTCGGCATGAGATGTTTGAAAAACAAAAGAGGCAAAATGGCCGAATAGGGCTTAACTGCCTCAGTTAGGGCAGAGTCACCTAGGTTTACACGCAGGATTAGCAGCAGCAGCGCGACACAGGCAGGAGCCCTGGCACTCTTCTCTCCTCAGTTAGTCCTCAGCATAAAGTCAGGTCAGCATTTCTTGTGCTTCAGGTCATTAACAACTGAGGTAGAGGCATTTTATGTTGCTACAAGTTACTGTTTCTGTAGTACTGGGACTGAACGCAGGGCCCACTCACATGTTAGACAAGCTCTACCACTGAGCCACCACCTTAGCCCTCTGTACAATTTTGTATTTTGAGACATGGTCTTAGGACGTTGCCTAGGCTGGCCTTGAGTTTGTTCAGTGGCTGAGCCTGGTCTTCAGTTTATATTCTTGTCACCCAGGTAACCAGGAATAAGGCCAGCCCTACCAGCCCAGGCTGCTTGAAGGTCTTTTAGGGAAGGGGTTTGGGGAGCAGGGTCTTATGTGACAGAGTAGCTTCACACTTGCCATGTAGCTGAAGGTGACCTCAAATTCCTAGTGCTCTCCTGGGTGCTAGGATTTTAGGTCTCTGTCATCATGACCAGCTAAGGACAGAATTAGACCAGCATGAACTTCTTCAAAATTCATGTGCAAGACATTACTATGGGATTTTTTTGGTATGCCTGTACTGAAAAAGCCAGTAGTAAGATGGCCGACTCAGATGTCTTAAGGGAGTATCTCACTTCCCCAGTGAGAGACTTCATGCAGAAGTTACAGTTGGGTTCCTTTGGAATCTTGTTGAAGTGGTTTAGTCCAGGCTGGCCTCATACTTGCAGTCCTGCCTCAGCCTACCTAATGTTTAGATTCCATGGTGCACCAGTGGTCACCTCAGCTGTGAGGCATGCAGGAATAACAGACTCGAGCCATCAGACTCTCTCCCTTCTGCCCTGACAGGACACCCTCAGGTGCACATTCAGCCTGCTCTAGCCTACATGCTGGGTGTTTTCCGTATGTCCCAAACCTGTGTCTGTCATGAGTGAAACTTGGTCTCAGCACACTGTTGTTCTTTCTCTTCTTATAATTACATGTAAACTCTGTTTAGCCTTCAAATCCTAGATTGCAGAATCTTTTGTCTCGGTGTTTGCAGTAATGCTTTGCTGTTGCTGGCTTGGCACTGAACTTTGATGCCCATAAAATCCTGGCAGACTTACGTCACTGGGGATGAATGTAAGCCTTGCACAAACTTAGAGCTATTCACATACGATGATCCTTCAGCAAGCTGCCCAGTCCTCATGGCAGACTTACTTACCTGGCTGTAGCTGCTTCTTTCCTTTTGTTAAACCTCTAGCAATCAATGTAGATTTAACTCATCTTTTAGTTTTCTTAGGAATCACGCAGACTTAACTTTCAGTTGGCCTCTCAAGGAAGAGAAAAGAAGTTGCTGCCAATAATTTCACAGCACATTTTTGGCTTTGCACTGTGTTCTCTGTTCACCATTGAATATGAATAGCATGGTCATCGGGAGTTTATGATTGGAGAACAACAGTACTAGATACAGCCTGTACTCGTCTAATGTGACTTGTCCCTTTCCTCTGCAGTTGGGGCTCACTGCTTCTTCCCTGCCTTAGGAGCCATTGGGGGTCTGAGTGGGTCAGAGACAGTGAGTTAACAGTGTCAACTAAATACACTGATTATGTGCTGTGCTTCATTATGTTAAGAGACCAAGTTAATCAACGGTTATACAGTACATAGTCTTGCTATGTGTTAAGCTCTGCCTCTTGGCTAGTAGATGTCTAAAATCTGGGGAATAGCATCCAAGAAGTACTATTGTATTTGGGGGGTTACAAAAGCAGACCTAGACAAGTGTTCACTTGAATGATACCTGTTGGTCAGAAAGATTTTATTAAAAGATTATGATCATGTAAAAATTACAGTCAGTACTCAACCCTTCTAGCAAAATATTTTTTTGAAAAATAAACTAAATGCCTTTATAAAAAAAAAAAAAAAAAAAAAAAAAAAACGGCCCAAAGAAATAAGCTAGAGCTGCCATTCTAATATCAAATAAAATTGACTTTCAACCAAAAGTCATCAAAAAAGATACAAAAAGACACTTCATATTCATCAAAGAAAAAATCCACCAAGATTAACTCTCAATCCTAAATATATATGCTCCAAATTCAAGGGCACCTACATTCATAAAAGAAACCTTACTAAAGCTCAACGCACACATTGTACCTCACACGATAATAGTAGGAGATCTCAACACCCCACTCTCATCACTGGACAGATCATGGGAACAGAAATCAAACAAAGATGTAAAGAAATTAACAGAAGTTATTAACCAAATGGATTTAACAGATATTTACAGAACATTCCATCCTAAAACAAAAGGATATACCTCCTTCTCAGCACCTCATGGGACTTTCTCCAAAATTGACCATATAATCGATCAAAAACAGGCCTCAACAGATACAGGAAGATAGAAATAATCCCATGCATCCTACCAGATCACCACACACTAAGACTGGTCTTCAATAACAACAATAATGACAGAAAGCCCACATATACATGGAAGTTGAACAATGCTCTACTCAATGACAACTTGGTCAAGGAAGAAATAAAGAAAAAGTAAAGACTTCTTAGAATTTAATGAAAAGGAAGAAATAACATTCCAAATCTTATGGGTACTAAGTAAATGAAAGCGATACTAAGAGGAAAACTCATAGCTCTCAGTGCCTGCAAAAAGAAACAGGAGAGATCATATGTGAGCAGCTTGACAGTACACCTTAAAGCTGTAGAACAAAAAGAACTAAATAAACCCAAGAGGAGTAGAAGGCAGGATATAATCAAACTCAGAGCTGAAATCAACCAAGTAGAAATGAAAAGAACTATACAAAGAATCAACAGAAGCAGGAGCTGGTTCTTTGAGAAAATCAACAAGATAGATAAACCTTTAGTCAGACTAACCAGAGGTCACAGAGAGTATATCCAAATTAAGAAAATCGGAAAAAAGGGGAGACAACAACAGAATCTGAAGAAATTTAAAAAAATCATCAGATCCTACTACAAAAGCCTATATTCAACAAAACTGGAAAATGTGGAGGAAATGAACAATTTTCTAGACAGATACCAGGTACTAAAGTTAAATCTGGAAGAAATAAATCATCTAAACAATGCCATAACTCCTAAAGAAATAGAAGCAGTTATTAAAAGTCTCCCAACCAAAAAATCTCAGGTTCAGATGTGTTCAGTGCAGAATTCTATCAGACCTTCATAGAAGACCTCATACCAATACTATCCAAACTATTCCACAAAATTGAAACAGATGGAGCACTACCGAATTCCTTCTATGAAGCCACAATTACTCTCATACCAAAACCACACAAAGACCCAACAAAGAAAGAGAACTTCAGACCAATTTCCCTTATGAATATTGATGCAAAAATACTCAATAAAATTCCTGCAAACTTAATCTAAGAACACATCAAAATGATCATCCATCATGATCCAGTAGGCTTCATCTCAGGGATGCAGGGATGGTTTAATATACGAAAATCCATCAATGTAATCCACTATATAAACAAACTCAAAGATAAGAAACACATGATCATTTCTTTTTTTTTTTTTTGATTTTTTTTTTATTAACTTGAGTATTTCTTATATACATTTCGAGTGTTATTCCCTTTCCCGGTTTCCGGGCAAACATCCCCCTCCCCCCTCCCCTTCCTTATGGGTGTTCCCCTCCCAACCCTCCCCCCATTGCCGCCCTCCCCCCATAGACTAGTTCACTGGGGGTTCAGTCTTAGCAGGACCCAGGGCTTCCCCTTCCACTGGTGCTCTTACTAGGATATTCATTGCTACCTATGGGGTCAGAGTCCAGGGTCAGTCCATGTATAGTCTTTAGGTAGTGGCTTAGTCCCTGGAAATGATCATTTCATTAGATGGTGAGAAAGCATTTGACAAAGTTCAACACTACTTCACGATAAAAGTCCTAGAAAGATCAGGAATTCAAGGCCCATTCTAAACACAGTAAAAGCAATATGCAACAAACCAGTAGCTAACATTAAACTAAATGGAGAGAAACTTGAAGCAATCCCACTAAAATCAGGGACTAGTCTGCACATTCTCTCCCTACTTATTCAATATAATACTCGAAGTCCTAGCCAGAGCACTCAGACAGTGAAAGGAGGTCAAAGGGATAAAAATTGGAAGGGAAGAAATTAAAATACTACTATTTGCAGATGATATGATAGTGTACTTAAGCCACCCCAAAAGTTCCACCAGAGCACTACTTAACCTGATAAACAACTTCAGCAAAGTATCAGGGTATAAAATTAACTCAAACAAATCAGTAGCTTTCCTCTACTCAAAGGATAAAGAGGCTGAGAAAGAAATTAAGGAAATGACACCCTTCACAATAGCCCCAAATAACATAAAATATCTTGGTGTGACTTTAACAAAGCAAGTGAAAGATCTGTATGACAAGAACTTCAAATCTCTGAAGAAAGTAATTGAGGAAGATCTCAGAAGTTGAAAAGATCTTCCAAGCTCATGGATTGTCAGGATTAATATAGTAAAGATGGATATATATATATATATATATATATATATATATATATATATATGGCCCCCAAGTTCTACATTATTTCGCTCTGTACATAGTGAGCCTCAGTCACCCTCATCAGCAATCCTCAGTGCCCATGTGGCAGAGGGACCAATCACCAATATAACTACTCATCTTTGTCTACCCAATGTTATAACTCCCTCTTGCCCCAACTGTATTTTTGTCCTTCAGTGTGTGACAACATACACTCCCCTGGAGCCACAAGCTGCCCACGTTCCTGTGTCTGACTCACCCACAGGCTGTACTCCTCAGATTCAGCCCTTCCTGCCACTACAGCCTCCAGTGCTATGCTCCTAATACTGGGACTTGAGGATTGCCTATGGCTTCTGCTTGTGCAGGAGCCATTTCAGAAAGAAAGGCACTGCTGCCTGACCCTGACCATGGGCTGTATCTAGGACCTTCTGAGCCAGTGGGCCTGCCCAACCACAAGAAATCAGGAGCCCAATCTGACCCATCATTACTCTGCTGACCTGCTGGGGTCACCCATTTCCACCCCTTCATTGTGTCTACTGTCAAGGTCACATACAGGCAGATCTGCAAACTGAGTACTTTGTATCTCTGCAGAAAGCAAATCTTGCAACATGCACACAAGTCTTCTGTCCCACAGTGACTCCACCTGCCTGTTCCATCCTCTGTTGGCATCGCTCATCTTTCTCTTGTCATCTGCACAGAAAGAGAACTCATAAACATAGTCTATCTAATTGGAGCCAGCTTCTGAGGAGCTGCTTCATGGTACCCCAATTCCCTTGTTTTCTTTATGCTCCACACGGTCTGTCCTCAGTTGAAGACACTGGCTGATGAAGAAGGGGAAATGTACTCCACGTCACCTGGCACCAATCATGTTGGGCTGTGCTCCCTGTATTGTATATTTGCAAAATACACTATTGATACTATTGGGGAAAATTGCCTTGTGAAAGGAAACACATTAAAACCCAAGATTAAATATACAGCCACCCAAGTGCAGACCGACAGGAGCCGGATGTTATCGCTCCTGAGAGACACAGCCAGAATACAGCAAATACAGAGGCGAATGCCAGCAGCAAACCACTGAACTGAGAATAGGACCCCCGTTGAAGGAATCAGAGAAAGAACTGGAAGAGCTTGAAGGGGCTCGAGACCCCATATGTACAACAATGCCAAGCAACCAGAGCTTCCAGGGACTAAGCCACTACCTAAAGACTATACATGGACTGACCCTGGACTCTGACCTCATAGGTAGCAATGAATATCCTAGTAAGAGCACCAGTGGAAGGGGAAGCCCTGGGTCCTGCTAAGACTGAACCCCCAGTGAACTAGACTGTGGAGGGGAGGGCGACAATGGGGGGAGGGATGGGAGGGGAACACCCATAAGGAAGGGGAGGGGGGAGGGGGATGTTTGCCCAGAAACCGGGAAAGGGAATAACACTCGAAATGTATATAAGAAATACTCAAGTTAATAAAAAAAAAAAAAAAAAAGACACGTGCTCCACTATGTTCATAGCAGCCTTATTTATAATAGCCAGAAGCTGGAAAGAACCCAGATGTCCTTCAACAGAGGAATGGATACAGAAAATGTGGTACATCTACACAATGGAATATTACTCAGCTATCAAAAACAATTATGTGAAATTCATAGGCAAATGGTTGGTACTGGAAAATATCATCCTAAGTGCGGTAACCCAATCAAAGAAAAACACACACTCAAGTTAATAAAAAAAAAAAGAAGAGATACTTTTAACATATTTGTATTTATGAAAACACTATATAATAGTTGACATCTGCAGAGCAATTAGTAGGTCAAAGCTTTTTGATATTGGTATTGGTTATCTCTGATAAGAAATATTTTTATGTATAGTGTTTCCTATATAAATGAGGAAAACTCATTTCTCAAGATACAGTATTTTGAAAATGTTCATATATATTTAGTTCCATCAGATGCTTTGAGAACAATTAATAGCTTTATTGAAATAGTTGTTAGGTGTTTCATTGTTCTGCATAGTAAATTTGTTTTAAAAATAAAAAAAAACCCAAGATTAAAATATACAACTAATTTTGGAAGAGTAGTCAACCTGAAAAAAACATTTTTTTAAAAAAAATTAAAAACCAAAGATGTTTAAAGTAACATGTGGAGATAAAAGGCTATGAACAAACAAAGAAATGTCTTTTTTTTGTCTCTTGTTAGAAAGTCAGAGGCAAAATTTCAAATTACCATAGAAAATCCAGCATTGAGCTGTTTAGGGGAAGCTTGGGAAGATTTGTATAGAGTATCTTGCCTTTCTTTTAGATCAGTGACTTAAATAGCAGCATGCCAAGAACAACAGTGGAAGACAGCAACAAAAGTAAGTCAGCTCAGACAGTGCCATTAGACGTGGCTCTCTTCCGGTAAGCTCACCCAGTGAGCAGCTGTAGGGAGATGCAAGCTCACAGGTGACCTCCCAAAGCCTGCTAGCAGCACCCATACTTAAAGCCAATTCATTTTCTGCCATCCAGTGTTTCCCAGTGTGCCTGAATAACTTCCAAACAGAGAAGAATTTTCTGAAAGTGTTCAGAAAATATTTCCCTTAGGTTTTCGTAGCTACAAGCTCCTCATGAAACCGGAGAATGTAGATCGAGGTGAATCAATTAGCACATTAATTTCTGTGAGGGTATTTTATTTATCTTTAAAGAAGTCAAGCAAACTGCATGAGACCAACAGAAAATGAGCCAATGTGTGTTCATAATGAAGTCTGGGATATAGAAAAAAGCTCCCAAGATCTGACCTAGCTTTAAAGAGAGCAGCAAATCCAGAATAAAAGATTACCACATATGGCTTCTAATTGACATTGATTTTGTGCTTTTTGAAAATTTGCCCAGTACAAATAACTTCTACCTTCAAGGGGTTATTTGAGGAAAATATTATAAGTGAGCTCTCAACCATTCATACATATCCAGATGTTTGGAGAGTGCTTATGATTATCAACATCCTTAAACTGATAAAGTAAGCCTCTGTATTCTAGAGAGAGAACTGGATTTGTTATTTTTAATGCTACACAATGCAAAACCCAATGCTGCATGCTCCTAAAAATGTATCCAAAGTTACCTGTGCTCATAGGCAACGCTTGTTTGTGTATATTTTCTTTATTATATAGGGGCTGTAATAGAATCCCATGGTGAAAGGAAGACAAACCATTTCAATAAGCATCTGCTACTTTTCTGGAAAAAAAAAAGACTGGGAAAGAGGTGTTGGTTTTGTTTTGTTTTCATTTGCTTTTGTATGATCATGTTGATGTCATGTGAGAAAGGGAACCTAAGCCCCATCTGTGGCCACTTGAGTTGTCCATGTGAAGCACACAGTACACAAAAACATGAACTACCTGGTCTCTTTATGATGGCCAACTTATTCTAGTTTGCTGTAAAATAATGAGTATAATCACTCCAAAACAAAAAAAATGTAATAGTCACATAATTAAAAAGAGGCCCACAGCTGACCCTGTACCACAACTCTCTGTACACAGATCCCTCAGAGAGAGAGCTGGTCACCCAGTAGTGCTGACATACAGGCTTATAGGAGGGGCAAGCCACTGTCAGAGACAGCAAGACTAGGTAACAGCAGAGATAAACAGATGGGGAGAGGAAACGGCAAGAACCTAAACAACAGGAAAAAAAGGCCACTTGGCATCATCAGAACCCAGTTCCCCCAACAAAGAGAGCCCTGGATACTCCAAAACAGCAGAAAAGCAAGATTTTGATTTAAAATCACAGCACATGATGATGTTAGAGGACATTAAGACAGACATAAATAACTCCCTTGAAGAAATAAAGGACAAAATAGGTAAACAGGTAGAAGCCCTTAAAAAGGAAACACAAAAATCAGCCAAACAGGCAAAGGAATTGAACAAAACCATCAAGGATCTAAAAATAGAAATAGAAAACAATAAAGAAATCACAAAGGGAGACAACCGTGGAGATAGAAAACCTAGGAAAGAGATCAGGAACCATAGCTGCAAGCATCACCAACAGAATATAAGAGATAGCAACCGAGTTCAGGAGTCCTACATCTGCCTCCTAAATGCTGGGATTATAAAGGTGTACATCACTCCCCCCAGGCTGGTTCTGTATTTCTCAAATGACCTTTATGAAAAAAAAAAAGAATATAAGAGATAGAAGAATCTCAAAGGCAATAGATGCCAAACAAAACACTGACACAACCTTCACAGAAAATGCAAAACGAAAAAAGCTCCTAATCCAAAACATACAGGAAATCCAGGACAAAATGAGGACATTAAATCTAAGGATAATAGGTGTAGAGGACAGCAAAGATTCCCAACTTAAAGAGTCAGAAAATATCTTCAACAAAATTATAGAAGAAAATGTCCCTAACCTAAAGAAAGAGATGTACATGAATGTACAAGAAGCCTACAGAACTACAAATGGATTGGACCAGAAAAGAAATTCCTCCCTTCACAAAATAGTCAAAACACCAAAAACATAAAACAAAGAAAGAATATTATAAGCAGTAAGGAGAAAAATTCAAGTAACATACAAAGGCAGACATATCATAATCATACCAGACTTTTCAAAAGAGACTATGAAAACTAGAACACCCTGGGAAGATGTCATACAGACCCTAAGAGAACACAAATGCCAGCCCACGCTACTATATCCAGCAAAAGTCTCAATTAACATAGATGGAGAAATCAAGATAGTCCATGATGAAACCAGTTTTATACAATGTCTTTCAACAAAACCAGCCCTACAAAGGATAATAGATGGAAAACTCCAATACAAGGAGGGAAACTATACCCTAGAAAAAGCAAGAAAGTAATCTTCTTGCAACAAACCCAAAAGAAGAGAGCCACACAAACATAACTCCACCTCTAACCCCAAAATAACAGGAAACAGCAATCACTGTTCCTTAATTTCTCTTAACATCAATTATTGTGGTTTGCCCTGAAGTTATCTGTATTTTGATGCTAATTCCACTCCCCCAAGGACAGCTGCCTAGTCAAGTTTCAGAACTCAGGTAACTTCACCAGAACCACCTCCTCAGTGAATTTGTAAAGTACAGGTGAGGGGCAGGTACAGGATAGAAGGAGGCCTGTCATTGGAGGAGAAGGAAGGATGGGTGGGAGAGAAGTTTGAAGGAAGAGGAGACTAGAGGAGAAAGGAGAGACAGGACAGAGGAGAGGGTGAGAAGCCATGGCAGGTGATGTTAAGATTCTGCTCTGTGTATTTACAAGTTGTTATTACTGTTCCTAAGGAATGGATGGTACCAGGCTTTGTATGTTTAAGTTGGCAATTATATCTTATTAGTTGGATCTAAGATTATTGTTTTGTGTGTTCTTTTATGTGACGGTTTGAGTGTAGGAAAGTGTGCAGCGGCAGGAGACAATGGGCCACCGGGGAGTTGAGATGTGATTCCGCCAAGACATCTAGCAGATATCTTGGGGTACTGAGGTGCCAGACCTAGCAGGATAAAAGAAAACTATATTTTTTTATTTTTTATATTTTTACAACAACAATCAATGGTCTCAATTACCCAAATAAAATGAGATAGACTAACAGACTGGATAGGGAAAGAGGACCCAGAATTTTGCTCCATATAGAAAGCACCCCTCAGTGACAAAGACAAACATTACTTCAGAGTAAAAAGCTAGAAAACAATTTTCCAAGCAAAAGGTCTGAGAAACAAACATTCTAATACCTAATAAAATCAACTTTCACCCAAGAGTCATCAAAAAAAGATAAAAAAGGAAACTTCATATTCATCAAAGAAAAAAGCCATCACAATGAACTTTCAATTCTGAATATCTTTGCACCAAACACAAGGGCACCTACATCATAAAAAATAATTAATAAAGCCCAAAGCACACATTGCACCACACACAATAATAGCAGGAGATGTCAATCAATCAATCATGACAGATCTTGGAAACAGAAACTAAACAGAAACACAGAGAAACTAACAGAAGTTATGAACCAAATGGATTTAACAGAAATCTATAAGACATGTCATCCTAAAACAAAAGAACATGCCTTTTTCTCAGCACCTCATAGTACCTTCTGCAAAATTTATCATATAATTGGTCACAAATCAGGCCTCAACAGAGACAAGAAGATTGAAATAATCCCATGCATCCTATAAGATCACCATGTACTTAGACTGGTCTTCAATAGCAACAAAAAGGACAGAAAGTCCACATACACCTCGAAGCTGAACAATGCTCTACTCAATGATAAATTGGTCAAGGAAGAAAATAAGAAAGAAATTAAACACTTTTTAGAATTTAATGACAGTGAAGGCAGAACATGCCCAAACATACAGGACACAATGAAAGCAGTGCTGAAAGGAAAACACATGGCTTTGAGTGACTCCAAAAAGAAACTGGAGAGAGCATACACTAGCAGCTTGACAGCACACCAAAAAGCTCTAAAAAAAGCAAATTCACCCAAGAGGAGTAGAGAGCAGGAAATAATCAAACTCAGGGCCGAAATCAAGTAGAAACAAAAAGAAATATACAAAAAATCAACAAAATTAGGAGCTGGTTATTTCAGAAAATCAACAAGATAGATTAAACCCTTAGCCAGAATAACCAGAAGGCACAGAAAGAGTATCCAAATTAACAAAATCAGAAATGAAAAGGGAGACATAACAGAAACTGAGGAAATTCAAAAAAATCATCACATCCTACTACAAAAGCCTATACTCAACAAAACTGAAAAATCTGGATGGAATGGACAATTCTTGTGACAGATACCAGGTACCAAAGTTAAATCAGGATCAGATAAACCATCTAAACAACCCCATAACTCCTAAAGAAATAGAAGCAATAATTAAAATTCTCCTAACCGAATAAAAGCCCAGGACCAGATGGGTTTAATGCTGAATTCTATCAGACCTCCATAGAACACCTCATACCAATACTCTCCAAACTATTCCACAAAATTGAAACAGATGGAGCACTACCCAATTCCTTCTATGAAGCCACAATTACTCTTATACCTAAACCACAAAAAGGCCCAATGAAGAAAGAAAACTTCAGAACAATTTCCCTTGTGAATATCGATGCAAAATTACTCAATAAAATTCTCACAAACCGAACCCAAGAACACATCAAAACGATCTTCCATCATGATCAAGGCCTCATCCCAAGGATGCAGAGAAGGTTCAATATAAGGAAATCCATCAACATAATCCACTATACAAACAAGCTCAAAGGAAAAAAAACACATAATCATCTCACTGGATGCTGACAAATCATTTGACAAAATTCAATACACTTTCATGTTAAAATTCTTGGAAAGATCAAGAATTCAAGGCCCATACCTAAACATAGTAAAAGGCATGTACAGCAAACCAGTTGCTAACATTAAACTAAATGGAGAGAAACTTGAAGCAATCCCACTAAAATCAGGGACTAGACAAGGCTGCCCACTCTCTCCCTACTTATTCAATATAGTATTTGAAGTCCTAGCCAGAGCAATCAGACAACAAAAAGAGATCAAAGGGATACAAATTAGAAAACAAGAAGTCAAAAATGTCACTCTTTGCAGATGATATGATAGTATACTTAAGTGATCCCAGTAATTCCGCCAGAGAACTTCTGAAACTGATAAGTAAATTCAACAAAGTGACTGAATATAAAATTAACTCAAATAAATCAGTTGCCTTCCTCAACTCAAAGGATAAGCAGGCTGAGAAAGAAACTGGAGGCTTCCTGTTTCCTCCTGTGCCCAGAGCTGACCTGGTCCCACAGCTCTCGGTACCCTGATCAAGTAGGTAGAGAGCTAGATTCTCAGAAATGCAGACAATCCTGAGGGTACAGGTGAGACCACTGCTTCTGCTCACATTCCTGGCCCAAGAGGATCCTGCCTGGAGCCCTCTGGACACAGAAACCAAAGAGCAATCTGGGACACGATCTTTCCAGTTTCCACCTGCACCTGGAGCTCATGCTGGGAAACAGCTCTTTGTGGAAAAAGATAGCACTTTTAACAAATGGTGCTGGTTCAATTGGAGGTCAGCATGAAGAAGAATGCAAATCGTTTCATGTGTAATGCCCTGTACAAAGCTCAAGTCCAAGGGTATCAATGATCTCCACATAAAACCAGATACACTCAAACTAATAGAAGAAAAAGTGAGGAAGAGCCTCAAACATATGAGCACTGGGGAAACTTTCCTGAATAGAACACCAATGGCTTATGCTTTAAGATCACGAATTGACAAATGGGACTTGATAAAATTTCAAAGTTTCTGTAAGGCAAAGGACACTGTCACTAGAGCAAAATGACAACCAGAAAATTGGAAAAAGACCTTTACCAATCCTACATCCAATAGAAGGCTAATATCCAATATATACAAAGAACTCAAGAAGCTAGATTCCAGAGAATCAAATAACCCTATTAAAAAATGGAGTTCAGAGCTAAACAAAGAATTCTCAACTGAGGAATATCGAATGGCCATAAAGCACCTAAAGAAATGTTCAACATCATTAGTCATCAAGGAAATGCAAATCAAACAATGCTGATATTCCACATCATACCAGTCAGAATGCCTAAGATTAAAACTCAGGTGACAGCAGATGCTGACAAGGATGTGGAGAAAGGGGAACACTCCTCCATTGTTGGTGGAATTATAAGCTGGTACAACCACTCTGGAAAGCATGCTGCTCGTTCCTCAGAAATTTAGACATAGTACTCACCTGAGGACTCAGCTATACCACTCCTCATACCCTAATGATGCTCAAACATATAACAAGGACACACTATGTTCACAGCAGCCTTATTTAATAGCCAGAAGCTGGAAAGAACCCAGTTATCCTTCAACGGAGGAATGGATACAGAAAATGTGGTACATTTACACAATGGAGTACTACTGTACTATTAAAAGCTTTGACTTCATGAAATTCATATGCAAATGGATGGAACTAGAAAATATCATCCTGAGTGAGGTAACCCAAACACACACACACACACACACACACACACACACACACACACACACACACACACACACACACGGTATGTACTTCACTGATAAGCAGATCTTTGCCCAAAATCTCGAATTACCCAAGATACAATCCACAGACCACATGAAGCTCAAGAAGGAGGACAACCAAAGTGCAGATGCTTCAGTCCTTCTTAAAAGGGGGAACAAAAATATTCATAGGAGGAGATATGGAGACAAAGTTTGGAGCAGAGACTGAAGGAATGGCCATTCAGAGCCTGCCTTACCTGGGAATCCAGTCCATACATATACACAGCCACTAAATCTAGACAATATTGATGAAACCAAGAAGTGCATGCTGACAGGAGCCTGATATGTCTGTCTCCTTAGAGACTCAGACATAGCATGACAAATACAGAGGCAAATGCTATCAGAAAACCATTGAACTGAGGTCCCCATTGGAGGAGTTAGAGAAATGTTTGAAGGAGTTGAAGGGACCTGCAACCCCATAAGAACAACAATACCAGCCAATCAGAGCTCCTAGGGTCTAAACCACTATCCAAAGAGTACACATGGACAGACCCATGACTATAACCACATATGTGGTAGAGTATGGCCTTATTGGGTATCAATGGGAGGAGAAGCCCTTGTCCTGACAAGGCTCAATGCCCCAATGTAGGAGAATGTCAGGGCATGGAGACAGGAAGGGTTTGGTGGGTAGGTAGGTGGGGGAACACTTTCACTGAAGCAGAGGGAGGGGAATGGGATGGGGATTTATGGATGGGAAACTGGGATAGGGGAAAACATTTGGAATGTAAATAAAAAAATATCGAATTAAAAAATACTTTGAAGCTAGACTCAGCACATTTGATTAAGAACATCAAAAAAGGCAGCCATTTTTGTCATGTAAAAACCGAGTTAATATACCCTCAAAGTTAGCTGTCAGACGAACCCCAATGCACAAAGCCTTGTTCTCTGAGTTCCCCAACCCGTGTCCTCAAACAAGGACAGCACTGGGCTACGGGGATTCCAGCACCATGGATCTTCTTTACCAAAAAGGTAAAGGCCTAAAAGTCACTTTTAATGGTCACGCGTCATATGCTACTGTCGATAAAAATAACCTCGGAGCTGGAAAGACTAAGAGCATTTGTTGCTCTTGCATAGACTCAGGCTGGGTTTCTGGCATCCACATGGTGGCTCTCAACCAACTTAACTATAATCCCAAGGGTCCTGAAACCTTTCCTGACCTTCTCAGGCGTAAGACACAAATGTGGTACACATAAGACATGGTGGCAAGACGCTTATACACAGAAAATAATAAGACAGAATTTACCAAAGTAACTATTTTCTTTGTGTTTCTACTCTGCAGTAAATATTTCAGCAATGTGCAAAGCATATTTACACATGGAATATATTATTTACTTCTAAATTTGTCTTAACTTTGTATTTGCTTTCTATGCATGTGTGTGTGCATATCAATTTGAACACACATGCAAGCCAAAGTGCATACATTGTTGTCAAAGTATCACTTATGGCAGTCAGTTCTTTACTTCCACTCTGTGAGACCAGGGGAATTGAACTCATGCTTTCAGGCTTTGCGGCAAGCCCTCTACACACTGCGCCATCTTACTGGCCCAGTTTCACTTACGTCTAGAACAGTGACACGAAAGACAGCTCCATTTACCATTTCCACTTTGCACTGCCAAGAACAAATAAGTAACTCAGGGGTAGAATTCACTGTTAGGTTTGTTTTCTTCCGTTTTGCACTAGAAAGGAGAGACTGTGGGTTTTAAACTCTGGGGACTGACCACAAGTGCTCAAACACTCAAAATGTTCTTCAGAGAAATGGGGCTACTTTTGAAGAACAACAAATATACCAAGTCGTACAGCATGTGGACATTCCTTTCAGAAAGAACTTGCTAGAAAATCTGACATCAATTCGGCTGACCTTGAATTCTGAAGTCCTAGTAAGAGTTCGGGTTTATTCGTTTTTGTTGCCAGTCTCCAATTCCTCACATCTTTAATGTCCTGAACACGTTAGGTAACTCACCAAAACACACTTGCATGCCACTTACCAGTGAGTGGATATTCTGAGAAATGCTCCATTAGGTGAGTTCCTTTGTCCTGCAGAGAGCACTTACTCAATCCTCCTTGGCATAGGTCTGCCACTAGATACCGTCTCTTGATACAGTCATTAGGTTGCGGTAAAGAAAACAGCAACAGCATCCAGCTGTCACCTGATACTGCCTTAGAGTAAAAGGTTTTATGAGTACAAATAAGCTCTAACAAAACAATCAATAAAAACAGTATAGCAGATTTATAAGCTAGTGTCTTAGCCATTCATTACCAAGTGTTATTTATGCAATTTTGAGTCCCTGCTTTCATGATTGGCTCTTCTAGCATCAACGTCACCAGAAAAAAAATGTAATTAGTAATTTGGCTTCACTGGGACATTGCCATGGCTCTAGGCAAAGGAGCCTTCAGATTGATTACTGTGTCATGGGATGACTGTCACAGATTGAAGCACCAAGTAGTAATGCATGGCTGTACCTTTAGCCATGTACCATGTGAAGCACAAGACATGTCCAGGAATCTAGACTTTGCAGAGTGCTGTGGCTGGCATGTAGCCTTGCACACTGTCAGGGAAAAATGTTCAGGCAACCAGCCAGCTGCATCTTTCCCTTCACAGCCAATCTTTGGTACGCTAGGTATCTTCTACCTTTAAGAGCACCGGAGAGCTTTTCCCATGGTCCCATCTAACTTCAGACTTCTTGAAATGAGCTTTTCCTCCACCCAGGGAAAAGTCTGGTAAACGAGTTGAAGATTTGACCTAAGGAAAAGTTGACCTGTTTCTCTTCTGACTCCTAAGCTCCTAAATGTGATACCATAGCAAGGATCAGGGAGCAATAAGGAAACACATTACAATCTGATTGATAGTCATGCACTCACCATCTCCTCCATTTCTACCCTGAAACACAACCTTTTCCCAGCAGCACTGGCAATGGTGTGGATAAAGACACAGTATTAAAGTTGTCCTTGACTGGAGATTTCATCAAACTGTAAGTCCTTGCAGACCATATTACGCACTAAGCCAAGTGAGATTATTAAGAACATGGGTAGTGGGCCAGAAAGATGGCTGGCTCAAGGTTAAGAGAACTGGCTGCACTTCCAGAGAGCCCAGGTTCAATTCCCAGCATCCACACGAAGGCTTACAAACATCTGTAACTCTAGTTCCAGGGATCCACTGCCTTCTTCTGGCCTCATCTGGAATACATCCATGCAGGCAGACAAAGCACTCGAACATAAGATAAAGCAATAAAAGCTATTTTTTTTAAGAAAAAACACATAGTTAATGAATCAGAAACCCCCAATACCTGCCTGTGGTCTGTCATTACCTCCTGTTCTTTTGAGGGACATGACCTTCCAAATGTGACAATTTTCTCCTTTCTAGAATGGGAATATGAATACTTTTCCCACAGAATGGAAAAGAAAGTATGTTATGCATTCCATGGGTACATTAGAAACATGTTGCTTCCCTTTTCTACTGTTACTGTGTCTGTGTACATTTTAATCCAATAGCCCAACTTCTGAGTTTTTCCCTCACTGCATTGGACTGTGCAAATGTGTTAGCCACATCAGGACATAGGCTTTAACTTCCTTTCACACAGTTGTTAATTGTCTCTAATTTATGCTAAAAAAAGGAGAGATCAAGTTTGAATGTGCTTTAATAATTTATAATCCCAGGTGTAGTAATTACTTTGGTCTTTGAATAATTTCTTACAGATCAAGGAGGAGAGAAAACTAGCAGTCATACTGGATAGCATTCACTTTTTTTTAAACAAAAACAAATATTTAAAATTTTGAATAGTCCCATCAGCTTCCAAAAAGTCTGCAGAAAAGATTTGTCTTTTTAAAATTGATAAGGCTCCGGAGGTTACTTTTAGCTTTTCAGAAATAGTACTGCATGAATAAAAGATGTCAGTCTAGATTTTTTTTTCTCCTCCCGGAGGGTGAGAACACACCGCCTGCACCCTCTTCCAGGCCCATGTGCCAGCAGAGAGATGGCCAGCCTCTAGAAGATGGTCAGCACATGCTTCCCCTGATGGGGACCTTTGTTTCCTATCTCCCAATCCTAGACCCATCCCCAAACGCTTTCTCTAATAAGCCTTTCCCCGTCGCTAACTCTACTGCTCTTACAGTGTCAAGCTCAGCATCATATGCCTCACCTTCCACAGTGGTTCTCTGAGTGCAGCTTCTTCCCATGCTGCTTATTCTTTCCACCATTCACAACGACAAGTCTGCTTTTCCTTGGCAGCAATAGATTGGAAAAATGCCTGTAGCCCAATGTTCGTCCCCACCTTCTGGTGCTTTCCGATTGTCTGTTTTGTTGATGGACAGGCCCGAGCTCAGAAACCAGATGTGTTTTCCAATGAAGTTTCTATTATTATAGAGGACAGAATGCCTGACATATGACAGAAGACAGGAGTCTGCTTGTTTATATTAGTCGTTCAATGTGGGACAAATCAACAATATGTCTCTTCTTCAAAACACTTTGGAGGGATGAAGCTTTCTGGCTAATGCAATTACAAGATGACTTTCCTTAACTCTTCCTCTGGTAGAAAGCCTGAAACTTGCATGGCAAAGTCAGAATCTTATATTCTCTAGGGAAACTTCTCACAAACATAGACAGAAGAGCAAACAAATGCAGCTTTTCGTTTTTGTGTTCAAAGCACAGGACTTGAGGACAGAAAGACTGACTGACCCTATGAGGGCCTAGCAGTTTTTGTTTTTGGTTTTTTTTTTTCTTTTTAGATTGTAGTGGGACATGAACCTAGGCCCTCATATTGGCTACATGGATACTCTGCCAATAAGCTAAGCTCCTCTCCAGCTCTAATAAATTTTTATTACTAGAAATCAAGGTCTTGGTAGATATCAAGATGGCCTTGAACTCACTCCATAATCCAGACAGGCCTTCATCTTACAATCCTCTTGCCTCAGCCTTCCAAAGAGCTAAGATTATAGGTTTGTGTTACGAGGCCTAGCTTACACAAACATTTCGAAGTGTCAGTATTAAAGGAATGATAAGCAGGTTCTATCATTGCATGTAATCATTAAATTTTTATTTAATCTTTACCACAAGTCAAAAATATACCAACCTTCCATTTTCCATGTCTTGAAAAGTTGGAGCAATAGAACATATTCTGCAGGTAGACTAGGGGTAGGTATGGATGGAAGTGGGGGGAATCAGGTGTTGGGGGAAGGATGAAAGGAGAGGTTGAAGAAAGACAGCTAGAATTGGGGGACAGTATTTGGGGGAATTAGAGACTTAATGAGTAAGAATTCCTGGAATCTGTGAGGATGACCTTAAAGAGGACTCCTAGTACTAGAGAATATTGAATCTGAACTGGACATCTTTTAAAGCCAAGCAAGGCTTCTAGTGGTTGGACTGGCTTACATTTGATTGAGTTGTTGGCCAAGCAGGTACCATGAATATTTCCAAACAACGAGAGCTGATGCTAGGAAAGAAGGTCACTCTCTAAAAGCTGACATCAGGGCCCATTCCTGAGGACAACTCCCACACAGCTCGCTGAACACAGAGAGGTCCAGTGAGATCCCTCACCCCACCTTCTAGTCTCAGTGGCATGTGAAAGTGCTCTGTAGGCTATGGAAAGAAAAATGTGGACACCAACCCAGGCACAAAGACCTCCATCTGCCCTGTCTGCAAGATGTACTGGGGCAATGGCCTTAATGGGTATTTTGCTATACCCCTAGATCAGTCCCTTGTCTACAGGTCAACATTGGGTCCTTTGCATATGCAGGCCCATTTCTTGCCACTTCACAGCTTGCTGCTATGAGCCCTGCTTAGCTGATTTGGTGAACCATGTTCTCCTGACGTCTGCCGTCCCCTCTGACTCCTACAGTCTGTATTCTCCATCTTCTGCAGGGTTCCCTGATCTCAGAGGGAAAGGTCTTGCTAAAGAACTCCAATTTAGACTCTGTCTACATAATATCTGACTGTGGGACTCAGCCTCTGTTCCTATCTGCTGCTGGGGGAAACCTTTTTGATGATGACTGAACAAGGGACTGATCTATAAGTGTAGCATAATATTACGAATCATTTCATTGAGTTTTTGCCAGTTGTATTTGAGTCTATAGTTTCTGGCCATTCAGGCAGTGTAGGGCATGAGGTTTCTTTCAGGGAATGGTACTCAAGTTAAACCAAACATCTTTCCAACAAGTTCTATTGTTATCTTAGTGTTTTTGTGGGACTCCTAACAGTAGGAGGAAGTGTTTCTCTGACTCTTTTGACTGTTCTTGAGACCCCTTTCCTTCTATTGGGTTGCCTTGTCCATGCCCTATAGGAAAGTGTTGCCTGTTCTTATTGTATCTTGTTTTGTCTTTTTTTAACCATCATATCTTAGAGGCCTGAACTTGTCTGAAGGAGAAATAGAGGGGAGAGGGTGTGGGGGAGAGGGAAATAAAGGTGAACTAGGAGAGATGGAAAGAGGGGAAACTGATTAGAATGTATTGTATGAGAAAGGAATCTATTTTCAATTTAAAAACTTTAAAAAGAAGAAATGTGTGTGTGTGTGTGTGTGTGTGTGTGTGTGTGTGTGTCCGTGTCCATGACTCAAAACAACAACAACAAAAACAGAACAGAACACACAGAACTATAACATATAATAGATCTCAGGACAAAGGTGAGGAGGAAAGTTTCCACCAGTGAACTTTTCTTGTTTGGAAATTTCAATTGCTTTGTTTAGATTAGTCTATAAAAAGCCTTACTGATTTAACTCTGGCTTCTTATAGTAGAAAACACAATGTCCTAAAACTGCTGTCCCTGAGGAATGCAGTGGACTCTTGGTGCCTGAAGACTTGATGGTATCATGCATGTCCTACTCTTCCAGATAGTTCATACACACGGATGTCCAAGTCACCTTCAGGAGTTGGGATGGAAAGGAGAATATGTGTCAGACATGCCACGGCCTAGGTTTCAATCTTTAGTGCTTGAAACAGTCAGGAGGCTAGAATGTGTGTCTACATCAGTCCTGTTCCCCTGAGTTCACTTCAGTGAGCACTCTGATGAGATCAACAGCAGTTCACTTTTCCATACTGGACTTCATTTGGGTAAAACCCCACTGGGCTATGAAATCTTTAGTGTGTAAAAATTTGCCTAGCTATCCACAGAGCGAAGTCTCAAATTCCAAAATACATTCAGTAGATCTAGGCCAGCTCATGGTTTGTTTTTGTTTTGTTTTTGTTTTTTTGAGTCCTCTCTCTCTCTCTCTCTCTCTCTCTCTCTCTCTCTCTCTCTCTCTGTGTGTGTGTGTGTGTGTGTATGAAGAGTGAAGAGAAAGAATATATAATTATACTACATACAATTGTAATACATCTATGAGAATACATATATTTAATGTATATAGAGAGTATATAATTATATTATATACAATTATAATGTATAATATAGTCTTGGATATAATGTAAAATATCATTTGTTGTTTATAACTGGAATAGTTACTTGTTTCCATGTCCTGTCTCCTTAAAATTGGTTGCTGTCAGGCCAATCTGCAAACATCCTACTGTCTCCAGATTAAGTAGAGTCATGTGTTAGGTAACAAAGCTTGAGCTGGTGACAGAAACAGCACCATAGACCCCTACCATTAGCATGGAACACAAAAATGTCTATGTCCTCGTGTGTTACAGCTACCATATGGTCTAAGTGCAACAAGTTGTCTCCATGTGAGTAGTGCCACTAGTGTGAAGAAACCCACCACACAGCCAGTGCTACCGTTGTCTGGCACAAGGACAGTTGTGTACAGTATGGACTATCATCACTGGCTGCTGCCATTTTTGGTACTATTTTGCTGTAGCTTCCCTGTGCTTCTCCTACTTATATAAAGAGTGATTGTGAAACATTCTCAGGTAGGTCATCAGAAGGTACTGTTATCAAAGGGAGCAAAAAGTTCTCCGCGTGCTCCTGTCTGCAAGACCTTCCAGAAGGATTAAACGTGGGGATGGCATGGTAGAGAGAGGAATATGGAGATGAATAACTAACACTAAAGACCTTTTAAAATCCATATGAAAACCTACTACTACAGACATATTTGCATAAAACTATGCATATGCATATTTATATATATTTATATATTTATATAATATACATATATATTTATATAATATAAATACATATATATTACATATTTATATATATAAAATCCAGACATCACATGCTAACAAATTAAAAATCCCAGTCCCATGCATGAGTTACCTCTTTTTCAGTTGTTGGCCAATGAGGTCCCAAGTCCCCAGACTATTACAGAAAATCACCATTCCTGTTTCTTAGCCTCTAGGACTGACAGTAAGACACTGTCTCTGAAGACAACGCATACTTGGGTCATAGGACATAGAAAAATCCAGTTGGCCCTGTCCTAAAGGATTCATACTTACTGGCTAGCTTTCACAGTGTTGGAAAGTGCTATGTGCGCTACTGCATGAGAAAAATAATCAGTGCTCAAGATCTAGGCCATGTGCTAGTCAATCTTTGGCCACTGTTTTTACTATACATATCTCAGCAGTTGCTAAGACAGCAAGTTTGTGGCCTAGAAGCAAGAGGCCAAATACCCTAGGCTCTGGCCTCTAAGTTTGTGCAAGAACATTCTGATGAGTATTCAATTCAATGCAATCGCCATGGACACATTTCTCAAGATGTTCCCCAGAAGTCTGTGATTACTTGGTGTGTATTCTGGCCAGTTGTTATTTGCCTTATATTAAAACCATTCCTCTATGGATATCCTTCTAAAAGCACACTAAGTTTCTTTCCTGGCTAAAACAACCCATAGAAAACTAACTCACAGGAGATGGGATTCTAGACCTAAAGATTTCTCAGGAGCCAACTGATAGACCCTCTTTTCTTTCCTTCTGCCAATCTTGCCTGAAATCCTACAAATTTAGGAGGTGCTATCTAGTGTTTTGTTTCCAGTACTGTCTTCTGGAGAATTGTTAAAGACAAGTCACCAATAACCCTGATTCTCTAATTATTCTCTTATTCCTTTTCCACTCATTCATCAAAGATGCTTACATAGCAGCCACAATGCCTCCTTTGTAGGTTTCAGATTAACTTTAGAAGTCTCCATATCTTTGACCTTGCTATTGAACATGGCAACAAAGACATAAGAATGAAAGGTCACACGAAGGAGCTAGTTCTATTTAGTCAAAAATCACTGGGAGCCATAGAAGCAAGGAGCCTTCACTGTAGGCCTTTGCCTCTGTGGTTAATGTGGACATGCTCTGGCCATGTAAGCAAGCTTTAACATGAGGTTCACATGATTTTTTTGAGACAGCTACCTGAGTCATATTTTTTCTATCCCACAGATGAAAGTCACCCGCATATGTGGGTGCTCTAGAAAGCAAAGTTCTTTATATCAGGAAATTCCTGATTTGTCCACTACAAACAACTCTGAACATTCAGAGTCTTAAAAGCCTTAGCTCTCTGTCAGTATTACCCTTCAGATGATCACCAAACAAGTATAAGGGGCAAGAGAGAAAGAAAACGGCTTGCAAACCCACTGCTTTCTTTAGTAGTCTCCCATTTGACAGTGTAAGACTGGCTCTAGAACAGAATCAGGAGGCCACTGGAGAGCTTTAGAGTGGACCACATGATTTCTATCCACCACTGGCCTTGGCAATCTAAAAGGAACCTGTGGTGTGTTTGCACAGATGTTGAGAATGTGCTCTCATTCTGCATGACTATTTTAATAAGCATTTTCCAAATGCAGACTCTTTAGGTGCTGGGCCTTCTGCCACACACTGAGAATGGACCTTGAGGTCACTGATCTCGCTGCTGCAATTATTTACTGAGCATTTACTTTGTGCCAGGTGGTGTGCTAAATATCTGTCCATAAAACTTCACTGAATTCTCAGTCCTGTGTGGTGTATCCTAAGGTTCTTGTTCCATGTATGAAAGTCAGAGAAGTTACAGTTAAGGAAGGATCTACAGTTTTACCCAGCCAATCAAAGACTAGAAACACCAGTCACACCTTCTCTCCATCGGGGCACAAGATGACTTAATGACGTGGCTCAGAGGTTCAGCAAGGCCTCTGCTGAGAACCCAGAAGCTTCAGGACAGAGTAGGCCTCCATTGATCTTCCTTTCTAGATCTTTCTGTCATGCCAATCTTAGCACACATAATGTCCACAAAGGCCCAGAAGTGCTATGTGGAGAAATCTGAGGTTTTTCGATGATGACAGAAACTTTAGAAACTTCTTATTAATATCCAAAAACTTCCCAGAAACCCTTCATGACTTCTTTTGTTTGTGTCACCCAAACCACAAATTCTCAAGATCATCACAGTTCCTACAGAGTTTGAGGGAGCACCCTGCTTTCTGCAAGGGGCTGCCAATGGTATGCACCCTTTGATAAATATTCAGTGTCTGGTTTTGTTCTCTGGTGGATATAGAAGATTGTGAGATCTTTGCAGTCCAATGACCAAAACAGCTCCTTTTCATGTTCTCTAAACCGAGAGAAATCTGTTCTTACTCCTTCGATTTTGAGACCCAGAACTGAACCACCTCACCTAGAGCCACAGAAGACCTTTCTAGAACTGTTTCTAGGTTTGAAAGAGCCATATAACTAAGAATGTGGTTGTTCAATGAGTTCTAGGGTTAATAAGAAAATAAACCTTAATTGTATAAATTTCATAATTGAATTTGTGCATACTTTCTTCCGTGGTAATAGAGTAATTTTTACAATCATCTTCAGAAAGAAATTGGATGTATACAACCAGGACAAAGACCATTTTGATACAACACACATCTGCGGCTACTGAATGCCTGTTTTGAATTACATTTAAATTGCCTGGAGAACATTTGGCAAATGGAAAATTTTAACTTGGTTTAAGCTTTTCCATGGACAATTTAGGTTTTGTATTGTTATTGTTATATCTCTGCTTCTGCATTCAAATCTTTTCAACCAGCATGGAAAGAGAAAAACATTGTGTTAAAGGCTTTTTAATGACACAGTAACTCCTCTTGACAAGTTGTGGATCTGTTCCACTATCTCATCTGCCAAAAAAGAAATATCTTCCAGGAGGATAATATGTGCTTAATCATGAAAGCCTTCAGCTTTGAAAGCCTCAAATGGTAGAATCAGCAAGAGAAACGAGGACTCTGTACTAGAGTCAGATGTGCTCTTTTGATTATCTTGCAGGAACATCTGTGGTAATAATACTTTTTGGAAACCACTGTTGGTGTTCTCAAAGAGCTTTACCAAGTTTGCCTTGTTTATCATGTAAGAAAAAAATCTATGATTGAGCTAGGTATGGCATTAGTATTTTCACACCAAGCCACTTGCCCTTTACCTGTAGCGTCCACTGGAAGCTCAGGGTCAGCTCTCTGAGTTCAGAGGTTAGACTACAACAGTTCTCTGACTATTGTACAGTCTGCCCTCCACATCTGTGGGTCCTATACATGCCTTTTTGGCCAGCTATTGATGTAAGATGTTGATTAAAAGATATTTCTAATGAAAATTCATTAACTGCTTCTTGTGATTGCTTCCTAAGCCAGTCAGGACAACTATTATGTGATATTTGTGTTATAAGTCATAGAGATGCTTTCAAATAAACAGGGGGATGTGATTGTGTCATATACACAGGCTGTACCATTTTACATTGGGGACCTGAGCACATGAATGATCTGGTATCATTAGAGCATAGGCCTACAGCAACTACACTCTCCTTGGGAGCGTGCTTCCTTTCAACTTCAGAGAGCAGTCAGACCGGCAATATCATCATTGTATAATCACAATCAATACACAATGTAAGGATTTAGAAAGTGTATTCAATTAGAATAAATGTACTATCCTTCCTTGAGAGAAGACTTTGGCACAGTCTCTCTATTCCCAGTGTTAGCAAGTTTTTCCAGTGAGAACTCAGGTTCCACAGATCTGATCTTCTTTTAGGTCCAGATCAGGGATAGTACAAATACCTGCTGGTCTAGCAACAAACAGCTCCCAGGAGGAAATGCTCTGGCCTGAGCTCATTATGAAGAACCTCTTCCTCTTCCGTGGGACAGAGTTTCATGCTCTGCAGTTGGTATTTGTTGAAATACCACTATAGCGGGAAATATTAAAGTGGCAATCCCACGCTACCGCCAGCAAGGCACAGGCAGACAGGCTGCCCTGTCTTGTTCTCAGACTGGCAGACTCTGACCTGAGCTCCAAAATCTCTCCACCTGGCTCACTAAGTACCCCATGGAGGGTCGCTACCATGCCAGTCCAACGCTTCCAAATTCCCATGGTTTTTAGGGGTGCATTTCTCACAAACCCATGCTTTACCACTGTACCTTTCTCTCTGGAACCCAGTTGAGTCACCGTGTGAATGAAAACAACACACACAAACATAGTTTAGAATCAACGGGTAACACAGTCGCCGGGCTCAGCACCCAGCATCCTAATTTGTAAGCTCTTCTAAGTTACAAATCCTTTGGTAGCGGATCCCAGCAGATCCTCCACCAAAGCCAGGGGCCTTCCCTATCTACATTTTATCTCAATCATCTTTCCAGTCCAAAAGAAAGCATCTTTCTTCAGCCTGCCCGCTACCTCATTCTGACACTGAAGTCCCGCCTACTCCTCACCCAGTGATTGGCCCCCTGAAATCTTTATTCATTAAGGGAAGCTTCTGCCACACACCGCCATTGACATCATGGCAGACACTAAAATACTCACATGGCGTGACAGCTGCCATTGTAGCAGAGGTGGCAGCTCAGAAGGTGTGAGCTGAGACTTTGATGCAGATGTTAAAACATCACAGGCTTGAAGTTTGTATTTCTGGTTATAAAAATGATGGCAGGTATACAGTTTCTGACATGATGAGTCAGGGGGATACGAAAGAACAGAGGCTGAGAATTTTCCTTGTTGTTGCTTTACCAGTTTTTGTTCTTTCTCCATCGCACCTCCCACAACAGAAGAATAGGAAACAAGCATTTGTCTTTGCAGAACCACTAAATAGTTTATTATTCGTGTTCTAAATTGTCCCAAAGAGACAAAAGGCTATCCTGTACCTTAAATTAAACATTACTACTGGAATAGATTCAGAAGATTTGATTTTCACAAGCGTATGCTTCATAGGGGTTTTATTAATTAATTAATTATTCAGTTTACATGCTGATTACTGCTTCCTCCCTCCTCTTCTCTCAGTCCGGTCCTTAGGACCTCCAAAGATAATAAAGAATTATCTTCTCCCCTTTTTCTCAGAGAAGGGGAAGGCCCCCTTGCTCCTTGCATACTGCCCTGTCCTAATCTTCCAGTCTTAGCAGGACTAAGCACATCATCTTCCACTGAGGTACAACCAGGCAGTCCAACTAGGGGAAGGAACGTCAATGGCAAGAAACAGAATCAGAGACAGCTCCCAACTCCAATTTTTAGGGGACCCGCATGAAGAGGAAGCTGCACATCTACTACAAATGTGGAGGGGGCCTAGATACAGCCCCAGCATGCTCTTTGGTGATCAATCTGTGTGAGCCCCCATGGGCCCAGGTTACTTGACTCTATAGGTCTTCTTGTGGTGTTCTTGACTCTTTTTTTTAAAAAGATTTATTCATTTATTATATATAAGTACACTGTAGCTGTCTTCCGATCCACCAGAAGAGGGCATCAGATCTCTTTACAGATGGTTGTGAGCCACCATATGGTTGCTGGGAATTGAACTCAGGACCTCTGGAAGAGCAGTCGGGGCTTTTAACCACTGAGCCATCTCTCCAGCCCCAGTGTCCTTGACTCTTGTGGCACACGTAAATATATACCCAACTCTTCTATAAAACTCCCAGAGTATCATTAACGGTGTCAGGTGTTGGTACTCTCACATGGGATGGGTCTCAGTCATTAGTTGGCCATTTCCTTGGTCTCTGCTCCATTTTTATTTTGGCAAATTTTATAGGGATGACAAATTTGTGGTTGAAGGACCTGTGGATGGGTTGATGTTCCCCTTCCTCCCTGGGAGTCCCACCTGGCTACAGAAGGTGGCCACTTCAGTCTCCATATTGCCCGCTGGTAGTAAACTCAGGTAGCATCACCTCCAAACTCTCTGGAGGGTCTCCAGTCCCAATCTCCAGCTAATTCCAGAGATGCCCACAACCAATTTCCATTCTCACTCCCATACCTCTCCCCCACCACACACACACACACACACACACACACACACACACACACACACACACACACCTGATCACCATCTCTGTTCCCTTCCTCTGAGAAACAACCAAATTGATTTCCAAAGTGGTTGCAAAGATTTATACTCCCACCAATGGACGAATATTCCCTGTGCTCCACATTCTTGCCAGCATATGCTGTCACTTGAGTTTTTAATTGTAGCCATTCTGATGGGTGTAAGATAGAACCTCACTATTTTAATTTTCACTGCCATAATGACTAAGAACACTGAACATTTTTAAAGTGCTCCTTTTTAAAGATGTATTTATCATATATAAGTACACTGTAGCTGACTTCAGACACACCAGAAGAGGGCATCAGATCTCATTACAGATGGCTATGAGCCACCATGTAGTGCTAGGATTTGAACTCATGACCTCTGGAAGAGCAGTCAGTGCTCTTAACAACTGAGCCATCTCTCTAGCCCCTGAAGATACCTCTGTTAAGAATTCTCTGTTTGGGGGTTGGGGATTTAGCTCAGTGGTAGAGCGCTTGCCTAGCAAGTGCAAGGCCCTGGGTTCGGTCCCCAGCTCCAGAAAAAAAGAAAAGGGAAAAAAAAGAATTCTCTGTTTGGCTCTCTTTACTCCATTTTTAATTGGGTTATTCGGTTCTTTCTATACTGCAGCTTAGTCCTCTGATGGATGTAGGATTAGTAAAGATATCTTCCCATCCTGTAGACTGCCATTTTGCCTGAGCTATAGGTTTTTTGTTCAGGAAATCTGTCTCCTGGGTCAATGAGTTCAAGAAACTTCCCCACTTTCTCTTCTATTATATTTAGGGTATTAGGTTTTATGTTGAGGTATCCACTTGGACATGAATTTTTGGCAGGTGATAGACATGGGTCTATTTGAATTCATTCAGACATCCAGTGAGGCCAACACCATTTGTTGAAGATGCTTTCTTTTTTCTATTGTATGGTTTAACTTCTTTGTCAAATATAAAGTTGTGTGGGATTATTTCTGAGGCTTTAATTCTGTTCCATTGATCAATCTCTCTGTTCCTAAACCAATACATAGTTATTGTTATTATTATTGCTCTGTAGTGTACCTTAAAATCTGAGGTGATACCTCCAGAAGTCCTTTTATTGTACAAGATTGTTTTAGCTATCCTGGGTTGTTTGTTTCTTTGTTTGTTTTTTCATATGAAGTTGAGAATTGCTACTTCAAGGTCTATACAAAGAATTGTGCTGAAATTTTGGTGGGAATTGAATTAAATCTGTAGATTGCTATTGTCAAGATGGGCGTTTTTTATTATGTTAGTCCTACCTATCCATGAGCATGAGATATTTTTCCATCTTCTGATGTCTAACTCAGTTGTGGCTGTTTTTTAGTTTGGGTGTGTATTTATTTGTTTTAGTTAATTTTTGTGTCCAGCCACAAAGGCGCTTATCAGCTGTAGTAGTTCTCTGGTAGAATTTTTGGGATCACTTATGTATGCCATCATATCATCTGTGAGTAGCAATACTTTGACTACTTCTTTGTATCCCCTTGATCGCCTTTAGTTGTCTTACTGCTCTAGCTATAACTTCAAATATGATGTTAAATAGATAGGGAGAGAGTGGGCAGCCTTATCTTGTCCCTGGTTTTCATGGGATTGCTTTAAGTTTCTATTTAGTTAATGTTGGCTACTGGCTTGCTGTATATTGCTTTTATTATGTTTAGGTACGCATCTTGTATCCCTGATCTCTCCAAGAATTATAGGAAGTGGTGTTGGATTTTGTCAAAGGCTTTTTCAATATCTAATGAGATGATCACGTGGGTTTTTCTTCTTTCAGTGTGTTTGTATGATGGATTATATTGATAGATTTTTATAGATTCAACCCCACCTGCATCCCTGGGATAAAGCCTACTTGAATGTGATAAATGATCATTTTTATGTGTTCTTGGATTCAATTTCTGAGTGTTTTGCTGAGTATTTTCCATCCATGTTCATAAGGGAAGTTGGTCTAAAATTCTATTTCATTGTTGAGTCTTTGTGTGGTTTAGGTAACTGTGGATTTATAGAATGAGTTTGGCAGTGTTCTTCCTGTCTCTATTTTGTGAAATAGTTTGATGAGTATTAGCTTTAGCTCTTCCTTGAAAACATGATCAAATTTTGTACTAAAACCATCTGGCCATGGAATTTTTTGGTTCACAGAATTTTAATGTCTGCCTCTTGAGGGTTATAGGACTATTGAGATGCTTTAATTGATCTACTTTTTTAAAACAAATCTGGAATCGTTATTATTTTTCTTTAAACAATTGCCAAGAACAGAATCAAAGATAAATAGAAGACACAATTTTGCTTGGTTTTCTTATCAGATTTGAGGGTTTGTTTTCTCGTGGAAATTTATTGTCCTCTTTTTATTTTTTTTTTATCAAACACAAATAAAACAGGAGACCGAACCCGCGTATCCCGGCCCGCAGCACCTCTCTGCTCCCAAACCCCGTGGGAGAGAGACCTCACCGCCTGGTCAGGTGGGCACTCCTGAGGCTACAGAGCAGAAGAGACCACAAACACTGCCCACCCCTGCCCATATTCCTGGCCCAAGAGGAAACTGTATAAGGCCTCTGGGTTCCCATAGAGGAGGGCCCAAGAGCAGCAGGACCGCAGCGTCTGAGACAGCGCCAGAACCTGAAGGAATCAACCGGATAAACAGTTCTCTGCACCCAAATCCCATGGGAGGGAGAGCTAAATCTTCAGAGAGGCAGACACTCCTAGGAAACCAGAAGATACTGCACTCTGCACACATCTCTGATGCCAGAGGAAAACACCAAACGCCATCTGGAACCCTGGTGTACTGAAGCTCCCAGAAAGGGTGGCACAGATCTTCCTGGCTGCTGCCGCCACGAAGAGCTCATAAGCAACACCCCAAGAGCAAACTTGAGCCTCGGGACCACAGGTAAGGCCAACATTTCTGCTGCAAGTGACATGCCTGGTGAACTCAAGACACAGGCCCATAGGAACAGCTGAAGACCTGTACATAGGAAAAACTACATGCCTGAAAGCAAAACACTCTGTCCCCATAACTGGCTGAAAGAAAACAGGAAAACAGGTCTACAGCACTCCTGACACACAGGCTTATAGGACAGTCTAGCCACTGTCAGAAATAGCAGAACAAAGTAACACTAGAGATAATCTGATGGCAAGAGGCAAGTGCAGGAACCCAAGCAACAGAAACCAAGACTACATGGCATCATCGGAGCCCAATTCTCCGACCAAAACAAACACGGAATATCCAAACACACCAGAAAAGCAAGATCTAGTTTCAAAATCATATTTGATCATGATGCTGGAGGACTTCAAGAAAGACGTGAAGAACTCCCTTAGGGAAACAAAGGAAAACATTAATAAACAAGTAGAAGCCTACAGAAAGGAATCGCAAAAATCTCTGAAAAAATTCCAGAAAAACAAAATCAAACAGTTGAAGGAATTAAAAATGGAAATAGAAGTAATCAAGAAAGAACACATAGAAACAACCCTGGATATAGAAAACCAAAAGAAGAGACAAGGAGCTGTAGATACAAGCTTCACCAACAGAATACAAGAGATGGAAGAGAGAATCTCAGGAGCAGAAGATTCCATACAAATCATTGACTCAACTGTCAAAGATAATGTAAAGCAGAAAAAGCTACTGGTCCAAAACATACAGGAAATCCAGGACTCAATGAGAAGATCAAACCTAAGGATAATAGGTATAGAAGAGAGCGAAGACTCCCAGCTCAAAGGAAGAGTAAATATCTTCAACAAAATCATAGAAGAAAACTTCCCTAACCTAAAAAAAGAGATACCCATAGGCATACAAGAAGCCTACAGAACTCCAAATAGATTGGACCAGAAAAGAAACACCTCCCGTCACATAATACTCAAAACACCAAACACACAGAATAAAGAAAGAATATTAAAAGCAGTAAGGGAAAAAGGTCAAGTAACATATAAAGTCACACCTATCAGAATCACCCCAGACTTTTCGCCAGAAACTAGGAAGGCCAGAAGATCCTGGACTGATGTCATACAGACCCTAAGAAAACACAAATGCCAGCCCAGGTTACTGTATCCTGCAAAACTCTCAAATAACATAGATGGAGAAACCAAGATATTCCATGACAAAACAAATTTACACAATATCTTTCTACAAATCCAGCACTACAAAGGATAATGAATGGTAAAGGCCAACATAAGGAGGCAAGCTATACCCTAGAAGAAGCAAGAAACTAATCGTCTTGGCAACAAAACAAAGAGAAGAAAAGCACACAAACATATCCAAATATGTATATAACAGGAAGCAATAATCACTATTCCTTAATATCTCCCAACATCAATGGCCGCAACTACCCAATAAAAAGAAATAGATTAACAAACTGGATACGCAACAAGGACCCTGCATTCTGCTGCCTACAGGAAACACACCTCAGAGACAAAGACAGATACTACCTCAGAGTGAAAGGCTGGAAAACAACTTTCCAAGCAAATGGTCAGAAGAAGCAAGCTGGAGTAGCCATTCTAATATCAAATAAAATCAATTTTCAATTAAAAGTCATCAAAAAAGATAAGGAAGGACACTTCATATTCATCAAAGGAAAAATCCACCAAGATGAACTCTCAATCCTAAATATCTATGCCCCAAATACAAGGGCACCTACATACGTAAAAGAAAACGTACTAAAGCTCAAAACACACACTGCAACTCACACAATAATAGTAGGAGATTTCAACACCCTACTCTCATCAATGGACAGATCATGGAAACAGAAATTAAACAGAGACGTAGACAGACTAAGAGAAGTCATGAGCCAAATGGACTTAACGGATATTTATAGAACATTCTGTCCTAAAGCAAAAGGATATACCTTCTTCTCAGCTCCTCATGGTACTTTCTCCAAAATTGACCATATAATTGGTCAAAAAACGGGCCTCAACAGGTACAGAAAGATAGAAATAATCCCGTGCGTGCTATCGGACCACCACGGCCTAAAACTGGTCTTCAATAACAATAAGGGAAGAATGCCCACATATACGTGGAAATTGAACAAAGCTCTACTCAATTATAACCTGGTCAAGGAAGAAATAAAGAAAGAAATTAAAGACTTTTTAGAATTTAATGAAAATGAAGGTACAACAAACCCAAACTTAAGGGACACAATGAAAGCTGTGCTAAGAGGAAAACTCATAGCGCTGAGTGCCTGCAGAAAGAAACAGGAAAGAGCATATGTCAGCAGCTTGACAGAACACCTAAAAGCTCTAGAACAAAAAGAAGCAAATACACCTAGGAGGAGTAGAAGGCAGGAAATAATCAAACTCAGAGCTGAAATCAACCAAGTAGAAACAAAAAGGACCATAGAAAGAATCAACAGAACCAAAAGTTGGTTCTTTGAGAATATCAACAAGATAGATAAACCCTTAGCCAGACTAACGAGAGGATACAGAGAGGGTGTCCAAATTAACAAAATCAGAAATGAAAAGGGAGACATGACTACAAATTCAGAGGAAATTCAAAAAATCATCAGATCTTACTGTAAAAGCCTATATTCAACAAAACTTGAAAATCTTCAGGAAATGGACAATTTCCTAGACAGATACCAGGTACCGAAGTTAAATCAGGAATAGATAAACCAGTTAAACAACCCCATAACTCCTAAGGAAATAGAAGCAGTCATTAAAGGTCTCCCAACCAAAAAGAGCCCAGGTCCAGATGGGTTCAGTGCAGAATTCTATCAGACCTTCATAGAAGACCTCATACCAATATTATCCAAACTATTCCACAAAATTGAAACAGATGTATCACTCCCGAATTCGTTCTATGAAGCCACAATTACTCTTTTACCTAAACCACACAAAGACCCAACAAGGAAAGAGAACTTCAGACCAATTTCCCTTATGAATATCGACGCAAAAATACTCAATAAAATTCTGGCAAACGGAATCCAAGAATACATCAAAACAATCATCCACCATGATCAAGTAGGCTTCATCCCAGGCATGCAGGGATGGTTTAATATACGGAAAACCATCAACGTGATCCATTATATAAACAAACTGAAAGAACAAAACCACATGATCATTTCATTAGATGCTGAGAAAGCATTTGACAAAATTCAACACCCCTTCATGATAAAAGTCCTGGAAAGAATAGGAATTCAAGGCCCATACCTAAACATAGTAAAAGCCATATACAGCAAACCAGTTGGTAACATTAAACTAAATGGAGAGAAACTTGAAGCAATCCCATTAAATTCAGGGACTAGACAAGGCTGCCCCCTCTCTCCCTACTTATTCAATATAGTTCTTGAAGTTCTAGCCAGAGCAATCAGACAACAAAAGGAGGTCAAGGGGATACAGATCGGAAAAGAAGAAGTCAAAATATCACTATTTGCAGACGACATGATAGTATATTTAAGTGATCCCAAAAGTTCCACCAGAGAACTACTAAAGCTGATAAACAACTTCAGCAAAGTGGCTGGGTATAAAATCAACTCAAATAAATCAGTAGCCTTCCTCTACACAAAAGAGAAACAAGCCGAGAAAGAAATTAGGGAAACGACACCCTTCATAATAGACCCAAATAATATAAAGTACCTCGGTGTGACTTTAACCAAGCAAGTAAAAGATCTGTACAATAAGAACTTCAAGACTCTGAAGAAAGAAATTGAAGAAGACCTCAGAAGATGGAAAGATCTCCCATGCTCATGGATTGGCAGGATTAATATAGTAAAAATGGCCATTTTACCAAAAGCAATCTACAGATTCAATGCAATCCCCATCAAAATACCAATCCAATTCTTCAAAGAGTTAGACAAAAATTTGCAAATTCATCTGGAATAACAAAAAACCCAGGATAGCTAAAACTATCCTCAACAATAAAAGGACTTCAGGGGGAATCACTATCCCTGAACTCAAGCAGTATTACAGAGCAATAGTGATAAAAACTGCATGGTATTGGTACAGAGACAGACAGATAGACCAATGGAATAGAATTGAAGACCCAGAAATGAACCCACACACCTATGGTCACTTGATTTTTGACAAAGGAGCCAAAACCATCCAATGGAAAAAAGATAGCATTTTCAGCAAATGGTGCTGGTTCAACTGGAGGTCAACATGTAGAAGAATGCAGATCGATCCATGCTTATCACCCTGTACAAAGCTTAAGTCCAAGTGGATCAAGGACCTCCACATCAAACCAGACACACTCAAACTAATAGAAGAAAAACTAGGGAAGCATCTGGAACACATGGGCACTGGAAAAAATTTCCTGAACAAAACACCAATGGCTTATGCTCTAAGATCAAGAATCGACAAATGGGATCTCATAAAACTGCAAAGCTTCTGTAAGGCAAAGGACACTGTGGTTAGGACAAAACGGCAACCAACAGATTGGGAAAAGATCTTTACCAATCCTACAACAGATAGAGGCCTTATATCCAAAATATACAAAGAACTCAAGAAGTTAGACCGCAGGGAGACAAATAACCCTACTAAAAAATGGGGTTCAGAGCTAAACAAAGAATTCACAGCTGAGGAATGCCGAATGGCTGAGAAACACCTAAAGAAATGTACAACATCTTTAGTCATAAGGGAAATCCAAATCAAAACAACCCTGAGATTTCACCTCACACCAGTGAGAATGGCTAAGATCAAAAACTCAGGTGACAGCAGATGCTGGAGAGGATGGGGAAAAAGAGGAACACTCCTCCATTGTTGGTGGGGTTGCAGACTGGTACGACCATTCTGGAAATCAGTCTGGGGGTTCCTCAGAAAATTGAACATTGAATTGCCTGAAGATCCAGCTATACCTCTCTTGGGCATATACCCAAAAGATGCCCCAACATATAAAAAAGACACGTGCTCCACTATGTTCATAGCAGCCTTATTTATAATAGCCAGAAGCTGGAAAGAACCCAGATGCCCTTCAATAGAGGAATGGATACAGAAAATGTGGTACATCTACAAAATGGAATATTACTCAGCTATCAAAAACAACGACTTTATGAAATTCGTAGGCAAATGGTTGGAACTGGAAAATATCATCCTGAGTGAGCTAACCCAATCACAGAAAGACATACATGGTATGCACTCATTGATAAGTGGCTATTAGCCCAAATGCTTGAATTACCCTAGATGCCTAGAACAAATGAAACTCAAGACGGATGATCAAAATGTAAATGCTTCACTCCTTCCATAAAAGGGGAGCAAGAATACCCTTGACAGGGAAGAGAGAGGCAAAGATTAAAACAGAGACTGAAGGAACACCCATTCAGAGCCTGCCCCACATGTGGCCCATACATATACAGCCACCCAATTAGACAAGATGGATGAAGCAAAGAAGTGCAGACCGACAGGAGCCGGATGTAGATCTCTCCTGAGAGACACAGCCAGAATACAGCAAATACAGAGGCGAATGCCAGCAGCAAACCACTGAAGTGAGAATAGGACCCCCGTTGAAGGAATCAGAGAAAGAACTGGAAGAGCTCGAAGGGGCTCGAGACCCCATATGTACAACAATGCCAAGCAACCAGAGCTTCTAGGGACTAATCTACTACCTAAAGACTATACTTGGACTGACCATGGACTCTGACCTCATAGGTAGCAATGAATATCCTAGTAAGAGCACCAGTGGAAGGGGAAGCCCTGGGTCCTGCTAAGACTGAACCCCCAGTGAACTAGACTGTTGGGGGGAGGGCGGCAATGGGGGGAGGGTGGGGAGGAGAACACCCATAAGGTAGGGGAGGGGGGAGGGGGATGTTTGCCCAGAAACCGGGAAAGGGAATAACACTCGAAATGTATATAAGAAATACTCAAGTTAATAAAAAAATAAATAAATAAATAAATAAAATAAAACATGAAAACTCTACAAAAAAAAAACTAACAGTTCAACAAAAGTCTTATAGCTGTGTTCTAGACATTGACAGGCTACATCATAATTTTAAAATCCAGTGGTAAAAAATGAAGGTTTAGAATCATTTGGTAATCGCATGTCAAAAGAACAAAGTTCTGGAAACACACTTTATTCAGTTAGCCACACCTGCAGGGACCCAGTGGCAGTTGCCAAAAGGCAATTTTTCCATACTAGAAATGAGTTGTGACTTAATTTTTCCCGATTCCAAAATGTTTATCAAATCCTGTGTCTCCCAACAAATGAAACATCCGTTGTCAGTGAAACTGAGACTCGCTCTTCTGGGGAATGTCCGTGAAACTCCACTCTGTGTATGCAGCGTGAGCAGGGAGGTCAGTCTTCCTGCTTCGTCTTTACAAAACTGTTCCTCCTAAAGTATCATTCTGGATAACTGGGGATGAAGGACTAAAAGGTCAAGGGAGGAAAGGGGGTTGGGGAGCACAACCATGAACACAAGTGAAATTAAAATTGTACAAACTCAAGCAGTTTATAATAGACTACTCCGAGACACCGAGGCTGGTTGAAGGAATTCAACATTCTGCAGGAGCCGGGGCTGTGTGCTGTGTGGAGATCTGAGCCAAGCAATTCACTGCCTTGGAGTTGTAATCCCCCTGCCCACGCCAAAGCCTGGTTTCTGCACCAATCCTCCACGGGGAGGGCCTTTCCAGGTCCCCGAAGGTGGTTGTCCCTGTGGTCACCTACTCTGGCAGCTCAGTCTTCTCTTCCACCCTCAGGCAGATCGCGCCTTGGAACAGGATGGGCCTATAATTAAGGACCTTCTGAACAGGTTCAGAATCATCAAACAACAAAACCGAGATTGGGTAACTTCTCACCACTGTTGGTGTGCAGCTCCGCCACATTCCCACAATTTGGGGGAAAAAAAAATCCTCCAGTTCCAGCTTGTCAACCTCATGTGGCAGGTTCCCAGTGAAGAGCTGGTGACTGTCAGGGTGCCTCACCATCCTTCGAAGCTCCACATCTCCTGGTCCACCAACCTCACAAATCGGTTGGGGTCCTCTATGAGGAGGTTTATTGATCTGCTGTTCTCGAACTCTCTGATCTCTCTGAGGCCTTTCTTTGTGGTGGGATCTGAGAGTCAGGCTTAGATTCTGGACGGGGCTGTGATGCTGGCATTTTGACCACATGAGGTGGTGTCCCCATCACTGGAACAGCCCCACTGGGAAGAAGGCTCTTACTCGTCACAGATGCCCAAGAAAATGTCCTCAAGTCCTCCTGTGCTGGCGCCACGTCTGCCGGGGCAGGGGAGGCGCTCTTAGGAGTAGCTTCTTCCAATGCAGCTCAGGCTTGTCCTCTTGAATGGCGGACACAGGTTCCGGCTCCGGCTCTGGCTCTGGCTCTGGCTCTGGTTCGGTTCCACAACAAGCTCCTCTAAATGTTCCTCCAAGTCATTACTGACAGTCTGATCATAGAAAGTTCCAGAATCATCAGGAACCACCTCTGGTGACTGCTGTCTTTCTTCAGGTTCCTCTACTTCTTCCTCGGATTCCTCTTAGGCTATGTGACAAAGCCACTGAAGACCTCATCTTGGTATCTGAAGATGTCGTTGTGAACATAGAATTTGTTGGCAACAGAGCCCTCAGGAGCAAGGACAAAGGTCTGCATGAACCTCCGCAGAGACTAGTCGTTGTTGGAAAGTAGCCCCATCACTTGGGCCACCACCCGGGCATTCAGAGTTGCGTGAGCATCCACGTGGCGGATCTTGGTGTGGCAGTTGGTGAGGTTTGTGACGTCACTTTCCTGTGGATTTCCTTCTGCCGGTAGACTGGTTTACCACTGGTTTACCATTGGAATCCAAACCCCCGTGGGCATAGGAAGAGTTCTTTCCATAAAATCTGTGCAGCATGTCTGAGACCTGGTTCAGCAGGGTGTAATACTGTCGCACAAACTCCTGCCTGACCAGCAGGGGACTAGGCTTCTCCATAACCATCGCTTTGGTGGATCAACCTGCACGGCTGAGCAGGAGGACAGGGCTGCTGCGTGGGAGGAGGTGGCAGCGTCTCTCGTGCAATGCCCAGTTTAACTGACCTTGGTTTAACTTTGGTAAGTGCTATCTGCCTAGAAAATCATCCATTTCTTTAAGATTTTCCAATTTTCTGGAGTACAGTCTTTTTACATGAGATCTGATGATTCTTTGAATTTCCTCAATGTCTGTTGATATTTCTCCCTTCTCATTTCTGATTTGTTGATTTGAATAGTGTTTCTCTGCCTTTTAGTTAGTTTGGCCAAGGGTTTGTCTATCTTGCTGATTCAAAGAACCAGCTCTGGGTGTTGTTGATTCTTTCTATTATTCTCCTTGTTTCTAACTGATTTCAAACATTAGTTTTATTATTTTCTGCCATCTATTCCTCTTGGGTGTGTTTGCTTATTTTTGTTCTAGACCTTTCAGGTGTACTTTTAAATCATTAATTTGAAAACTCTCTAATTTCTTTTTGAATGCACTGAGTGCTATGACCTGGGTGAAACATTCTGTAGACATCTGTTAGGTCCATTTGAGTCATAATGTTTGTTAGTTTCATTATTTCTCTGTTTAGCTCTGTCTTAATGGCCTGTCAGTTGGTGAGAGTGGGGTGTTGATTTCTCCCATTATTAATGTGTGAGTTGAATGTGTGATTTAAGTTTTAGTAATCTTTCTTTTATAAATGTGGGTGCTCTTGCATTTAGGGCATAGATGTTCAGAATTGAGATGTCACATTCGTTTTTTTCCCTTTGATGAGTATGAAGTACCCTTCCCCATCTCTTTTAATTAATTTTGGCTGAAAGTCTATTTATTAGATATTAGAATGGTTCCTCCAGCTTGCTTCTTAGGTCCATTGGCTTAGAAAATTATTTCCAGCCCTTTACCTTAAGGTAATATCTATCTTTGTTGCTAAGGTGTACTTTTTAATATACAGCAGAATGATGGATCCTATTTTTGTATTCATTTATTAGCCTATGTCTTTTTATTGGGGAATTGAGTCCATTTAAGTACCAATAATTGTTAATTCTTGTTATTTTTATGTTATCTCTCTCTCTCTCTCTCTCTCTCTCTCTCTCTGTGTGTGTGTGTGTGTGTGTATGTGTGTGTGTGTGTGTGTTTGCTTTTTGCAATTATTTATATTCTGTTTTCCTTTTATTATTTTCTGCAGGGCTGGATTTATGAATAGATGTGATTTAAATTTATTTTTGTCTTGGAATATCTTATTTTCTCCATCTATGATGATTGGGAGTTTTGCTGGATATAATAATTTATGTTGGCAACTGTAGTTCCTTAGAAGCTGCAAGATATCTGTCTAGGCCCTTCTCATTTTCCAGTCTTTGTTGAGAATTCTGTATGTTACTTAGCCTTATTACCTTGCAGCTTTTAATATCCTTTCTTTGTTCCTTTGATTGTTAAGTGGAGGATTTTCTTTTCTGGTCAAATCCATTGCTGTTTTGAAAGCTTCTGGTATGTTTATAGGCATCTCATTCTTTAGGTTGAGAAATTTTTCTTCTATTATTTTGTTGAAGATATTTTCTGGTCCTTGGAACTGAGAGTCTTCATCTTCTTCTATTCCTATTCCTTCTTATGTTTGGCCTAGTGCTTTGTGCTAGGATTTTTTTTTTGTATTTTGCATTTTCTTTGACTGATGTATTCATTTCTCCTATTGACTCTTCTGTACCTGAGATTGTCTCTTCCATCTCTTGTATTCTGTTGGTGATGCTTGTCTCTGTTATTTCTGTTCTCTTGCCTATGTTTACCATTTCCAGGATTCCCTTGGTTGGTGTTTTTGTTTATTGCTTCTATTTCCATTTTCTGATCTTGAACAGTTTTACTCATTTCCTTCACCTCTTTAGTTGTATTTTACTGTATTTCTTTAAGGGATTTGTTGCCACTCTAAAGGCCTCTATCATCTTTATAAGAATTGATTTAAGGTCACTTTATCATGCTTTAGTTCTCTTAGGATATCCAGGGCTTCCTGTGATAGGAAAGCTGTGCTCTGAAGATGCCATATTGTCCTGGTTTTTTGTTGATTGTGTTCTTAAGCTGACCTTTAACCATCTGTTTGTCCCTGAATGATTTTGGTGCAATAGGCCTCCAGTGGGCAGCCTTGGGTTAGACAATGGAACTCAGGGAGCACTGCATGCCTCAGAGCATCTGGAGGTACCTTACAGAATACATTAAGCAGAGGAATGGGGGAATCTAACCTGTATGTTTCTGGTACTGCAGGCCTGGTAAAAGTGGGCAGAGGTATGGGTATGCTTCATATGTAAAGAGAAGAAACAGAAATCAGAACCTTTCAGGAAGACACTGAGTAATAATGTGCTGGAAACACACACACACACACACACACACACACACACACACACACACACACACACATGTTGATGGACAGATCATTTACTCCATACCTTCCCTGATGTGAAAAGTAACACAAGAATGACACAGTGAATTTCTTTGATACACTGAAGTCATACCCTTTGAATGTACACTCAGTGATATGCTCAAGACCTAAAACGAACCTTATATCTAGTATTCCACAGGAGCAAACTGCAGTATCCCCATGCCTTTTCACTGCTGAGATGCACTGTGCTGGTCTGCTCACTGATGAGATATAAAGCTGTGGATTTAACAGGTTCTTATGCTGGCCCCATAGATGTTTTAAGTGAAATACAAAAGTACTCTTAGAATATTCATACTACTCATACATGTCGAAAACCCACTCTGTCTCCTGGGGAGTTTCCACCTGACTCATGCATGGTAAACAGTGTGGTGAAAGGGAGAGTGACTGTGAGGAACGAACAACTGTGAAAGTGCGTCTACTGGTTCTGTGTGACAATCCACAGGTAGAAATGTCCCCTTCAGCTTGTTGTAGGGTGGATATATGGTCACTCAAAATAAATCAGACACATGATACAAGATTAGTGATGCAAAGACCTCTTGGATCTGAATGTAGAAAAGCAGAATAAAATGAAATTTGCTAGATAATATGTAGATGCAATTGTATATGTTGAAATCTATATTTTATTAAAAGATAAAGAATAAAGATGGCTTTAGTCATGGTTTACTTATAAGAAAAAATAGCAGTCTAGGTGATCTTGAATGAAACTCTCCAGTTTTTAACCCTTCTGCATGTGAATTTGGAGCACCTACCAACATTACCCTCTTTGTACCTATAGGCGTTTAAATGTTTGTTCCTGTTAGCTTTCCTGTGACACAATGCCTGAGATAATTTGACCTGAAGGAAAGTATATTTTCGAGTTCATGTTTTCATTCTCTGAAGCTTATCAAAGTCAGGGCTTTGGCCAATACTACTTGTCTACTGCATCGGGATTTTTATTGTCAATAGTAAAATCAACTAAACACATTTCCTAAGTAATCCTTCTGAAGAAAAATGGCTCTTCTCAATGAACATTCTGCTGGTAATGAACTCTCATAGAATATGTGCTAAGGGTGATTTTAATGCTTTTCCATCTTTTAATGTTCCCCAGAACATTGTATTTCTTTACAATTATACCTCATCCCACACACATTTCCCACAGTTCTCAAAAGAAGAAAACAAAACCATTCAATAAATATGTCATAATGTGTCTGCCAATATCATTAACCATCAAAGTAAATGCAAATTAAAACTGCATTGAGATTCTAGTTCATTTGGTCAAAATGGTTACCATTAAGAAAAGAAGTCAAGGAGCAACTTCAGGCCAGGGACTAGAGGTAAGACCAACTTTTCTGCTCAAAGTGACCTGCCTGGTAGACTCAGGACATGTAGGGCGCCCTCCTGAGGTAAACAACGGTACTGCGCATGGGCAGGCTTTGCACCTGGCATCAGTTGGCCGGTAATATGCTAATGAGGGAGCAGTACCATGCTAATGAGTTGATTCATGCTCCGCCAATCCCTGAAAGACAATTAGCATAGCCTCAGCCTGCTGTCTATATAAGGCGAGTGCTCTTGCTTCTTGTGTCCCCCGTATCAGCAATGAAGGTAAGGTGTCCTGCAATAAAGGCTGTTGACAAGGATCCGACGGTGTTGTGTCTTCCTTACTGGACGAGGTGGGCGCGACAACTGGTGGCCCATACAGAGACCCGAGAATATTCTCGTGGATGCAGAAGTCTTCAGCTTCAGGACGGCGACATCGGAAAATTCCTGGATAAGGGAAGATAAGGTTCTCTGGAGGTAAGCAGAGACGAAGAATAAAGTTCTCTGAAGGTAAGCACCTCCATATAACCTTGGTATAGAGGCCGAGAGGTTAGTGAAGTTGAAAGCCTTGGTATAGAGGCTGAGAGGTTAGTGAAGTTGAAAGCCTTGGTATAGAGGCAAAAAGGTTTGGGAACTACGGCAATGTTGTTTCCAATTGATCCTTTATGGGTAGGACTTGTAATTTTGTTTCTTTTCTTCTTTGTGTGGGATAGAGAAGCCACAGAGGGCAAGCTTAAGCCCGGACCAAAACCTCTTTGGCCACTGGTCCCTGCCTGCTTAGAGGATAAACAATGTGAGGATGATGAGGCTGATCTCGAGGAAGAGGCTGCTCAGTGTGAGAGGGAGAGACTAGGCAAGAAAGCAGTTATACCAACAGCACCTCCATATAACCTTCAATATAAAAGCAGGGTGAAGCCAGCAGGGGCTACTTCCTTTTGCCCAGAGGTGTGGAAAGAGATGGGATTAAGTTTTCCAGTGTTTCTGGATGCTAACGGGCATAGATATCATGAACCCGTTGACTTTAAGACTATGAAGCAATTGGCAGAATCAGTCAGAACCTATGGGGTCAGTGCAGCTTTTGTTATGGCTCAAGTTGAGGCTGTTGCTAGGTATTGCCTCACCCCTGGGGATTGGGGAAGTCTAGCTAAAGCCTGCCTCTCCTCAGGTCAATACTTAGATTGGAAATCTTATCTTTTTGAATACGCTAATACTCAGGCCGCCATTAATCTGGCCTCAGGAGTAGACCCTCAGAGACACTGGGATGCTGACATGCTATTGGGTCTAGGGAGATTCGCTCTAGACCAGACTGGTTATCCAGAGCAAGGTTATAGCCAAATTAATGAAATAGCCATCAAGGCATGGAAAGCACTGCCTAATAAGGGTGCAGTCTCCGGGAACCTTACCAAGGTTCTGCAAGGGCCCGCAGAACCATTTTCAGACTTTGTGGCCCGCATGGTAGAGGCTGCTACCAAGATCTTCGGAGACCCTGATACAGCCATGCCTCTCATTAAGCAGCTAGTGTAAGAGCAATGTACAAAAGAATGTAGGACTGCTATACCACCATACAAACATAAAGGTATAGAAGTTTGGATGAAAGATTGCAGGGAACTGGGAGGACCATTGACTAATGCTGGCCTAGCAGCAGCTGTAGTACAGTTAGGGAAAAATACCATCACGGATACTGGTTTCAAATATAGCAGTAAAGGGAATTATCGAAGACAGTGTCCAGAAAGGAATAAGGGGAGAATTAGTGATAGACCTAAGCAGCGTGGACTATGTCCACGATGTAAAAAGGGAAGCCACTGGGCAAGTGAGTGTAGATCTATGAAGGACTTGGATGGCCGACCCCTAGCGACAGGATATGGTGGTGCACAGCCAAAAAACGGACAACGGGGCCCACGTCCCCAGGGCCCTCAAATATATGGGGCTCTGCAAAGCGACAGACAGGGACAGGACAATCAGAGGCCTTGACCTTTCCTTTGCCACCCGAAGGACTGAGGAGAGCCGTTAAAGGCTCCGCAGGACTGGACCTTCACTCCACCACCAGACTCATACTAACCCCCCAAATGGGAGTGCAGCCTGTAGATACAGATTTTAGAGGACCCCTCCCTAAAGATACAGTTGGGCTATTGTTGGGACGCTGCTCCTCTGTCCTGGAAGGTTTACAGATTGTGCCCGGAGTAATTGATCCTGACTATTTAGGTACAGTAAAAGTGTTGGTAGCCTCCCCCCAGGGAGTCACTGCCGTTTCCCTAGGAGACAGAATCGCTCAAATGCTGCTTCTGCCTAGCTTGCATAAGCGCTTTCCTGCTGAAAATAGGAATAGAAGGGATAGGGGCTTGGGATCTACAGGTTCCCGATTTGCCTTTATCTCATTGGAATTGGGTGATCGTCCAATGTTAACATTGACTGTGGAGGGACGTTCATTCCTTGGCCTGTTGGACACTGGAGCAGATCGTAGTATTATCTCTGCTCATGACTGGCCACCCAGATGGCCTACGCAAACATCATCTCAGGCCCTGCGTGGTTTAGGGTACGAAATGGCTCCTTTAATGAGCTCCAAAGAATTGACATGGAGAGATACAGAAGGGAGATCCGGAAAGATTACTCCCTATGTTATAGATATTCCAGTGACACTGTGGGGCAGAGATGTTTTGATAAATCTAGACATGAGACTGACTAATGATTACTCCCCGAAAGTCAAGGATAAGATGGCAGAAATGGGCTACGTGCCTAGAAAGGGTCTAGGAAAAAACTTACAAGGACGAGTTGACCCAGTACTGTCAAAACAAAAACATGACAGGACGGGTCTGGGTTTTTCCTAGGGGCCGTTGAGGGGGGAATACCCATTACGTGGAAAACAGAGGAGCCTTTATGGGTTCCTCAATGGCCTCTATCCTCTGAAAAATTAATTGCTCCTGCCGAATTAGTATTCGAACAATTACAATTGGGACATATTCAGCCATCCAGGTCACCATGGAATACGCCCATATTTGTCATTAAGAAAAAATCTGGAAAATGGTGATTATTACATGATTTAAGAGCTATTAATTCTCAAATGCAAATAATGGGTCCCATACAGAGAGGTTTACCATTACTCTCCAGCATTCCTGCTGAATGGCCTATTATTATTATTGATATTAAAAATTGCTTTTTTTCCATCCCTCTTGCCCAGCAAGATAGTGTGCGATTTGCATTTACTTTGCCATCTATGAATAATGAGGAGCCTGATAAGCGCGATCAGTTGGTGGTCTTGCCTCAGGGTATGGCAAATAGCCCTACTATGTGTCAACTTTATGTAGGACAAGCCCTACAGCCTGTACGTGACCAATTCCCAAAATTAAGAATGATTCATTTTATGGATGATATCTTGCTTTCCACTAAAGATTGTGGCACCCTAGAAGTGGCCTATGCGAAAGTGGTTAAGGTGCTTGAAAACAATCAATTGTTCATAGCACCTGAAAAGGTTCAAATGGGCCAAATGGGAGAATATTTAGGAACTAAAATCACTCCTCATAGTATTTCTCCTCAAAAAAATGAATTACGAAAAGATCATTTAAAAACATTAAATGATTTTCAAAAATTACTAGGAAGCATAAATTGGATTCGACCCTATATTAAAATGCCCAATGTAGATTGACAACCACTTTATGAGATCCTGAAAGGGGATTCTCAGCTTACTTCACCCTGTGCTTTAACCAAGGAAGCACGATTATCCTTGAGGAAAGTAGAAGAAAGATTAGAAAAGGCAATGCTTAGAAGGTACAGGGAAAAGGAAGATCTGCTTTTGTGTATACTAAGAACCTTTTGTCAGCCTACAGGAGTATTATGGCAACAAGGTCCACTTCTTTGGATATATCCCCATATTTCTCCTAATAAGACCCTTGAATATTACCCTTCTGCTGTTGCACAGCTTGCTGTGCTAGGTGTTAAATCTTGTATTCAGCATTTTGGTATTTTACCCAAGAAAATTATTATACCATATACAACTGCTCAGGTAGAAACATTGTGTGCCTTGATAGATGATTGAGCCATATTACGCTGTAGTTTTGATGGAGAGTTTGACAATCATTATCCTAAGGATCCGTTGCTACAATTTTTTACTGAACACCCAGTGATCAAGATCACTGCCTCAGAGCCTTTGTCTGGAGCGTTAGATATTTATACAGATGGCTCCAAAACAGGTGTAGGTGCCTATACGGTTAATTCTCAAGAACCAGTATTAATTCAATACAGTCCAGGTACCCCACAAATTATAGAATGTACAATCGTATTGGAAGTTTTCAAAAGATTTCATGATTCTTTTAATTTAATTTCTGACTCTGCTTATGTAGTTAATGCAGTGCGCTCACTTGAAATTCCAGGGCCAATTCGGTCGCCTAGTACTATATGTCAAATGCTTTTAGAATTACAAAATTTGATTTGGGCTAGAAAAAATAAATTTTTCATACAACATATTCGAGCCCATATTAATTTGCCTGGTCCCATGACCAGTAATAACGCCCTGGTGGATGCTAGTACTCGTAGAGAGTTTATTTTTCATGCCGCTCCGGTTGATCTCGCTAGAGAATTTCATCAAAAGTTTCATGTACCTGCTTTTACTCTTCAACAAAAATTTAAAATCTCTAAAGCTGCAGCTCGTGATGTGGTGTTACATTGCCAGAGTTGTGTTCAATTTCACCACCACCCTCAGGTGGGGATTAACCTTCGTGGTCTGATCCCGCTAAAACGTTGGCAGATGGATGTCACACACATATCTCAATTTGGAAATTTAAAATATGCTCATGTTTCTGTTGATACCTGTTCCAGTATTATACACGCTATTCTGATGACAGGTGAAAAAGCTCCTAATGCCATTAGCCATTGCTTAGAGGCATGGGCAGCCTGGGGAAAGCCTGATAGTCTCAAGACAAACAATGGGCCTGTCTACACTGCAAAGTCCTTTCAGGCATTTTGCCGGACAATGCAGATCAAACATTCTACAGGATTGCCATACAATCCCCAAGGTCAAGGAATTGTGGAAAGGGTACATCGTACCTTAAAAGAGCTTATAAAAAAGCAAAAAGATCTCTGCTCCCAAACCCCGTGGGAGAGAGACCTCACCGCCTGGTCAGGTGGGCACTCCTGAGGCTGCAGAGCGGAAGAGACCACCAGCACTGACCACACCTGCCCACATCCCTGGCCCAAGAGGAAACTGTATAAGACCTCTGGGATCCCATAGAGGAGGGCCCAAGAGCAGCAGGACCGCTGTGTCTGAGACACCACCAGAACCTGAAGGGATCTAACGGATAAACAGTTCTATGCACCCAAATCCCATGGGAAGGAGAGCTAAACCTTCAGAGAGGCAGACATGACTGAGAAACCAGAAGAGACTGCACTCTGCACACATCTCTGACGCCAGAGGAAAACACCAAACTCCATCTGGAACCCTGGTGCATGTAAGCTCCCGGAAAGGGCGGTGCAGATCTTTCTGGTGGCTGCCGCCTCGGAGAACTCCTAAGCAACACCCCACGAGCAAACTTGAGCCTCGGGACCACAGGTAAGACCAACTTTTCTGCTCCAAGTGACCTGCCTGGTGAACTCAAGACACAGGCCCACAGGAACAGCTGAAGACCTGTAGATAGGAAAAACTACATGCCCGAAAGCAGAACACTCTCTCCCCATAACTGGCTGAAAGAAAACAGGAAAACAGGTCTACAGCACTCCTGACACACAGTTTTATAGGACAGTCTAGCCACTGTCAGAAATAGCAGAACAAAGTAACACTAGAGATAATCTGATGGTGAGAGGCAAGCGCAGAAACCCAAGCAACAGAAACCAAGACTACATGGCATCATTGGAGCCCAATTCTCCCACCAAACCAAACACTGACTATCCAAACACACCAGAAAAGCAAGACCTAGATTTAAAATCATATGTGAACATGATGCTGGAGGACTTCAAGAAAGATGTGAAGAACTCCCTTAGAGAAACACAGGAAAACATTAATAAACAAGTAGAAGCCTACAGAGAGGAATCGCAAAAATCCCTGAAACAATTCCAGGAAAACATAAATAAACAAGTAGAAGCCCATAGAGAGGAGTCAAAAAAATCCCTGAAAGAATTCCAGGAAAACACAATCAAACAGTTGAAGGAATTAAAAATGGAAATAGAAGCAATCAAGAAAGAACACATGGAAACAACCCTGGTTATAGAAAACCAAAAGAAGAGACAAGGAGCTGTAGATACAAGCTTCACCAACAGAATACAAGAGATGGAAGAGAGAATCTCAGGAGCAGAAGATTCCATACAAATCATTGACTCAACTGTCAAAGATAATGTAAAGTGGAAAAAGCCACTGGTCCAAAACATACAGGAAATCCAGGACTCAATGAGAAGATCAAACCTAAGGATAATAGGTATAGAAGAGAGTGAAGACTCCCAGCTCAAAGGACCAGTAAATATCTTCAACAAAATCATAGAAGAAAACTTCCCTAACCTAAAAAAAGAGATACCCATAGGCATACAAGAAGCCTACAGAACTCCAAATAGATTGGACCAGAAAAGAAACACCTCCCGTCACATAATAGTCAAAACACCAAACGCACAAAATAAAGAATATTAAGAGCAGTAAGGGAAAAGGGTCAAGTAACATATAAAGGCAGACCTATCAGAATCACACCAGACTTTCGCCAGAAACTATGAAAGCCAGAAGATCCTGGACAGATGTCATACAGACCCTAAGAGAACACAAATGCCAGCCCAGGTTACTGTATCCTGCAAAACTCTCAATTAACATAGATGGAGAAACCAAGATATTCCATGACAAAACCAAATTTACACAATATCTTTCTACAAATCCAGCACTACAAAGGATAATAAATGGTAAGGCCCAACATAAGGAGGCAAGCTACACCCTAGAAGAAGCAAGAAAGTAATCGTCTTGGCAACAAAACAAAGAGAAGAGAAGCACACAAACATAACCTCACATACAAATATGAATATAACAGGAAGCAGTAATCACTATTCCTTAATATCTCTCAACATCAATGGCCTCAACTCCCCAATAAAAAGACATAGATTAACAAACTGGATACGCAACGAGGACCCTGCATTCTGCTGCGTACAGGAAACACACCTCAGAGACAAAGACAGACACTACCTCAGAGTGAAAGGCTGGAAAACAACTTTCCAAGCAAATGGTCAGAAGAAGCAAGCTGGAGTAGTCATTCTAATATCAAATAAAATCAATTTTCAACTAAAATTCATCAAAAAAGATAAGGAAGGACACTTCATATTCATCAAAGGAAAAATCCACCAAGCTGAACTCTCAATCCTAAATATCTATGCCCCATATACAAGGGTACCTACATACGTAAAAGAAACCTTACTAAAGCTCAAAACACACATTGCACCTCACACAATAATAGTAGGAGATTTCAACACCCTACTCTCATCAATGGACAGATCATGGAAACAGAAATTGAACAGAGACATAGACAGACTAAGGGAAGTCATGAACCAAATGGACTTAATAGATGTTAATAAAACATTCTATCCTAAAACAAGAGGATATACCTTCTTGTGACCACCTCATGGTACTTTCTCCAAAAGTGACCATATAATCAGTCATAAAACAGGCCTCAACAGATACAGAAAGATAGAAATAATCCCATGCATCCTATCAGACCACCACGGGCTAAAGCTGGTCTTCAATACCAATAAGGGAAGAATGCCCACAAATACATGGAAGCTGAACAATGCTCTACTCAACAATAACCTGGTCAAGGAAGAAATAAAAAAATTAAAGACTTCTTAGAATTTAATGAAAATGAACGTACAACATATCCAAACTTATGGGACACAATGAAAGTGGTGAAAAAAGGAAAACTCTGAGTGCATGCAGAAAGAAACAGGAGAGAGCATATGTCAGCAGCTTGACAGCACACCTTAAAGCTCAAAAAGAAGCAAATACACTCAGGAGGAGTACAAGGCAGGAAATAATCAAACTCAGAGATGAAATCAACCAAGTAGAAACAAAAAGGACTATACAAAGAATCAACAGAACCAAAAGGTGGTTCATTGAGAAAAATCAACAAGATAGAAAAACCCTTAGCCAGACTAACCAGAGGACACAGAGAGTATATCCAAATTAATCAAATCAGAAATGAAAAGGGAGACATAACTACAGAATCAGAGGAAATTCAAAAAAATCATCAGATCTTACTACAAAAGCATACGTTCAAAAATTGAAAATCTGTAGGAAATGGACAATTTCCTAGACAGATACCAGGTACCAAAGTTAAATCAGGAATAGATAAACCATTTAATAAACTTCATAATTCCTAAAGAAATAGAAGCAGTCATTAAAGGTCTCCCACCCAAAAAGAGCCCAGGTCCAGATGGGTTCAGTGCAGAATTCTATCAGAACTTCATAGAAGACCTCATACCAATACGATCCAAACTATTCCACAAAATTGAAACAGATGGAGCACTACCGAATTCCTTCTATGAAGCCACAATTACTCTTATACCTAAACCACACAAAGGCCCAACAAAGAAAGAGAACTTCAGACCAATTTCCCTTATGAATATCGATGCAAAAATACTCAATAAAATTCTGGCAAACCAAATCCAAGAGCACATCAAAACAATCATCCATCATGATCAAGTAGGCTTCATTCCAGGCATGCAGGGATGGTTTAATATATGGAAAACCATCAACATAATCCACTTTATAAACAAACTGAAAGATAAAAACCACACGATCATTTCATTAGATGCTGAGAAAGCATTTGACAAAATTCAACACCCCTTCATGATAAAAGTCCTGGAAAGAATAGGAATACAAGGCACATACCTACTAAACATAGTAAAAGCCATATACAGCATACCAGTAGCTAATATTAAACTAAATGGAGAGAAACTTGAAGCAATCCCACTAAAACCAGGGACTAGACAAGGCTGCCCACTCTCTCCCTAGTTATTCAATATAGTTCTTGAAGTTCTAGCCAGAGCAATCAGACAACAAAAGGAGGTCAAGGGGATACAGATCGGAAAAGAAGAAGTCAAAATATCACTATTTGGAGATGAAATGATAGTATATTTAAGTGATCCCAAAAGTTCCACCAGATAACTACTAAAGCTGATAAACAACTTCAGCAAAGTGGCTAGGTATAAAATTAACTCAAATCAGTAGCCTTCCTCTACACAAAAGAGAAACAAGCCGAGAAAGAAATTAGGGAAATGACACCCTTCATAATAGTCCCAAATAACATAAAGTACCTCGGTGTGACTTTAACCAAGCAAGTAAAAGATCTGTACAATAAGAACTTCAAGCCTCTGAAGGAAGAAATTGAAGAAGACCTCAGAAGATGGAAAGATCTCCCATGCTCATGGATTGGCAGGATTAATATAGTAAAAATGGCCATTTTACCAAAAGCGATCTACAGATTCAATGCAAGCCCCATCAAAATACCAATCCAATTCTTCAAAGAGTTAGACAAAAATTTGCAAATTCATCTGGAATAACAAAAAACCCAGGAGAGCTAAAACTATCCTCAACAATAAAAGGACTTCAGGGGGAATCACTATCCCTGAACTCAAGCAGCTTTACAGAGCAATAGTGATAAAAACTGCATGGTATTGGTACAGAGACAGACAGATAGACCAATGGAACAGAATTGAAGATCCAGAAATGAACCCACACACCTATGGGCACTTGATTTTTGACAAAGGAGCCAAAACCATCCAATGGAAAATAGATAGCATTTTCAGCAAATGGTGCTGGTTCAACTGGAGGTCAGCATGTAGAAGAACACAGACTGATCCATTCTTATCACCCTGTACAAAGCTTAAATCCAAGTGGATCAAGGACCTCCACATCAAACCAGATACACTCAAACTAATAGAAGAAAAAGTGGGGAAGAATCTCAAACACATGGGCACTGGAGAAAATTTCCTAAACAAAATATCAATGGCTTATGCTCTAAGAACAAGAATCGAAAGACCTCAGAAGATGGAAAGATCTCCCATGCTCATGGATTGGCAGGATTAATATGGTAAAAATGGCCATTTTACCAAAAGCAATCTACAGATTCAATGCAACCCCCATCAAAATACCAATCCAATTCTTCAAAGAGTTAGACAGAACAATTTGCAAATTCATCTGGAATAACAAAAAACCCAGGATAGCTAAAGCTATCCTCAACAATAAAAGGACTTCAGGGGGAATCACTATCCCTGAACTCAAGCAGTATTACAGAGCAATAGTGATAAAAACTGCATGGTATTGGTACAGAGACAGACAGATAGACCAATGGAATAGAATTGAAGACCCAGAAATGAACCCACACACCTATGGTCACTTGATTTTTGACAAAGGAGCCAAAACCATCCAATGGAAAAAAGATAGTATTTTCAGCAAATGGTGCTGGTTCAACTGGAGGGCAACATGTAGAAGAATGCAGATCGATCCATCCTTATCACCCTGTACAAAGCTTAAGTCCAAGTGGATCAAGGACCTCCACATCAAACCAGACACACTCAAACTAATAGAAGAAAAACTAGGGAAGCATCTGGAACACATGGGCACTGGAAAAAATTTCCTGAACAAAACACCAATGGCTTATGCTCTAAGATCAAGAATCGACAAATGGGATCTCATAAAACTGCAAAGCTTCTGTAAGGCAAAGGACACTGTGGTTAGGACAAAACGGCAACCAACAGATTGGGAAAAGATCTTTACCAATCCTACAACAGATAGAGGCCTTATTTCCAAAATATACAAAGAACTCAAGAAGTTAGACCGCAGGGAAACAAATAACCCTATTAAAAAATGGGGTTCAGAGCTAAACAAAGAATTCACAGCTGAGGAATGCCGAATGGCTGAGAAACACCTAAAGAAATGTTCAACATCTTTAGTCATAAGGGAAATGCAAATCAAAACAACCCTGAGATTTCACCTCACACCAGTGCGATTGGCTAAGATCAAAAACTCAGGTGACAGCAGATGCTGGCGAGGATGTGGAGAAAGAGGAACACTCCTCCATTGTTGGTGGGATTGCAGACTGGTAAAACCATTCTGGAAATCAGTCTGGAGGTTCCTCAGAAAATTGGACATTGAACTGCCTGATGATCCAGCTATACCTCTCTTGGGCATATACCCAAAAGATGCCTCAACATATAAAAGAGACACGTGCTCCACTATGTTCATCGCAGCCTTATTTATAATAGCCAGAAAATGGAAAGAACCCAGATGCCCTTCAACAGAGGAATGGATACAGAAAATGTGGTACATCTACACAATGGAATATTACTCAGCTATCAAAAACAACGAGTTTATGAAATTCGTAGGCAAATGGTTGGAAATGGAAAATATCATCCTGAGTGAGCTAACCCAATCACAGAAAGACATACATGGTATGCACTCATTGATAAGTGGCTATTAGCCCAAATGCTTGAATTACCCTAGATCCCTAGAACAAACGAAACTCAAGACGGATGATCAAAATGTGAATGCTTCACTCCTTCTTTAAATGAGGAAAAAGAATACCCTTGGCAGGGAAGTGAGAGGCAAAGATTAAAACAGAGACTGAAGGAACACCCATTCAGAGCCTGCCCCACATGTGGCCCATACATATACAGCCACCCAATTAGACAAGATGGATGAAGCAAAGAAGTGCAGACCGACAGGAGCCGGATGTAGATCGCTCCTGAGAGACACAGCCAGAATACAGCAAATATAGAGGCGAATGCCAGCAGCAAACCACTGAACTGAGAATAGGTCCCCTATTGAAGGAATCAGAGAAAGAACTGGAAGAGCTTGAAGGGGCTCGAGACCCCAAAAGTACAACAATGCCAAGCAACCAGAGCTTCCAGGGACTAAGCCACTACCTAAAGACTATACATGGACTGACCCTGGACTCTGACCCCATAGGTAGCAATGAATATCCTAGTAAGAGCACCAGTGGAAGGGGAAGCCCTGGGTCCTGCTAAGACTGAACCCACAGTGAACTAGTCTATGGGGGGAGGGCGGCAATGGGGGGAGGGTTGGGAGGGGAACACCCATAAGGAAGGGGAGGGGGGAGGGGGATGTTTGCCCGGAAACCGGGAAAGGGAATAACACTCGAAATGTATATAAGAAATACTCAAGTTAATAAAAAAAAAAAGAACAAGAATCGACAAATGGGATCTCGTAAAACTGCAAAGCTTCTGTAAGGCAAAGGACACTGTGGTTAGGACAAAATGGCAACCAACAGATTGGCAAAAGATCTTTACCAATCCTACAGCAGATAGAGGGCTTATATGCAAAATATACAAAGAACTCAAGAAGTTAGACCGCAGGGAGACAAATAACCCTATTTAAAAATGGTGTTCAGAGCTAAACAAAGAATTCACAGCTGAGGAATGCCGAATGGCTGAGAAACACCTAAAGAAATGTTCAACATCTGTAGTCATAAGGGAAATGCAAATCAAAACAACCCTGAGATTCCACCTCACACCACTGACAGTGGCTAAGATCAAAAACTCAGGTGATAGCAGATGCTGGCGAGGATGTGGAGAAAGAGGTACACTCCTCCATTGTTGGTGGGATTGCAGACTGGTACAACCATTCTGGAAGTCAGTCTGGAGGTTCCTCAGAAAATTGGACATTGAACTACCTGAGGATCCAGCTATACCTCTCTTGGGCATATACCCAAAAGATGCCCTAACATATAACAAAGACACATGCTCCACTATGTTCATAGCAGCCTTATTTATAATAGCCAGAAGCTGGAAAGAACTCAGATGCCCTTCAACAGAGGAATGGATACAGAAAATGTGGTACATCTACACAATGGAATACTTCTCAGCTATCTAAAACAATGACTTTATGAAATTCATAGGCAAGTGGATGGAATTGAAAAATATCATCCTGAGTGAGGTAACCCAATCATAGAAAAACATACATGGTATGCTCTCATTGATAAGTGGATATTAGCCCAAATGCTTGAATTACCCTAGATGCACAGAACACATGAAACTCAAGAAGGATGACCAAAATGTGAATGCTTCACTCCTTCTTTAAAAGGGGAACAAGAATACCCTTGGGAGGGAATAAGGAGGCAAAGTTTAGAACAGAGACTGAAGGAACACCCATTCAGAGGCTGCCCCACATGTGGCCACACATATACATCCACCAAAGTAGATAAGATAGATGAAGCGAAGAAGTGCAGGCTGACAGTAACTGGATGTAGATCTCTCCTGAGAGACACAGCCAGAATACAGCAAATACAGAGGCGAATACCAACAGCAAACCACTGAACTGAGAATGGGACCCCCATTGAAGGAATCTTAGAAAGGACTGAAAGAGCTTGAAGGGGCTTGAAACCCCATATGTACAACAATGCCAACCAACCAGACCTTCCAGGGACTAAGCCACTCCCCAAAGACTATACATGGATTGACCATGGACTCTAACCTCATAGGTAGCAATGAATATCCTAGTGAGGGCACCAGTGGAAGGGGAAGGGGTCCTGCCAAGACTGAACCCCCAGTGAACGTGATTGTTGGGGGGAGGGTGGTAATAGTGAGAGGATGGGGAGGGGAACAGCCATATAGAAGGGGAGGGGTTAGGGGGATGTTGGCTCGGAGACAGGGAAAGGGAATAAAAATTAAAATGTAAATAAGAAATACCAAGTTAATAAAGATGGGAAAAAAAAGAAATGAAAAGAGGTCACAGAGCTGGGCATGTAGGGAAGGGACTGTGTCTCTTGGAGGACAGGAGGGAGGTAAATATGAGCAAAAAGATAAAATGAAATTCTCAAAAGACTAACAAAAACATTTAAAAAATAGCAACGAGTGTAGATAAAGATCTAGCACAGCACTTGTAAATTAGTAGGAGGGATATGACTCAAAATACTAAAATAGAAGTGCATTATGAAACAACGGTGCTGTTCCTGAGTAATTACGGTAATTTAAGCCAACATACCTTAGACATGCATACATGCCATGTTTCTTGTTGACTATTCATGATAACCAAAGCATGGAATCAATCTAGGAGTGTATCAGTAGAGTTAAAAAGAAAAATGCAGGTGCAGCTAAACACAACAGGGTCCTACTCAGCCATAAAGAGGACCAAAATGACATCATCTGCAAGAAAATAATATACCCGGTGGATCACATGCCATACAACATCAGACCTACTCAGGATTCTCTCTCACCTGCAAAATATAAATTGTAAATATATAATTACATATATACATATATATGTGACTTGAAAATGTAAGGGAAATGTGATCAAAGGGATGAGGAGAAGGATGAGTGGAACAAAAATGGGCAAGGGGAAAGAAAGAGAAAATATCCCATGTTCTTTCCCAAATGTGGAATCTACCTTTAGCTAGTATATAAGCATATAAATGCCTATGTGTCATATACATGAATGGGATTAGTAAATTACACACATATATACCTATAAAACATCATAAAATCTATTTTGTAAGCCTACTAAATATATATATATATATAATGATTATATACACACATATATACATATATATGTATATATATATATAATTAATTATTCCCCTCCATTCCAGTTGTCAGTAAGCCTTAGTGCACAAAGTATAACTTTGTGGAAAAGAGCATAGATAAAAACTCCTATTAGACCACACCCAAGTTCTTAAACTTCCTTGAATCCAACATCCTCATAGGGAAATAACATTAACAGAAGCCGTCTGGGTTTCTTTGAAGTTTGTCACAGAACCCTATACATCAGGACTCTCAATGCTTGTTGCTATCTGCTCACTCATTACCCTTCACCATGGCTAGAACATCCCTGCAGCAGCAACCTCAATGCAAGAAGCCCAGCAACCATGCAGTTCCAGCATGAACCCCAGTCTATTCCTTCCATTCCTCAGTTTTCAAATACTGAAATACTTGGAACCAAAAGTATCTTTTTTAATTTTACTGTTTGAACTTTAGAATAATTTCATTATGATATATATATTACATTATATATCCAAATATAAAAACAAAATTTGCTTATCTTCCATATATGCATTGTGTACATATACTTGTAAAAACAAAAACCACCTTTTTTTCTGGAGAAAAACAACACATATACTTTTCTACACGCCAGATAGGGATCCCCCAACAGACCAAAGCATGAATACCACCAAAGTCCAATACAGTAAACCAATGCGTTCTTCTTGGGTTTTCTTACAGCAATATGGCTAAGGGATTTCTTACAGGAGCAGAAACACAGCTCCGCCAACAAAACCCACCCCAGTAAGCATGACAGCTCACAAAGCTGGGAACATAGAGCACTCTGAACAGCCTACGGGCGGCCCAACAGGCTAGAACATGTCCTTTCCCGGCACTCTTCCAAGCAGCTTGGCTGGTTTCTGCTTCTTCCTGGCAGCTGTCCCAGTTCTTTGCAGCTCAGCTTCACTTGCTCTGAGAAAGAACTGCAGTGTCCATTGCTTTCTATGGCGGGGGGGGCGGGGGCTAGTGGATCTGGTCACTTTCAGGGACTTCCTGAAGCTATTCTGAGTTGTTTACCTTCCTGCTTAAGGAGTTTTCCTGCTGGGCTAAATGTTTTCATCTCAAGGATACTGTTACACAACAATTCTAAAGTTGTATGCAATAACTTTTAAAAATTTATATATAATACAAATTTTCAAGGCCTGGAATTTTCCTCTTCAGCTGCCATGTTAGTGCTCAAAGAACTTCAAGTTTCAGGTCATTTGCAACTTCAGATTTTATGCTAGGAACTGTTCTACCTATATCTATTAGAATGCCAACAATATTATTTTTCTATTCTTTTTTAAATTTTCATATATGTGTGGAATATTTACATCATCTCCTTACTCTCTCTTTTCCCTATAACTCAGCCTGTATCCCCCAGTGCCTTAATTCATAGACTGTTCTCATTAATTATTATTGTGTTTATTATGCATATATTTTTATATATTTAAATTTATGTATACATATGCACGAATACATAAATACAACCTGCTGAGTCTGTTTAGTGTTGCTCATATGCTCATAGTGTTGCAAATGCTTTATATCAATAAACTTCTCAGAGCAAGGATCCTCGTTCATCTGCTGTGTGTCTGCTACATAAAAGGGGGAGAAGAGGAGGAGAGAAGATGGGAGAAAAGCAAATACCATAAAAGAGAAAAGGAAAAACCAGTTGCCAGTCCATAATCCACCTTTTAACTAGGAAAGACTCAGTCAAGTGCACAGCATGTTTGCTTGACAGCTTCTAGGCATCTCTATAAATCCTGCTGTCAGAATAGAACTCGTGAACAAGGATGATTTGTGGAGAACCAGGTTGGCCCGCTGCATTCAGATTACATAATCCTGTGTGTTCTTCTTTCGTGCACCTCGGGCCATTTTTTCCATTGTCAACATGTGTTATAGGTATGTTCAGAACCTCTAATAATTATGGGGAAAGTATTCAATCTCTTTTCATGGAAGAATCAAATCAGAGTTTAAACATGGAACACTTGTTTTCCTGAACATTTGTATTAAGAGAATGTGTGTCTGTGAGCTCTGCTACCACAGCCTGTGTGCATATCCTCCTTCAGACACACGTTGTGAGTGGGTGACTCTTCTAGCACCTTTCCCTTCCTCTTGTGTGTTTTTTCCCACTGTAGCAGCCACACGATGATGGTTTTTGCTGTGGGCAACACAGGGGTGTTGACAAGGTACCAGTAATGATTGAAATGCATCTCGTTTGGCTTATGGGTATCCGTAAAGTGGTTACGATAAGAGAGGGGAGTGAGGGACCTCAAGCCTTCCATCAGAGTACCTTTGCTGCACCCCTCACTTGGGAAGGAATGCCCAGATGACTGCTTCTTTCTTAGAAATGCAAAGGCCAAAAATAATTTCCCAAGAGTTTCCTTGTGAAGCCCTGGTTGCCCTGGAACTTGCTGTGTACACCACATAGCCTCTAACTCAGAAACCTACCTGCCTGTGCCTCCCAAGTGTGCCACTGCCACCCAGCATAATGATCACTAACTTTGTATCTACTTCATTTCACTTCTCAGGGCCTCGGTTTCCTTATCTGTCCAAACAAAACACAATAAAATATTGCCTACTTTGACTGTCTAGATTTTTGTGTACATGTACATTTCTGTCATACTCATTTTGCTATGCTAAAACAATTCCTTTGACATCATCACATACGCTATACATTTATGCACATCATGAGTGCAAGATGCTTTGAAAGAACTAATAGCAGCATAAATTGGAATCTTGTGATCTCAAAAGAAAATAACGCTGTTCTGCTCTGTCACCCCCTAACATCTTTGTGTACCTTAGCTGGGTCTCCTCAGTTGTATTGACAAAGTTCCCAACAATACACATTTAAGCTAGTTTATCCAAAGAGGATTGACGAAGCTTGTGTAGCTCAAAAATTATAGGACACATGAAAGAATCAACCTGAGGCTGAGCCTGTAGGAAAAGCCTCAACTAATTGTTGCTTGCCTGAGCCCTCACTATGCCTGCTGCTTCTCTGCAGCAAGGAGCAGAGCAGTCAGATCTGGGTACCTTTCAGCTCTGAGACATTCACACCCTAAACACAAGTATGTCACATCCCACCTCTCAATGGGACTTCTTTCTGTCTTTCCTTTCTTTCTTCTTTTGTTCTTTTGTATCCTGACCTGACAAGTATTTGTTTTATCTCTTTATGGATACAATACTGTACTTTTGGTGAGAACATTTTGAATTTTATTGATATTTTTGTTATGTGCAATACTCTATTAACAACTGTAGTTGTCTTAAAGTATTATAGATCTTTTAAACCAGTCATTTATTTATTTATTCACTTATATCCCGGTTGCAGCCCTCCCTCCACTCCTCCAATCACAAATCACCCCTCAGAAAAGTGGAAGTCTCCCTTGGGTATCATCAAATCACAGCAGGAGTAAGCACATCCTCTCCCACTGAGGCCATCAAGGCAGTCCATCTAGGGGAAGAGGATCCGATGGCAGGCAACAGAGTCAGAAACAGCCCCCACTTCAATTGTTAGAGGACCCACATAAAGACCAAGCTTCACATCTACTACAAATGTCTAGGGGGCCTAGGTTAGCCTCTGCACAGTCTTTGGTTGGCGATTCAGCCTCTATGAACCCCCATGAGACCACGTTGCTTGATTCTATAGGTCTTCTTGGGGTGTCCTTGACCCCCCCCCCAGGTAACTCAATTCTATCTTCCATTCTTCTACAAGACTCTCTGGGCTCTGCATGATGTTTGGCTGTGGCTCTCTGCATCTGTTTTGATGGAGCCTCTCAGGAGACAATTATGCCAGGCTACAGTCTGCAAGCATTGCATACTGAAAAGTTTGCCCATTTAAATCTTTTTCTTACTGTTTGCTCCTCGTATATTTTGAAAACTACCCATTTATTGTTTTATGTTCTTTTTCTCCCCAGCCACTTGTTATATCTTTACTCTGTTGTTTCCTTCTTATGTAGGATTTTTTACATTGTTCAGACCAATGGTCTGGAACTATTCCTCTGGTTTCTCTAGTTGTTTTGCCTCAAGTTCCTGCATAAACAAACAAACAAGTGTGATTCACCACATTAAGAACAAAAAGAAAGAAAAAGATTTGATTAATTCAAGACTCATTATACAAATTCAATAACTAGGCATAAATAAAATGTTCTTCTAAACCACAAAGCCCATGTGACAAGCTCGTGTCTAGCCTGATGCCTTTCCTCCTAGACCAGGAGTAAGACAAGATTGCTGACTTTGACTTCTAACCAAACAAGTACTGAAAACCTTGCCAGAGCAATTAGGCAGGAAAAAGAAGTAAATGGTGTCCAAACTGGCAGCTAGAAGCAAAATTGTCTTTGGTCAGTTCTACAACCTTATATATTAAAAGAAGATCTTTAAGTTTTTACCACAAAATTACTATAAATTTAGTGAATTTCATATACAAAAATTAGTAGAATTTCAGGGTATAACAACAAAGAAGTTCAAAAGTAGATTAAGAAAACAATCTTGTTTGTAACAGTATCAGGAACTAAGTACTAAAAGTAACTTTATAAAAGTAAAAGTCGGGAAGGGGCAGCGCATATCTTCCTGGTTGCTGCCACTGCAGAGAGCCAGTGGGCAGCACCCCACGAGCGAACATGAGCCTCAGGACCACAGGTAAGAGCAACTTTTCTGCTGCAAGAAAGCTGCCTGGTGAGCTCGGGACACACGGAGGCAGAATTCCTCTAGGACCGGGCACGTCCTGTGTTTACCGGAAGTCCCACACCTGCGAATCCCAGCCTGCGGCAGCTCTCTGCTCCCAGACCCCGTGAGAGAGAGACCCAACCGCCTGGTCAGGTGGGCACTCCTGAGGCTGCAGAGCGGAAGAGACCACCAACACTGCCCACCACTGCCCACATCCCTGGCCCAAGAGGAAACCGTATAAGGCCTCTGGGCTCCCGTGGGGGAGGGCCCAGGAGCGACAGGACCCCTGCCTGAGACACCGCTGGAACCTGAGGGAAACAGACCGGATAAACAGTTCTCTGCACCCAAATCCCGTGGGAGGGAGAGCTAAACCTTCAGAGAAGGAGACAAGCCTGGGAAACCAGAAGAGACTGCTCTCTGCACATACATCTCATACGCCAGAGGAAAACACCAAAGGCCATCTGGAACCCTGATGCACTGAAGCTCCCGGAAAGGGAGGCGCAGATCTTCCAGGTTGCTGCCGCCACAGAGAGCCCGAGGGCAGCACCGCGAGAGCGAACGTGAGCCTCAGGACCACAGGTACGACCAACTTTTCTGCTGCAAGAAAGCTGCCTGGTGAACTCAAGACACAGGCCCACAGGAACAGCTGAAGACCTGTAGAGAGGAAAAACTACATGCCCGAAAGCAGAACACTCTGGCTCCATAACTGACTGAAAGAGAGGAAAACAGGTCTACAGCACTCCTGACACACAGGCTTATAGGACAGTCTAGCCACTGACAGAAATAGCAGAACAAAGTAACACTAGAGATAATCTGATGGCGAGAGGCAAGCGCAGGTACTCAAGCAACAGAAACCAAGACTACATGGCATCATCAGAGCCCAATTCTCCCACCAAAACAAACATGGAATATCCAAACACACCAGAAAAGCAAGATCTAGTTTCAAAATCATATTTGAACATGATGCTGGAGGACTTCAAGAAAGACGTGAAGAATTCCCTTAGAGAAACACATGAAAACATTAATAAACAAGTAGAAGCCTACAGAAAGGAATCGAAAATCCCTGAAACAATTCCAGGAAAACAAAATCAAACAGTTGAAGGAATTAAAAATGGAAATAGAAGCAATCAAGAAAGAACACATGGAAACAACCCTGGATATAGAAAACCAAGAGAAGAGACAAGGAGCTGTAGATACAAGCTTCACCAACAGAATACAAGAGATGGAAGAGAGAATCTCAGGAGCAGAAGGTTCCATAGAAATCATTGACTCAACTGTCAAAGATAATGTAAAGCGGAAAAAGCTACTGGGCCAAAACATACAGGAAATCCAGGACTCAATGAGAAGATCAAACCTAAGGATAATAGGTAGAGAAGAGAGTGAAGACTCCCAGCTCAAAGGACCAGTAAATATCTTCAACAAAATCATAGAAGAAAACTTCCCTAACCTAAAAAAAGAGATGCCCATAGGCATACAAGAAGCCTACAGAACTCCAAATAAGATTGGACCAGAAAAGAAACACCTCCCATCACATAATTGTCAAAACACCAAACGCACAAAATAAAGAAAGAATATTAAAAGCAGTAAGGGAAAAGGGTCAAGTAACATATAAAGGCAGACCTATCAGAATCACATCAGACTTCTCGCCAGAAACTATGAAGGCCAGAAAATCCTGGACTGATGTCATACAGACCCTAAGAGAACACAAATGCCAGCCCAGGTTACTGTATCCTGCAAAACTCTCAATTAACATAGATGGAGAAACCAAGATATTCCATGACAAAACCAAATTTACACAATATCTTTCTACAAATCCAGCACTACAAAGGATAATAAATGGTAAAGCCCAACATAAGGAGGCAAGCTATACCCTAGAAGAAGCAAGAAACTAATCGTCTTGGCAACAAAACGAAGAGAATGAAAGCACACAAACATAACCTCACATCCAAATATGAATATAACGGGAAGCAATAATCACTATTCCTTAATATCTCTCAACATCAATGGCCTCAACTCCCCAATAAAAAGAAATAGATTAACAAACTGGATACGCAACGAGGACCCTGCATTCTGCTGCCTACAGGAAACACACCTCAGAGACAAAGACAGACACTACCTCAGAGTGAAAGGCTGGAAAACAACTTTCCAAGCAAATGGTCAGAAGAAGCAAGCTGGAGTAGCCATTCTAATATAAAATAAAATCAATTTTCAACTAAAAGTCATCAAAAAAGATAAGGAAGGACACTTCATATTCATCAAAGGAAAAATCCACCAAGATGAACTCTCAATCCTAAATATCTATGCCCCAAATACAAGGGCACCTACATACATAAAAGAAACCTTACTAAAGCTCAAAACACACATTGCACCTCACACAATAATAGTGGGAGATTTCAACACCCCACTCTCATCAATGGACAGATCATGGAAACAGAAATTAAACAGAGATGTAGACAGACTAAGAGAAGTCATGAGCTTAACAGATATTTATAGAACATTCTATCCTAAAGCAAAAGGATATACCTTCTTCTCAGCTCCTCATGGTACTTTCTCCAAAATTGACCATATAATTGGTCAAAAAACGGGCCTCAACAGGTACGGAAAGATAGAAATAATCCCATGCGTGCTATCGGACCACCACGGCCTAAAACTGGTCTTCAATAACAATAAGGGAAGAATGCCCACATATACGTGGAAATTGAACAATGCTCTACTCAATGATAACCTGGTCAAGGAAGAAATAAAGAAAGAAATTAAAAACTTTTTAGAATTTAATGAAAATGAAGGTACAACATACCCAAACTTATGGGACACAATGAAAGCTGTGCTAAGAGGAAAACTCATAGCGCTGAGTGCCTGCAGAAAGAAACAGGAAAGAGCATATGTCAGCAGCTTGACAGCACACCTAAAAGATCTAGAACAAAAAGAAGCAAATATACCCAGGAGGAGTAGAAGGCAGGAAATAATCAAACTCAGAGCTGAAATCAACCAAGAAGAAACAAAAAGGACCATAGAAAGAATCAACAGAACCAAAAGTTGGTTCTTTGAGAAAATCAACAAGATAGATAAATCCTTAGCCAGACTAACGAGAGGACACAGAGAGTGCGTCCAAATTAACAAAATCAGAAATGAAAAGGGAGACATAACTACAGATTCAGAGGAAATTCAAAAAATCATCAGATCTTAGTATAAAAACCTATATTCAACAAAACTTGAAAATCTGCAGGAAATGGACAATTTCCTAGACAGATACCAGGTATCGAAGTTAAATGAGGAACAGATAAACCAGTTAAACAACCCCATAACTCCTAAGGAAATTGAAGCAGTCATTAACGGTCTCCCACCCAAAAAGAGCCCAGGTCCAGATGGGTTTAGTGCAGAATTCTATCAAACCTTCATAGAAGACCTCATACCAATATTATCCAAACTATTCCACAAAATTGAATCAGATGGATCACTACCGAATACCTTCTACGAAGCCACAATTACTCTTATACCTAAACCACACAAAGACACAACAAAGAAAGAGAACTTCAGACCAATTTCCCTTATGAATATCGACGCAAAAATACTCAACAAAATTCTGGCAAACCGAATCCAAGAGCACATCAAAACAATCATCCACCATGATCAAGTAGGCTTCATCCCAGGCATGCAGGGATGGTTTAATATACGGAAAACCATCAACGTGATCCATTATATAAACAAACTGAAAGAACAGAACCACATGATCATTTCATTAGATGCTGAGAAAGCATTTGACAAAATTCAACACCCCTTCATGATAAAAGTCCTGGAAAGAATAGGAATTCAAGGCCCATACCTAAACATAGTAAAAGCCATATACAGCAAACCAGTTGCTAACATTAAACTAAATGGAGAGAAACTTGAAGCAATCCCACAAAAATCAGGGACTGGACAAGGCTGCCCACTCTCTCCCTACTTATTCAATATAGTTCTTGAAGTTCTAGCCAGAGCAATCAGACAACAAAAGGAGATCAAGGGGATAGAGATCGGAAAAGAAGAAGTCAAAATATCACTATTTGCAGATGATATGATAGTATATTTAAGTGATCCCAAAAGTTCCACCAGAGAACTACTAAAGCTGATAAACAACTTCAGCAAAGTGGCTGGGTATAAAATTAACTCAAATAAATCAGTTGCCTCCCTCTATACAAAAGAGAAACAAGCCGAGAAAGAAATTAGGGAAACGACACCCTTCATAATAGACCCAAATAATATAAAGTACCTCGGTGTGACTTTAACCAAGCAAGTAAAAGATCTGTACAATAAGAACTTCAAGACACTGAGGAAAGAAATTGAAGAAGACCTCAGAAGATGGAAAGATCTCCCATGCTCATGGATTGGCAGGATTAATATAGTAAAAATGGCCATTTTACCAAAAGCAATCTACAGATTCAATGCAATCCCCATCAAAATACCAATCCAATTCTTCAAAGAGTTAGACAGAACAATTTGCAAATTCATCTGGAATAACAAAAAACCCAGGATAGCTAAAACTATCCTCAACAATAGAAGGACTTCAGGGGGAATCACTATCGCTGAACTCAAGCAGTATTACAGAGCAATAGTGATAAAAACTGCATGGTATTGGTACAGAGACAGACAGATACACCAATGGAATAGAATTGAAGACCCAGAAATGAACCCACACACCTATGGTCACTTGATTTTTGACAAAGGAGCCAAAACCATCCAATGGAAAATAGATAGCATTTTCAGCAAATGGTGCTGGTTCAACTGGAGGTCAACATGTAGAAGAATGCAGATCGATCCATGCTTATCACCCTGTACAAAGCTTAAGTCCAAGGGGATCAAGGACCTCCACATCAAACCAGACACACTCAAACTAATAGAAGAAAAACTAGGGAAGCATCTGGAACACATGGGCACAGGAAAATATTTCCTGAACAAAACACCAATGGCTTATGCTCTAAGATCAAGAATCGACAAATGGGATCTCATAAAACTGCAAAGCTTCCGTAAGGCAAAGGACACTGTGGTTAGGACAAAACGGCAACCCTCAGATTGGGAAAAGATCTTTACCAATCCTACAACAGATAGAGGCCTTATATCCAAAATATACAAAAAACTCAAGAAGTTAGACTGCAGGGAAACAAATAACCCTATTAAAAAATGGGGTTCAGAGCTAAACAAAGAATTCACAGCTGAGGAATGCCGAATGGCTGAGAAACACCTAAAGAAATGTTCAACATCTTTAGTCATAAGGGAAATGCAAATCAAAACAACCCTGAGATTCCACCTCACACCAGTGCGATTGGCTAAGATCAAAAACTCAGGTGACAGCAGATGCTGGCGAGGATGTGGAGAAAGAGGAACACTCCTCCATTGTTGGTGGGATTGCAGACTGGTAAAAGCATTCTGGAAATCAGTCTGGAGGTTCCTCAGAAAATTGGACATTGAACTGCCTGAGGATCCAGCTATACCTCTCTTGGGCATATACCCAAAAGATGCCTCAACATATAAAAGAGACACGTGCTCCACTATGTTCATAGCAGCCTTATTTATAATAGCCAGAAAATGGAAAGAACCCAGATGCCCTTCAACAGAGGAATGGATACAGAAAATGTGGTACATCTACACAATGGAATATTACTCAGCTATCAAAAAAAACGAGTTTATGAAATTTGTAGGCAAATGGTTGGAACTGGAAAATATCATCCTGAGTGAGCTAACCCAATCACAGAAAGACATACATGGTATGCACTCATTGATAAGTGGCTATTAGCCCAAATGCTTGAATTACCCTAGATCCGTAGAACAAACGAAACTCAAGACGGATGATCAAAATGTGAATGCTTCACTCCTTCTTTAAATGAGGAAAAAGAATACCCTTGGCAGGGAGGGAGAGGCAAAGATTAAAACAGAGACTGAAGGAACACCCATTCAGAGCCTGCCCCACATGTGGCCCATACATATACAGCCACCCAATTAGACAAGATGGATGAAGCAAAGAAGTGCAGACCGACAGGAGCCGGATGTAGATCGCTCCTGAGAGACACAGCCAGAATACAGCAAATACAGAGGCGAATGCCAGCAGCAAACCACTGAACTGAGAATAGGTCCCCTATTGAAGGAATCAGAGAAAGAACTGGAAGAGCTTGAAGGGGCTCGAGACCCCAAAAGTACAATAATGCCAAGCAACCAGAGCTTCCAGGGACTAAGCCACTACCTAAAGACTATACATGGACTGACCCTGGAGTCTGACCCCATAGGTAGCAATGAATATCCTAGTAAGAGCACCAGTGGAAGGGGAAGCCCTGGGTCCTGCTAAGACTGAACCCCCAGTGAACTAGTCTATGGGGGGAGGGTGGCAATGGGGGGAGCGTTGGGAGGGGAACACCCATAAGGTAGGGGAGGGGGGAGGGGGATGTTTGCCCGGAAACCGGGAAAGGGAATAACACTCGAAATGTATATAAGAAATACTCAAGTTAATAAAAAAAAATGGGGTTCAGAGCTAAACAAAGAATTCACAGCTGAGGAATGCCGAATGGCTGAGAAACACCTAAAGAAATGTTCAACATCTTTAGTCATAAGGGAAATGCAAATCAAAACAACCCTGAGATTTCACCTCACACCAGTGAGAATGGCTAAGATCAAAAACTCAGGTGACAGCAGATGCTGGCGAGGATGTGGAGAAAGAGGAACACTCCTCCATTGTTGGTGGGATTGCAGACTGGTAAAACCATTCTGGAAATCAGTCTGGAGGTTCCTCAGAAAATTGGACATTGAACTGCCTGAAGATCCAGCTATACCTCTCTTGGGCATATACCCCAAAGATGCCTCAACCTATAAAAGAGACACGTGCTCCACTATGTTCATCGCAGCCTTATTTATAATAGCCAGAAAATGGAAAGAACTCAGATGCCCTTCAACAGAGGAATGGATACAGAAAATGTGGTACATCTACACAATGGAATATTACTCAGCTATCAAAAACAACGAGTTTATGAAATTCGTAGGCAAATGGTTGGAACTGGAAAATATCATCCTGAGTGAGCTAACCCAATCACAGAAAGACATACATGGTATGCACTCATTGATAAGTGGCTATTAGCCCAAATGCTTGAATTACCCTAGATCCCTAGAACAAACGAAACTCAAGACGGATGATCAAAATGTGAATGCTTCACTCCTTCTTTAAATGAGGAAAAAGAATACCCTTGGCAGGGAAGGGAGAGGCAAAGTTTAAAACAGAGACTGAAGGAACACCCATTCAGAGCCTGCCCCACAGGTGGCCCATACATATACAGCCACCCAATTAGACAAGATGGATGAAGCAAAGAAGTGCAGACCGACAGGAGCCGGATGTAGATCTTTCCTGAGAGACACAGCCAGAATACAGCAAATACAGAGGCGAATGCCAGCAGCAAACCACTGAACTTAGAATAGGACCCCCGTTGAAGGAATCAGAAAAATAACTGGAAGAGCTTGAAGGGGCTCGAGGCCCCATATGTACAACAATGCCAAGCTACCAGAGCTTCCAGGGACTAAGCCACTACCTAAAGACTATACATGTACTGATCCTGGACTCGGACCTCATAGGTAGCAATGAATATCCTAGTAAGAGCACCAGTGGAAGGGGAAGCCCTGGGTCCTGCTAAGACTGAACCCCCAGTGAACTAGACTGTGGGGGGGAGGGCGACAAGGGGGGGAGGGTTGGGAGGGGAACACCCATAAGGAAGGGGAGGGGGAGGGGGATGTTTTCCCGGAAACCGGGAAAGGGAATAACACTCGAAATGAATATAAGAAATACTCAAGTTAATAAAAAAAAAAAGGTAAAAGTCATGATACTGAGAATTAGGAAACATCAATGATAGTAATTGAAGTAGTACAAGGAAATGCAGAGGTATCTTATTTCATTAATTAGATACTTATTATTGATCCCAAAATAATGTGTAGATTTTGTGTCAGCCTTACATTTCATAGAAGCAGAATAACATGCTCTTGCATGTCTCTTCACACAAAAGCATTGACCATCTCATATAATGTCATGAGAGTCACATCAGTAGCTTGTCAAGACCTCACCTTCAGATCCCATCATATTTGAAATTAGAATTTCAATATACACATTTTGAGGGAGCATATACATTCAGTCTATGACAACTCTTAAGAAAATCAGGGAAACATTTTTAGTTTTTTTCAATTGAGAAGGACACAGGCTGTAATCAGCATCACACAGACCTACCACATGTGCCTGTGAAGTTTATGATATATGCAAATCATAGACATTCAGCATTTCTTTCAAGTGATGAATTTAATATAAAGAAAACCTAAAAGCAGTCACACAACAAATAGTCATTGATATGATAGCTCTTGTGTGCATATTATGTGCAAGAGACATTTTCTTTGTGTAAGGTATAGATCCAATACAAAGATGGGTTCTCGACCGGCGGATCCCGGACCGCAGCAGCTCTCTGCTCCCAAACCCCGTGGGAGAGAGACCTCACCGCCTGATCAGGTGGGCACTCCTGAGGCTGCAGAGCGGAGGAGACCACCAACACTGCCCACCCCTGCCCACATCCCTGGCCCAAGAGACAACTGTATAAGGCCTCTGGGTTCCCGTAGGGGAGGGCCCGGGAGCGGCAGGACCCCTGCGCCTGAAACACTGCCGGAACCTGAAGGAAACAGACCGGATAAACAGTTCTCTGCACCCAAATCCCGAGGGAGGGAGAGCTGAACCTTCAGAGAGGCGGACACGCCTGGGAAACCAGAAGAGACTGCACTCTGTGCACATCCAGGCGCCAGAGGAAAACACCAAACGCCACCTGGAACCCTGGTGCACGGAGGCTCCCGGAAAGAGCGGCGCAGATCTTCCCGGTTGCTGCCACAGCGGAGAGGACTTAGGCAGTACCCCACGAGCAAACTTGAGCCTTGGATCTGCAGGTAGGACCAACTTTTCCCTTGCAAGAAACCTGCCTGGTGAACTCAGGACACACAGAGGCAAAATTCCTCTAAAGCCGGGCACTTCCTGTGTTTATCGGAAGTCCCACACCGGCGGATCCCGGACCGCAGCAGCTCTCTGCTCCCAAACCCCGTGAGAGAGAGACCCCACCGCCTGATCAGGTGGGCACTCCTGAGGCTGCAGAGCGGAGGAGACCACCAACACTGCCCACCCCTGCCCACATCCCTGGCCCAAGAGGCAACTGTATAAGGCCTCTGGGTTCCCGTAGGGGAGGGCCCGGGAGCGGCAGGACCCCTGCGCCTGAGACACTGCCGGAACCTGAAGGAAACAGACCGGATAAACAGTTCTCTGCACCCAAATCCCGTGGGAGGGAGAGCTGAACCTTCAGAGAGGTGGACACGCCTGGGAAACCAGAAGAGACTGCACTCTGTGCACATCCAGGCGCCAGAGGAAAACACCAAACGTCATCTGAAACCCTGGTGCACGGAGGCTCCCGGAAGGAGCGGCACAGATTTTCCCGGTTGCTGCCACAGCAGAGAGGACTTAGGCAGTACCCCACGAGCAAACTTGAGCCTTGGAACCACAGGTAGCACCAATTTTTCCCCTGCAAGAAACCTGCCAGGTGAACTCAAGACACAGGCCCACAGGAACAGCTGAAGACCTGTAGAGAGGAAAAACTACACGCCCGAAAGCAGAACACTCTGTCCCCATAACTGGCTGAAAGAAAACAGGAAAACAGGTCTACAGCACTCCTGACACACAGGTTATAGGACAGTCTAGCCACAGTCAGAAATAGCAGAACAAAGTAACACTAGAGATAATCTGATGGCGAGAGGCAAGCACAGGAACCCAAGCAACAGAAACCAAGACTACATGGCATCATCGGAGCCCAATTCTCCCACCAAAGCAAACACGGAATATCCAAACACACCAGAAAAGCAAGACCTAGTTTCAAAATCATATTTGATCATGATGCTGGAGGACTTCAAGAAAGACATAAAGAACTCCCTTAGAGAACAAGTAGAAGCCTACAGAGAGGAATCGCAAAAATCCCTGAAAGAATTGCAGGAAAACACAATCAAACAGTTGAAGGAATTAAAAATGGAAATAGAAGCAATCAAGAAAGAACACATGGAAACAACCCTGGACATAGAAAATCAAAAGAAAAGACAAGGAGCTGTAGATACAAGCTTCACCAACAGATTCAAGAGATGGAAGAGAGAATCTCAGGAGCAGAAGATTCCATAGAAATCATTGACTCAACTGTCAAAGATAATGTAAAGCGGAAAAAGCTACTGGTCCAAAACATACAGGAAGTCCAGGACTCAATGAGAAGATCAAACCTAAGGATAATAGGTATAGAAGAGAGTGAAGACTCCCAGCTCAAAGGACCAGTAAATATCTTCAACAAAATCATAGAAGAAAACTTCCCTAACCTAAAAAAAGAGATACCCATAGGCATACAAGAAGCCTACAGAACTCCAAATAGATTGGACCAGAAAAGAAACACCTCCCGTCACATAATTGTCAAAACACCAAACGCACAAAATAAAGAAAGAATATTAAAAGCAGTAAGGGAAAAAGGTCAAATAACATATAAAGGGAAACCTATCAGAATCACACCAGACTTTTTGCCAGAAACTATGAAGGCCAGAAGATCCTGGACAGATGTCATACAGACCCTAAGAGAACACAAATGCCAGCCCAGGTTACTGTATCCTGCAAAACTCTCAATTAACATAGATGGAGAAACCAAGATATTCCATGACAAAACCAAATTTACACAATATCTTTCTACAAATCCAGCACTACAAAGGATAATAAAGGGTAAAGCCCAACATAAGGAGGCAAGCTATACCCTAGAAGCAAGAAACTAATCATCTTGGCAACAAAACAAAGAGAATGAAAGCACACAATCATAACCTCACTTCCAAATATGAATATAACGGGAAGCAATAATCACTATTCCTTAATATCTCTCAATATCAATGGCCTCAACTCCCCAATAAAAAGACATAGATTAACAAACTGGATACGCAACGAGGACCCTGCATTCTGCTGCCTACAGGAAACACACCTCAGAGACAAAGACAGACATTACCTCAGAGTGAAAGGCTGGAAAACAATTTTCCAAGCAAATGGTCAGAAGAAGAAAGCTGGAGTAGACATTCTAATATCAAATAAAATCAATTTTCAACTAAAATTCATCAAAAAAGATAAGGAAGGACACTTCATATTCATCAAAGGAAAAATCCACCAAGATGAAGTCTCAATCCTAAATATCTATGCCCCAAATACAAGGGCACCTACATATGTAAAAGAAACCTTACTAAAGCTCAAAACACACATTGCACCTCACACAATAATAGTGGGAGATTTCAACACCCCACTCTCATCAATGGACAGATCATGCAAACAGAAATTAAACAGAGATGTAGACAGACTAAGAGAAGTCATGAGCCAAATGGACTTAACGGATATTTATAGAACATTCTATCCTAAAGCAAAAGGATATACCTTCTTCTCAGCTCCTCATGGTACTTTCTCCAAAATTGACCATATAATTGGTCAAAAAACGGGCCTCAACAGGTACAGAAAGATAGAAATAATCCCATGCGTGCTATCGGACCACCACGGCCTAAAACTGGTCTTCAATAACAATAAGGGAAGAATGCCCACATATACGTGGAAATTGAACAATGCTCTACTCAATGATAACCTGGTCAAGGAAGAAATAAAGAAAGAAATTAAAAACTTTTTAGAATTTAATGAAAATGAAGGTACAACATACCCAAACTTATGGGACACAATGAAAGCTGTGCTAAGAGGAAAACTCATAGCGCTGAGTGCCTGCAGAAAGAAACAGGAAAGAGCATATGTCAGCAGCTTGACAGCACACCTAAAAGATCTAGAACAAAAAGAAGCAAATACACCCAGGAGGAGTAGAAGGCAGGAAATAATCAAACTCAGAGCTGAAATCAACCAAGTAGAAACAAAAAGGACCATAGAAAGAATCAACAGAACCAAAAGTTGGTTCTTTGAGAAAATCAACAAGATAGATAAACCCTTAGCCAGACTAACGAGAGGACACAGAGAGTGCGTCCAAATTAACAAAATCAGAAATGAAAAGAGAGACATAACTACAGATTCAGAGGAAATTCAAAAAATCATCAGATCTTAGTATAAAAACCTATATTCAACAAAACTTGAAAATCTTCAGGAAATGGACAATTTCCTAGACAGATACCAGGTATCGAAGTTAAATCAGGAACAGATAAACCAGTTAAACAACCCCATAACTCCTAAGGAAATAGAAGCAGTCATTAAAGGTCTCCCAACCAAAAAGAACCCAGGTCCAGATGGGTTTAGTGCAGAATTCTATCAAACCTTCATAGAAGACCTTATACCAATATTATCCAAACTATTCCACAAAATTGAAACAGATGGAGCCCTACCGAATTCCTTCTATGAAGCCACTATTACTCTTATACCTAAACCACACAAAGACCCAACAAAGAAAGAGAACTTCAGACCAATTTCCCTTATGAATATCGACGCAAAAATACTCAATAAAATTCTGGCAAACCGAATTCAAGAGCACATCAAAACAATCATCCACCATGATCAAGTAGGCTTCATCCCAGGCATGCAGGGATGGTTTAATATAAGGAAAACCATCAACGTGATCCATCATATAAACAAACTGAAAGAACAGAACCACATGATCATTTCATTAGATGCTGAGAAAGCATTTGACAAAATTCAACACCCCTTCATGATAAAAGTCCTGGAAAGAATAGGTATTCAAGGCCCATACCTAAACATAGTAAAAGCCATATACAGCAAACCAGTTGCTAACATTAAACTAAATGGAGAGAAACTTGAAGCAATCCCACTAAAATCAGGGACTAGACAAGGCTGCCCACTCTCTCCCTACTTATTCAATATAGTTCTTGAAGTTCTAGCCAGAGCAATCAGACAACAAAAGGAGATCAAGGGGATACAGATCGGAAAAGAAGAGGTCAAAATATCACTATTTGCAGACGACATGATAGTATATTTAAGTGATCCCAAAAGTTCCACCAGAGAACTACTAAAGCTGATAAACAACTTCAGCAAAGTGGCTGGGTATAAAATTAACTCAAATAAATCAGTTGCCTTCCTCTATACAAAAGAGAAACAAGCCGAGAAAGAAATTAGGGAAACGACACCCTTCATAATAGACCCAAATAATATAAAGTACCTCGGTGTGACTTTAACCAAGCAAGTAAAAGATCTGTACAATAAGAACTTCAAGACACTGAGGAAAGAAATTGAAGAAGACCTCAGAAGATGGAAAGATCTCCCATGCTCATGGATTGGCAGGATTAATATAGTAAAAATGGCCATTTTACCAAAAGCAATCTACAGATTCAATGCAATCCCCATCAAAATACCAATCCAATTCTTCAAAGAGTTAGACAGAACAATTTGCAAATTCATCTGGAATAACAAAAAACCCAGGATAGCTAAAGCTATCCTCAACAATAAGAGGACTTCAGGGGGAATCACTATGCCTGAACTCAAGCAGTATTACAGAGCAATAGTGATAAAAACTGCATGGTATTGGTACAGAGACAGACAGATAGACCAATGGAATAGAATTGAAGACCCAGAAATGAACCCACACACCTATGGTCACTTGATTTTTGACAAAGGAGCCAAAACCATCCAATGGAAAAAAGATAGCATTTTCAGCAAATGGTGCTGGTTCAACTGGAGGGCAACATGTAGAAGAATGCAGATCGATCCATGCTTATCACCCTGTACAAAGCTTAAGTCCAAGTGGATCAAGGACCTCCACATCAAACCAGACACACTCAAACTAATAGAAGAAAAACTAGGGAAGCATCTGGAACACATGGCCACTGGAAAAAATTTCCTGAACAAAACACCAATGGCTTATGCTCTAAGATCAAGAATCGACAAATGGGATCTCATAAAACTGCAAAGCTTCTGTAAGGCAAAGGACACTGTGGTTAGGACAAAACGGCAACCAACAGATTGGGAAAAGATCTTTACCAATCCTATAACAGATAGAGGCCTTATATCCAAAATATACAAAGAACTCAAGAAGTTAGACCGCAGGGAAACAAATAACCCTATTAAAAAATGGGGTTCAAAGCTAAACAAAGAATTCACAGCTGAGGAATGCCGAATGGCTGAGAAACACCTAAAGAAATGTTCAACATCTTTAGTCATAAGGGAAGTGCAAATCAAAACAACCCTGAGATTTCACCTCACACCAGTGAGAATGGCTAAGATCAAAAACTCAGGTGACAGCAGATGCTGGCGAGGATGTGGAGAAAGAGGAACACTCCTCCATTGTTGGTGGGATTGCAGACTGGTAAAACCATTCTGGAAATCAGTCTGGAGGTTCCTCAGAAAATTGGACATTGAACTGCCTGAGGATCCAGCCATACCTCTCTTGGGCATATACCCAAAAGATGCCTCAACATATAAAAGAGACATGTGCTCCACTATGTTCATCGCAGCCTTATTTATAATAGCCAGAAACTGGAAAGAACCCAGATGCCCTTCAACAGAGGAATGGATACAGAAAATGTGGTACATCTACACAATGGAATATTACTCAGCTATCAAAAACAACGAGTTTATGAAATTCGTAGGCAAATGGTTGGAACTGGAAAATATCATCCTGAGTGAGCTAACCCACTCACAGAAAGACATACATGGTATGCACTCATTGATAAGTGGCTATTAGCCCAAATGCTTGAATTACCCTAGATCCCTAGAACAAAGGAAACTCAAGACGGATGATCAAAATGTGAATGCTTCACTCCTTCTTTAAATGAGGAAAAAGAATACCCTTGGCAGGGAAGGGAGAGGCAAAGATTAAAACAGAGACTGAAGGAACACCCATTCAGAGCCTGCCCCACAGGTGGCCCATACATATACAGCCACCCAATTAGACAAGATGGATGAAGCAAAGAAGTGCAGACCGACAGGAGCCGGATGTAGATCGCTCCTGAGAGACACAGCCAGAATACAGCAAATACAGAGGCGAATGCCAGCAGCAAACCACTGAACTGAGAATAGGTCCCCCGTTGAAGGAATCAGAGAAAGAACTGGAAGAGCTTGAAGGTGCTCGAGACCCCAAAAGTACAACAATGTCAAGCAACCGGAGCTTCCAGGGACTAAGCCACTACCTAAAGACTATACATGGACTGACCCTGGACTCTGTCCCCATAGGTAGCAATGAATATCCTAGTAAGAGCACCAGTGGAAGGGGAAGCCCTGGGTCCTGCTAAGACTGAACCCCCAGTGAACTAGACTATGCGGGGAGGGTGGCAATGGGGGGAGGTTTGGGAGGGGAACACCCATAAGGAAGGGGAGGGGGGAGGGTGATGTTTGTCCGGAAACCGGGAAAGGGAATAACACTTGAAATGTATATAAGAAATACTCAAGTTAATAAAAAAAATAAATAAATAAAAAAAAAAAAGATGGGTTCTCAGACTCAATACCATTGTGCTTCAATGTTGTCACATAAGCTCTTCACCTTGCCTGGAGTGGCCTTTTCCTACTCTTCTCCCTCCATTCACTACCCCAAAATGAATATACTAGACGTATCCTCGGCCCTTTAAAGAATAAAACAAACTTCCCTTCTTTGAGAGACTTTCTGCATCAATTAGAAACAAGCCACAGGGAACAGAGTAGCTGGCTTGAACAACAGAAGTTTATCTATCATACCAGTAGTAACAATAAAAATGAGATGGAAGATTCTAGACTTGTAATTTATTATGAGATCAATAGGACCAGAAGCTTCTCTTCTCTGCTCCTCTGTATTCTCGAGGGAGAATCCTTGGGGATAATCCTTATGTGATCTTTGTGGACCAAGGAGGATGTCATAGATGTGCCCTATGATGCAGCTGTAATCAGCACCATCAGAAGCATCTCTTTCTAGCAGAGCAAATCTTGTCCTGAGACCATCTGCAGAGTACTTTAACATCTCCGTTCTCAATGTTACACCCTAGACTCATATCTAAACCAATTTTTGACCACAATAATGTAAGTGGAATAACTGATCAGACTTTTAAGAGTTTAAGCATGCATATGAGAGAAAAGTGATTCTCATCACAAAGTCATGTCATTTGAGCAAAAAGACAAAGGAGGGCATCAGTCACACCCTTTCAACCAAGGCTTCTCATCAGTGACCATAGCAACATCACCTCCATGACCATAACAATTCATAGATAGATTAGTTGTGTTTATCAGACTATCAACTTACCTGAGTTCCTGACTTTCTCTGAGACCCTTTCAAGAATGATTCTTTGTTATTTGTTTGATTATATTACTAGTTTATTATTGTACTAGACAAGGTTCTGTGCTTGCCATATTGAATATAACCAGCAAATGTCTCTTTGTCTTTACAAATATAAACATAAGTGCAGTAACATGACTAAACTGGGAAAATCCGAATTAAGTACAAAAACATGCAAACAGTCACACTGTATTTGCATGCTAATATGAGATGTGACAGAAAGGTATACAAATGTTCCATTTTCATTTAGTCAGTGTACCAAAAGAAAACAGGAACAGAATTTACCCTTCACCTAAAATAACCAAAATGGAATGAGAAAATGAAGGCACAGGAGTCAAGCAAAAAAGAACAATTATCTATGAGAACCAGGAAACAAATGACATCAGACCATAATTGCTTGATTAAGGAGTCTTGATAGAGTGATAGAAAGTAGGAAAGGTAAGAGGAAAGGTAAGGGACCCAGGGGACTTGCTGGTCATGAAATGTGGTTGAAAGTCTAGAGCAACAAAGACAAGCAGTGTTCACAGAATCCTAGAGAAGAGAGATCTGAGGGGATTTCTCTAGAACATTCAGAAGACTTCAGATCCAGATGTGTAAATAAAAGGAGTATTTCATAAAGCATAAGAAACAATTGTCTTCAGTGCTTTCACGGGGGCCAGGAAAAGCACTCATTCCTACCAGCCCAACTGAAACCATGCCCATGAGACACTGAGTAGAACATCCAAGGCATCTATGTTGACATGATGAAAATCATCACTGAGTGGGCACATCATTTGCTTCTCCGATAAATGTTAAAAATCAAAACCTTAAAGGATCATGTCTCTAACATCACTGTGAAAAGAAATTTCAAGAATATTTACAGGAGTAGAAAAATAAGAGTTACCAACAATATAGAGCTTACAGTGTTATGAATCTAATAAAAAATTAGCAGGGATACAAAGTACAGAAACATGTGACTCATAATACAGGGAAAAGTCAATCATCTCCACTCCAGAATGGATGGAAAAACTAGTATCAGCAGACAAGACTTTACAGAATCATTATAGCTGCATTCTGTATGTTCAGGAAGTTAAACGAAGTCATATGAAATGAACTGGATGTGATTATGGATGCAACCATACACAAGTAGAGTTTTGAATACAGTAATTTTTAAACCATAAAGAACATTTGTGAGCTACAAGACAACCTTGTGGAATAGAGGAAAGTAAGGAGGAAAGAATCTAAGAAGAAATGATGACCACCCCCTACTCAAAGCCCAGCTCAATTGCCTAGAGACTTGACTTCTTGAGATATTCCTAGTTCTTGACTATAGCCTATTTCAGCCTTTCCTTCTATCCCAATTCCAGCTGACCTGCCGAAGAACTCTTTACCAGAAACCCCACAGCTAGGATTCAGGCACCCTGCAATCATAACACATAGCTAGGACCCAGATTAAACAACAGCGACCAAAGAACAAAAGCATCTCAAACATCATAAGTCCAGAGGCCCAAATCCTCACTCAGAAACACAAATCAAAGAAACAAGACAACATACCTCTTCCAGAAGCCAAGCACTACTGTGTTAGGCCTTGAGAAAATCAATGTAGTTGAAGCACGAACAAGGACTTCAAAATAACAACTGTGAATACGTTCAAAAACCTTAAAGAAGATGTAAATAAATGTCTTAATGAAGATTTTGAGAACACAAAGAGTGGAATGAAATAATGAAAACAACTCACTATTTGAAAATAGAGTTTAACCAAGAAATAATATAACTTTTTTAAAAAAGCAAACTGAAATAAAGCTGGAAATGAAAAACTCAAGATGCCAAACATCTTGTAAGCCTTGCCTACAGAATAAACCACTTGGTGAGATAATTTCTTTTTTTTTTTTATTATTAACTTGAGTATTTCTTATATACATTTCGAGTGTTATTCCCTTTCCCAGTTTCCGGGCAAACATCCCCCTCCCCCCTCCCCTTTCTTATCAGTGTTCCCCTCCCCACCCTCCCCCCATTGTCCCCCTCCCCCAACAGTCTAGTTCACTGGGGGTACAGTCTTAGCAGGACCCAGGGCTTCCCCTTCCACTGGTGCTCTTACTAGGATATTCATTGCTACCTATGGGGTCAGAGTCCAGGGTCAGTCCATGTATAGTCTTTAGGTAGTGGCTTAGTCCTTGGAAGCTTTGGTTACTTGGCATTGTTGTACATATGGGGTCTCGAGCCCCTTCAAGCTCTTCCAGTTCTTTCTCTGATTCCTTCAACGGGGGTCCTATTCTCAGTTCAGTGGTTTGCTGCTGGCATTTGCCTCTGTATTTGCTGTATTCTGGCTGTGTCTCTCAGGAGCGATCTACATCCGGTTCCTGTCGGTCTGCACTTCTCTGCTTCATCCATCTTGTCTAATTGGATGGCTGTATATGCGTGGGCCACATGTGGGGCAGACTCTGAATGGGTGTTCCTTCAGTCACTGTTTTAATCTTTGCCTCTCCCTTCCCTGCCAAGGGTATTCTTGTTCCCCTTTTAAAGAAGGAGTGAACCATTCACATTTTGATCATCTGTCTTGAGTTTCATTTGTTCTAGGCATTTAGGGTAATTCAAGCATTTGGGCTAATAGCCACTTATCAGTGAGTGCATACCATGTATGTCTTTCTGTGTTTGGGTTAGCTCACTCAGGATGATATTTTCCAGTTCCAGCCATTTGCCTACGAATTTCATAAAGCCGTTGTTTTTGATAGCTGAGTAATATTCCATTGTGTAGATGTACCACATTTTCTGTATCCATTCCTCTGTTGAAGGGCATCTGGGTTCTTTCCAGCTTCTGGCTATTATAAATAAGGCTGCAATGAACATAGTGGAGCACCTGTCTTTTTTATATGTTGGGGCATCTTTTGGGTATATGCCCAAGAGAGGTATAGCTGGATCCTCAGGCAGTTCAATGTCCAATTTTCTGAGGAACCTCCAGACTGATTTCCAGAATGGTTGTACCAGTTTGCAATCCCACCAAAAATGGAGGAGTGTTCCTCTTTCACCACATCCTCGCCAGCATCTGTTGTCCCCTGAGTTTTTGATCTTAGCCATTCTCACTGGTGTGAGGTGAAATCTCAGGGTTGTTTTGATTTGCATTTCCCTTATGACTAAAGATGTTGAACATTTCTTTAGGTGTTTCTCCGCCATTCGGCATTCCTCAGCTGTGAATTCTTGTTTAGCTCTGAGCCCATTTTTTAATAGGGTTATTTGTTTCCCTGTGGTCTAACTTCTTGAGTTCTTTGTATATTTTGGATATAAGGCCTCTATCTGTTGTAGGATTGGTAAAGATCTTTTCCCAATCTGTTGGTTGCCGTTTTGTCCTAACCACAGTGTCCTTTGCCTTACAGAAGCTTTGCAGTTTTATGAGATCCCATTTGTCAATTCTTGATCTTAGAACGTAAGCCATTGGTGTTTTGTTCAGGAAATTTTTTCCAGTGGCCATGTGTTCCAGATGCTTCCCTAGTTTTAATTCTATTAGTTTGAGTGTGTCTGGTTTGATGTGGAGGTCCTTGATCCACTTGGACTTAAGCTTTGTACAGGGTGATAAGCATGGATCGATCTGCATTCTTCTACATGTTGACCTCCAGTTGAACCAGCACCATTTGCTGAAAATGCTATCTTTTTTCCATTGGATGGTTTTGGCTCCTTTGTCAAAAATCAAGTGACCATATGTGTGTGGGTTCATTTCTGGGTCTTCAATTCTATTCCATTGGTGTATCTGTCTGTCTCTGTACCAATACCATGCAGTTTTTATCACTATTGCTCTGTAATACTGCTTGAGTTCAGGGATAGTGATTCCCCCTGAAGTCCTTTCATTGTTGAGGATAGCTTTAGCTATCCTGGGTTTTTTGTTATTCCAGATGAATTTGCAAATTGTTCTGTCTAACTCTTTGAAGAACTGGATTGGTATTTTGATGGGGATTGCATTGAATCTGTAGATTGCTTTTGGTAAAATGGCCATTTTTACTATATTAATCCTGCCGATCCATGAGCATGGGAGATCTTTCCATCTTCTGAGGTCTTCTTCAATTTCCTTCTTCAGTGTCTTGAAGTTGTTATTATACAGATCTTTTACTTGCTTTGTTAAAGGCACTCTGAGGTACTTTATATTATTTGGGTCTATTATGAAGGGTGTCATTTCCCTAATTTCTTTCTCGGCTTGTTTCTCTTTTGTATAGAGGAAGGCAACTGATTTATTTGAGTTAATTTTATACCCAACCACTTTGCTGAAGTTGTTTATCAGCTTTAGTAGTTCTCTGGTGGAACTTTTGGGATCACTTAAATATACTAGCATATCATCTGCAAATACTGATATTTTGACTTCTTCTTTTCCGATCTGTATCCCCTTGACATCCTTTTGTTGTCTGATTGCTCTGGTTAGAACTTCAAGAACTATATTGAATAAGTAGGGAGAGAGTGGGCAGCCTTGTCTAGTCCGTGATTTTAGTGGGATTGCTTCAAGTTTCTCTCCATTTAGTTTAATGTTAGCAACTGGTTTGCTGTATATGGCTTTTACCATGTTCAGGTATGGGCCTTGAATTCCTATTCTTTCCAGAACTTTTATCATGAAGGGGTGTTGAATTTTGTCAAATGCTTTCTCAGCATCTAATGAAATGATCATGTGGTTTTGTTCTTTCAGTTTGTTTATATAATGGATCACGTTGATGGTTTTCCGTATATTAAACCATCCCTGCATGCCTGGGATGAAGCCTACTTGATCATGGTGGATGATTGTTTTGATGTGCTCTTGGATTCGGTTTGCCAGAATTTTGTTGAGTATTTTTGCGTCGATATTCATAAGGGAAATTGGTCTGAAGTTCTCTTTCTTTGTTGTGTCTTTGTGTGGTTTAGGTATAAGAGTAATTGTGGCTTCGTAGAAGGTATTCGGTAGTGATCCATCTGTTTCAATTTTGTGGAATAGTTTGGATAATATTGGTATGAGGTCTTCTATGAAGGTTTGATAGAATTCTGCACTAAACCCGTCTGGACCTGGGCTCTTTTTGGTTGGGAGACCTTTAATGACTGCTTCTATTTCCTTAGGAGTTATGGGGTTGTTTAACTGGTTTATCTGTTCCTGATTTAACTTCGTTACCTGGTATCTGTCTAGGAAATTGTCCATTTCCTGCAGATTTTCAAGTTTTGTTGAATATAGGTTTTTGTAGTAAGATCTGATGATTTTTTGAATTTCCTCTGAATCTGTAGTTATGTCTCCCTTTTCATTTCTGATTTTGTTAATTTGGACGCACTCTCTGTGTCCTCTCGTTAGTCTGGCTAAGGGTTTATCTATCTTGTTGATTTTCTCAAAGAACCAACTTTTGGTTCTGTTGATTCTTTCTATGGTCCTTTTTGTTTCTACTTGGTTGATTTCAGCTCTGAGTTTGATTATTTCCTGCCGTCTACTCCTCCTGGGTATATTTGCTTCTTTTTGTTCTAGATCTTTTAGGTGTGCTGTCAAGCTGCTGACATATGCTCTTTCCTGTTTCTTTCTGCAGGCACTCAGCGCTATGAATTTTCCTCTTAGCACAGCTTTCATTGTGTCCCATAAGTTTGGGTATGTTGTACCTTCATTTTCATTAAATTCTAAAAAGTTTTTAATTTCTTTCTTTATTTCTTCCTTGACCAGGTTATCATTGAGTAGAGCATTGTTCAATTTCCAAGTATATGTGGACATTCTTCCTTGATTGTTATTGAAGACCAGTTTTAGGCCGTGGTGGTCCGATAGCACGCATGGGATTATTTCTATCTTTCTGTACCTGTTGAGGCCCATTTTTTGACCAATTATATGGTCAATTTTGGAGAAAGTACCATGAGGAGCTGAGAAGAAGGTATATCCTTTTGCTTTAGGATAGAATGTTCTATAAATATCTGTTAAGCTCATGACTTCTCTTAGTCTGTCTACATCTCTGTTTAATTTCTGTTTCCATGATCTGTCCATTGATGAGAGTGGGGTGTTGAAATCTCCCACTATTATTGTGTGAGGTGCAATGTGTGTTTTGAGCTTTAGTAAGGTTTCTTTTATGTATGTAGGTGCCCTTGTATTTGGGGCATAGATATTTAGGATTGAGAGTTCATCTTGGTGGATTTTTCCTTTGATGAATATGAAGTGTCCTTCCTTATCTTTTTTGATGACTTTTAGTTGAAAATTGATTTTATTTGATATTAGAATGGCTACTCCAGCTTGCTTCTTCTGACCATTTGCTTGGAAAGTTGTTTTCCAGCCTTTCACTCTGAGGTAGTGTCTGTCTTTGTCTCTGAGGTGTGTTTCCTGTACGCAGCAGAATGCAGGGTCCTCGTTGCGTATCCAGTTTGTTAATCTATTTCTTTTTATTGGGGAGTTGAGGCCATTGATGTTGAGAGATATTAAGGAATAGTGATTATTGCTTCCCGTTATATTCATATTTGGATGTGAGGTTATGTTTGTGTGCTTTCATTCTCTTCGTTTTGTTGCCAAGACGATTAGTTTCTTGCTTCTTCTAGGGTATAGCTTGCCTCCTTATGTTGGGCTTTACCATTTATTATCCTTTGTAGTGCTGGATTTGTAGAAAGATATTGTGTAAATTTGGTTTTGTCATGGAATATCTTGGTTTCTCCATCTATGTTAATTGAGAGTTTTGCAGGATACAGTAACCTGGGCATTTGTGTTCTCTTAGGGTCTGTATGACATCAGTCCAGGATTTTCTGGCCTTCATAGTTTCTGGCGAGAAGTCTGGTGTGATTCTGATAGGTCTGCCTTTATATGTTACTTGACCTTTTTCCGTTACTGCTTTTAATATTCTTTCTTTATTTTGTGCATTTGGTGTTTTGACTATTATGTGACGGGAGGTGTTTCTTTTCTGGTCCAATCTATTTGGAGTTCTGTAGGCATCTTGTATGCCTATGGGTATCTCTTTTTTTAGGTTAGGGAAGTTTTCTTCTATGATTTTGTTGAAGATATTTACTGGTCCTTTGAGCTGGGAGTCTTCACTCTCTTCTATACCTATTATCCTTAGGTTTGATCTTCTCATTGAGTCCTGGATTTCCTGTATGTTTTGGACCAGTAGCTTTTTCTGCTTTACATATCTTTGACAGTTGAGTCAATGATTTCTATGGAATCTTCTGCTCCTGAGATTCTCTCTTCCATCTCTTGAATTCTGTTGGTGAGGCTTGTATCTACAGCTCCTTGTCTCTTCTTTTGGTTTTCTATATCCAGGGTTGTTTCCATGTGTTCTTTCTTGATTGCTTCTATTTCCATTTTTAATTCCTTCAACTGTTTGATTGTGTTTTCCTGGAATTCTTTCAGGGATTTTTGCGATTCCTCTCTGTAGGCTTCTACTTGTTTATTAATGTGTTCCTGTGTTTCCCTAAGTGTGTTCATGTCTTTCTTGAAGTCCTCCAGCATCATGATCAAATATGATTTTGAAACTAGATCTTGCTTTTTTGGTGTGTTTGGATATTCCATGTTTGCTTTGGTGGGAGAATTGGGCTCCGATGATGGCATGTAGTCTTGGTTTCTGTTGCTTGGGTTCCTGCGCTTGCCTCTCGCCATCAGATTATCTCTAGTGTTACTTTGTTCTGCTATTTCTGACAGTGGCTAGACTGTCCTATAAGCCTGTGTGTCAGGAGTGCTGTAGACCTGTTTTCCTCTCTTTCAGTCAGTTATGGGGACAGAGTGTTCTGCTTTCGGGCGTGTAGTTTTTCCTCTCTACAGGTCTTCAGCTGTTCCTGTGGGCCTGTGTCTTGAGTTCACCAGGCAGCTTTCTTGCAGCAGAAAAGTTGGTCGTACCTGTGGTCCCGAGGCTCAGGTTCGCTCGTGGGGTGCTGCCCAGGGGCTCTCTGCAGCGGCAGCAACCAGGAAGACCTGTGCCGCCCCTTCCGGGAGCTTCAGTGCACCAGGGTTCCAGATGGCCTTTGGTGTTTTCCTCTGGCGTCCGAGATGTATGTACAGAGAGCAGTCTCTTCTGGTTTCCCAGGCTTGTCTGCCTCTCTGAAGGTTCAGCTCTCCCTCCCACGGTATTTGGGTGCAGAGAACTGTTTATCAGGTCTGTTTCCCTCAGGTTCCGGCGGTGTCTCAGGCAGGGGTCCTGCCGCTCCTGGGCCCTCCCCCACGGGAGCCCAGAGGCCTTTTACAGTTTCCTCTTAGGCCAGGGATGTGGGCAGGGGTGGGCAGTGTTGGTGGTCTCTTCCGCTCTGCAGCCTCAGGAGTGCCCACCTGATCAGGCGGTGAGGTCTCTTTCCCACAGGGTCTGGGAGCAGAGAGCTGCTGCGTGCCCGGGATCCGCGGACGTGGGACCTCCGGCAAACACAGGACGTGCCCGGTCCTAGATGAACTCTGCCTCTGTGTGTCCCAATCTCACCAGGCAGCTCTCTTGCAGCAGACAAGTTGGTCTTACCTGTGGTCCCGAGGCTCAAGTTTGCTCGCAGGGTGCTGCCCAAGGGCTCTCTGCGGCGGCAGCAACCAGGGAGACCTGTGCCACCCCTTCCGGGAGCTTCAGTGCACCAGGGTTCCAGATGGCCTTTGGTGTTTTCCTCTGGCGTCCGAGATGTATGTACAGAGAGCAGTCTCTTCTTGAGATAATTTCAATCTTGAAAATGAAGTTCAAGAAATAAGTAACTCATTCAAATAAAATGTCAACTTTTTAAAAATCCAAGCAGAAATATTCAGAAAACCTGAGACAATATTTAAAAAGTAAACTATAATAGGTATAGAGGAAAGAAAAGAAACCCAAGTTAGAGGCATAGAAACTTTTTTTAAGAAAATCATAGAAGAAAATTTCCCCAGCCTAAAGAAAGTGATGCCTATCATGGTATGTATGAAAGGCATAAAGGACACTAAATAGAACCATAAAAGTAACTCTCCATGTACAAAACACTAAACACTAAATTTGTGGTACAGGACCACAAATAAAGGATAGTAAAAGCTACAAGGAAAAAGATCTAATCACATATAAAGATAGACCCATTAGATTAATACCTGACTTTTCAATGAAAGCCAGAAGGGCCTGGACTGATGTTATACAAGATCTTAAGAAACCACAGAGGTCAGACTACACTACTGTGTCCAGCAAAGCTAGCAATTGAAAAAGAAAGAATAACATTTTACAATTAAAATGAATTTAAAATACTTTTTGTTCACAAATACAGTCAAACAGAGGGCACTAGAAGGTTAATTACACAAAAGAGGACATAATAAATAACCTCAGAACAGTGAGGCAAAATATAAAATAAAAATAATGAATACTGTAACAATAAAATGGTTGAAATTAATACATGCTACTCATTAATTTCAATATTAGTAATCTCAGTTTTCTAATAAAAATGAAGACTGCCATTTTGCATTAGAAAATATGACCCATCTTCCTGCTGCATCCAGAAATTCACCTCATCATCAAGGATGGAAATCACTCAGAGTTAAAGGATGGGAAAAAAGTGTTCTGAGCAAATAAGAAGCAAGTTGTGTATCCCATTTTCATATCTAATAAAACTGACTTCAAGCCAAAACCAACCATAAGGAGGAACACTACATACTCATTAAAAGAAAAAAATCCACCAAGAGGATATTACAATTCTAAGTATTCATGCACCAAGTTCATAAAAGAAACATTAATACACCCTTAATCACACATTGATGCCCACACACTGATAGCGGAGTCTTCAATACCTAACTCTTGACAATAGACAGATCATTCAGACAAAAACTACACAGATAAATGTGGTAGTAAACAAAATCATAATTCAAATGAGCTTAACAGACATCCACAAAAATTTATACCAAATCATATTTAAAAATACACATTTTTAACACCTCATGGCACATTCTCCAAAATTCATTACATATTATTGCACAAAGGAAGTTTCACAGATACTTTTAAAAAATTGAAAACACACCTGTATTCTATCTGCCCCTCATGGATGAAAGCAAAACATCAACAATAGAAATGGGAAAAATGATTCTTCAAGATTCCATCTGCACCAGGAGTTGACCCTGTGCCACAGCTCTTTGTGCCTGGAATCTCACTGGGAGAGCTAGACTCCCTGGAGTGCTGGCACACCTGAAAGCACAGGTAAGAACACCACTACTGCTCAGAGGGACCTGCCTGGAGCCCTCAGGACACAGGAGCTAAGGAGCAGTCTGGGACAGGATCCTTCCGCTTTCTGTCTGCACCCTGAGCTGACCCTGTGTTCTCTTTATTCAAGTCCCACCAGAAGAGAGCTGGTCTCCAAGGAGTGCTGACATACAAGCTTACAGGAGGGCCAAGTCACTGTCAGAGACAGCAAGACCAGCTAACACCAAAGATAACTAGATGACTAGAGGCAAGTGTAAGAACCTAAGCAACAGAAACCAAGGTCAGTTGGCATCATCAGAATCCAATTCTCCCACTACAAGTCCTGGATCCTCCAACACACCTGAAAAGCAAGACTAGGTGTTAAAATTATATCTCATGATGATATTAGGGGACTTTAAGAAGCACATAAATAACTCCCTTAAAGAAATACCAGAAACATAGGTAAATAGGTAAAAGCACTTAAAGAGGAAACACAAAAATCCCTTAAAGAATTACAGGAAAACACAAACCAATGGGTGGAGAAATTGAACAAAACCTTCCAGTATCTAAAAATGGAAATAAACACAATAAAGAAATCACAAAGGGAGATCGAAAACCTAAAAAGAAATCAGGAGTCACAGACTCAACCATCACCAACAGAATATAAGAGATAGAAGAGAGAATCTCAGGGGCAGAAGATACCATAGAAAACATCGACCCAACTGTCAACGAAAATGTAAAATGAAAAAAGCTCCTAGCCTAAAACATCCAGGAAATTCAGGACACAATGAGAAGATCAAACCTGAGGATATTAGGTACAGAAGACAGCAAAGATTCCCAACTTAAAGGGTCAGTAGATATCTTCAACAAAATTATAGAAGAAAACTTCCCTAATCTAAAGAAAGAGATGCCCATTAACATACAAGAAGAACACCAAAGAGATTGGACCAAAAAAGAAACTCCTCCCTTCACATAACAGTCAAAACACCAAATGCACAAAACAAAGAATATTAAAAGCCAGTAAGGGGGAAACAGTATGTCAAGTAACATATAAAGGCAGACCTATCAGAATTACACCAGACTTCTTAACAGAGACTATGAAAACTAGAAGATCCTGGGCAGATGTCATACAGACCCTAAGAAAACAAAAATGCCAGCCCAGGCTACTATAATTCTCAATTAACCATAGATGGAAAAACCAAGATATTCCATGACAAAACCAAATTTATACAATATCTTTTCACAAATCAAGCCCTACAAAGGATAATAGATGGAAAATTACAACACAAGGAGAGAAACTAAACCCAAGAAAAAAACAAGAAAGTAATCCTCTTTCAACTAACCAAAAGAAGATATCCACACCAACATAATTCCACCTGTAACAACAAAAATAATAGGAAACAACAACCATTAGTCCCTAGTATCTCTCAATATCAATGGACTCAATTCCCCAATAAAAAGACAGATTGACAAATTAGTTACATAAGCAAGACCTAGCATTTTGCTGTATAAAAGAAACACATCTCAGTGGCAGAAACAGAGACTTCCTCTGAGTAAAAGGCTGGGAAAATTTTTTTCCAAATAAATGGTCCCAAGAAACAAGCTACAGTAGCCATTCTAATATCAAATAAAATCAACTTGCAACCAAAAGTTATCAAAATATAAGAAAGGACACTTCATACTCATAAAAGGAAAAATCCACTAGGATGAAATCTCAAATCTGAATGTCTATGCTCCAAATGCAAAGGCACCCACATTCATAAAAGAAACGTTATTAAATCTCAAAGTATACATTACACCTCACACAATAATAGTGGGAGATTTCAATACCCCACTATCATCAAGGAACAGATCATGGAAACAGAAACTAAACAGAGACACAGTGAAACTAATGGAAGTCATTAACAAAATGGATTTAATAGCTATCTATAGAATATATCATCTTAAAACAAAAGAATATACCTTCTTCTCAGCACCTCATGGTACCTTCTCCAAAACTGACCGTATAATTGGTTATAAAACAGGCCTCAACAGATACAAGAAGATTGAAATAATCCTATACATGCTATCAGATAACCATAGACTAAGGCTACTCTTCAATAACAACAAAAAACACAGAAAGCTCAAATACACATGAAAGTTGAACAATGCTCTATTCAACAATAACTTGGTCAAGGAAAAAAAATAAATAAATTAAACACCTTTTAGAATTTAATGAAAATGAAGGTACAACATACCCAAACTTACGGGACACAATGAAAGCAGTACTAAGAGGAAAACTCATAGCTCTGAGAACCTCCAAAAAGAAACTGGAGAGAGCATACACTAGCAGCTGGACAGCACACCTGAAAGCTCTAAAACAATAGAAGCAAATAACCCAAGAGGAATAAATTGCAGGAAATAACCAATCTCAGACCTGAAATCAACCAAGTAAAAATAAAAGAAACTACACAAAGAACAAAACAAGGAGCTGGTTCTTTGAGAAAATCAACAAGATCAATAGACCCTTGGCCAGACTAACCAGAGGACACAGAGACAATCTCCAAATTAACAAAGACCAGAAATGAAAAAGGAGACAGAATCTGAGGAAATTCAAAAAAAATTAACAGATCCTACTATAAAAGCCTATATTCTAAAAAACTGGAAAACCTGGATGAAATGGACACTTTTCCAGACAGATACCAGGCACCAAAGTTAAATCAGGATCAGATAACTCCAAAAGAAATAGAAGCATTTGTTAAATGTCTCTCAACCAAAAAAGCCCATGACTAGGTGGGTTTAATGCAGAATTCTATTAGATTTTCATAGAAGACCTCATACCAATACAGTACAAACTATTCCACAAAATAGAAACAGACGGAGCACTATCCAATTCCTTCCATGAAGCCACAATTACGCTTATACCTGAATCACACAAAAACCCAACACAGAAAGAGAACTTCAGACCAATTTCCCTTATGAATATCAACACAAAAATACTCAATAAAACTCTTGCAAACCGAATCCAAGAATACATCAAAATGATCATCCATCATGATCAAGTAGGCTTCATCCTAGGGATGCAGGGATGGTTCAATATATGGAAATTCATCATTGTAATCCACTATAAACAAACTCAAAGGAAAAAAAAACATGATCATTTCATTAGATGCTGAGAAAGCATTTGACAAAATTCAACACCCCTTCATGATAAAAGTCCTGGAAAGAATAGGAATTCAAAGTTCATACCTAAAAATAATAAAAGCCATATACAGCAAACCAGTAGCTAACATTAAAGTAAATGGAGAGAAACTTGAAGCAATCCCACTAAAATCAGGGACTAGACAAGGCTGCCCACTCTCTCCCTACTTATTCAATACAGTACTCGAAGTCCTAGCCAGAGCAATCAGACAACAAAAGGAGGTCAAAGGGATACAAATTGGAAAGGAAGAAGTCAAAATATCACTATTTGCAGATATGATAGTATACTTAAGTGACCCCAAAAGTTCCACCAGAGAACTACTAAAGCTGATAAACACCTTCAGCAACGTGGCTGGGTATAAAATTAACTCAAATAAATCAGTAGCCTTGCTCTACTCAAAGGATAACCAGACTGAGAAGGAAGGAAAAAGAGAGAGAGAGAGAGAGAGAGAGAGAGAGAGAGAGAGAGAGAGAGAGAGAGAGAGAGAGAGAGAGGAAAGAAAGAGAAAGAAAGAAAGAAAGATGGAAGAAAGAAAGAAAGAAAGAAAGAAGGAAAGAAAGAGGAAGAGAGAAAGAAATGGAAGAAATGATACATATTCATGAAATCAGAACAACTCACTATCAAATAAAAACTGGGTGAGGACAGAATTCAAGGAAAATATCTAAAACTCTTCACAATTGAATGAAAATAAACGCAGCATTCCCTAATCTACGGGACACTATGAAGGTAGTACTAAGTTCTCATGTGGAAGAAACAGAACAGAACTAGAGATAAAGCTATTTGTCACTTAATGATATTTTGAGCAATGTGTCATTAATTGTTTCCATTGCAATAGGAACATCATGTACTGACACACTGTGATATTCATAATGTCACTCAGAGATACCTTATAGGGCCTCCATTTTATATGTGTTTACTCATTGTCCAAAGCAATGTCTAATGCATGACGCTATCCTATTTTAAATTTCTCCCAGGAAATGTATGATGACAAACTATACTACTTTTCTGGGAACTGAAGGTTTCAATCTGGCACCAGAATTTCAGTGCTAAACTAAGACCATCTCAGGACTGAGACCATATGTCACCCTAACACACCATCATGTGGTGGTTTGAATGAGACTGGTCCCCATCAGCTGACATATTTAATGCTTAGTAACTAGGGAATGGAATGGTTTGTAAAGGATTAGGAGTTGTGGTCTCGTTGCGTGAGGCTGGGCTTTGAGGTTATGAAAGCCCAGGCCAGCTCCGGTGTCCCTTCACTACTGGCCCCTATCCTCATCCCCTGTTGTATACTGCATATAGATCAGGATATAAAGCTCTCAACTACTGCTCCAACACCATGCCTGTCTGCTTCCAGCTATGATGATCATGGGCTAACCTAAAACTATAATCAGTCCCCCGATTAAATGATTGCTTTTATAGAGTTACCTTGTCACGGTGTCTCTTCAGAGCAGTAGAATACTAAGACAGAATTCGATGCTGCAGACTAGAGCATTGTCATGACAGGCCTGACCACGCTATTTGTTGGAAAAATATAGAAGTCTGCAGGATGACTTTGGACAAGAAAAATGGTCGACGGGTTTAGGTAATGCTTAGTGGGCCATTCTCGTATCATGGAAGACCGTAGTGCTGAGGACGAGGTTGACTACAGAAGCCTAGATCAAGAGGCTTTAAAGGGGAAGAATATTATTTGCTGGCCTAAAGACAATTCTTGTGATATTTTTGCAAAGACTGTGGCTTCTTTTGCCCTTGTTGTAAGAATTTGCCTGAGAATGAGTTGATAAGTTTTCAACTAACATCATCAGCAAAAGAGATTTCAAGACAGTCTGGTCTTAACTGCATCATGTGGTTATTATTGACCACTCCTGTATACAGCCACAGTGAAAAGAGCAAGCAATATAAAGAGAAATACAAATGTATAGTTTGTAGAGAAAAATAAAAAAACCACTGGGAAACGTAATGCTGCAGCCAAGTCCTATGCTCAAGGAGATAAAAAATTTAGAGAAAGGCCTGACTCAACATGGAATAAAGGGAGTGGTACCCCAGGGTAAGACCCACCCAGCTAAGCTTCCAAGGAATTAAAGGAAAAATTAATCAGCAAAAGAAATCATCAGCAACAGAGAAGCCATTGCATGAAACTATGAAGGTGAAACCTGGATTCCATTGGAGACCCCCATGTTCCGGACATGCCAGTAAGACTCCTGCCAAGGAGAGAGAGCTACATATGGGGCATTGAGCCAGCCCAAGAGAGAGAGGTGTGCTACAGGCAGTAAGACTGGGAGGGAAGAGTCACCTAAGCCCATGGACATCAGACACAGACGTGCAGGATTTGGAGTTTGCTCTGCTGGGTTTCATCCTCGCTTTGGCCCGGTATTTCCTCACTATGCTCGCTCCCTTCCCCCTTTGGACTGGTAATACATATTCTCTACTAGTGAGTGCTGGAAGTGTGTGATCTGCTTCTTTCCATTTGATTTTATGAGAGGTTGCAGTTAAAGCTTGCCTTTGGTCTCAGAAGATGCTTTGGACTTTAGACGTTTTAAGCAGGGTTGGTACTCATTGACTGACTATAGGGACTTTTGAAGTTGGACTAAATGCGTTTTGTGTTATGATGTGGCCACAAGCCTCTGGGAGTCAGGGAGAAGAATGTGGTGGTTTAAATGAGAATGGCCATATCGACTTTTATATTTGAATGTTTGGTCCCCAATTGAAGAGAGATAATGGAGACCAGCACTAAGAAAGCTGCCTCAGGAAGGAGGTAGGTACTGTGCTCCAGAGAAAGCAGTGGCCATGGGCCAGTTCATCCCTCAGAGTTTTACTGAGCACCTACTGCTGTCCAGGCCCTGTGTAGGCAGGGATACCTAAACCAAGAGACTGTTTTGTCCACTAAACTCAGTCTTGGCAATTTATTTCATCTTTCAATTTCGACACAGAAATTCAAATTTCAGGTTATAAACTCGGTTCCTGACTTTTCTCCTCTGTGCATTATTAAAAAGAGAAAGAAAAAATGATGTGGAGAGAAAAAAACATTTTGAGTCAAATACGAAAACATTTTCCTCTTTTAACCCAGTCAAAAAGAAATACAAGGTCTCAGCAAGTCTTCTCTTTTCTAGTCTAATAAAATTGTTTTTTTTTTATTTTAGATGTGCAGAAGTATATTATAATGGCAATCTTTCAGTTTGTCTGCAAAGGATATTTCTACATCAGGAGAATACCATTAAGGATGGGAAAATCTTTGATTTATAGCTTTTCAATTGCATTTTGTTGAATGTTAAGAAATACACACTATGATGATTTCTTATTATTCTATTTCATAAAATTTACATGAAATACAAATTTAGCACACAGACCTCTTCCTGGATGAGTTAAGATTAGATTTAATATTGATTTCAGCATTCGGTGATTTGAGAAGCACAAGGACGAGCCTATAAAAAGAGCCATGTTTTATGTGAGAGTTTTTGTCTATATCTAATTTTTTTAAAATTCTCATAGGCACAATCTATTTCTTTTTGTTTCTTATGGTAGCATTTAAAAAAACTGACAGACGGCTGAAATTGCTTAATACCGTTCAGCACAGCTTAAAGATTTTTATCCCACCCCCCAGTCTCGAGGAAAGTAAGCGCCATGTGGGTAGAGCCTGTGGGCCTTCACAAAGGAGGAAGCACAGTGGAGCATTGGCAAAAAGTTACAGCACTGGGATTTAAAATCATGTACGCTGCCTATTTCATTCTTCATCAGATTTTATTTTATTTTGCTCCGTTTTGTTTTTGCCTGACAAGGCGTCTTAGTTTGTCTTGAGTTTTATTCCTATGAAAAAGCAGCTTGACCACAGCAACTTACATTTGAGCTGGCTTACATGTCAGGGGTTTTGTCCACTATTCTGTTATCATCATGGTGGGGGAGGGGCAGACACGGTGCTGGAGACGGAACTGAGAATTCTACAGTAAGTGAAAGTGACAAGGGACCTGGCTTGAGCTTCTGAAACCGCAGAGCCCACGCCCCAGTGACACACTTCCTCCAACAAGGCCACACCTACTCCAACAAGACCCCGTCTCCAATAATGCTTCTGTCTACGATTCGATGAGGGCTATTTTCATTCAACCACCACACAAGATCTCCTTGGGTAGTCCTGGCAGTCCTGGAACTTGCTATGTAAGTGAAGCTGGCCTTGAACTCACAGAGATCCTCCTGTCCCCGTAAGTGCTGGAATTAAAGGTGTGTGGCTCCATGTCCTGCTATGATGTCTAATTTAAGATCTTGAGACTGGAAGGACAGCTTCGTAATGATAAACAAACAAACAAACAAACAAACACACAAACACACATAAGTGCTTTTTAAAAAAAGACCTAAGTGCCATTTCCAGCACCTCTATCCACAGGCTCCCAACAGGGCATCCGACACCTTCTTCTGGCCTCTAAGGGGAACTACAGAGAAGTGCTAATGCCCCATACAGACATGCGCATACACACAGAATTTTAAGCTACAATGTTTAAGGGGCAAGATAATCTTGATTCATTTATGAGTATACAATATGCCTCCATCTTCATAAACAGAAAAAACGGGCCGTGTATTGTGGAAATGGAAGACTTGAATGCCTCCCACTGTTAGCAAAGGGATCCTAAAGACTCTTTCTGCATCCCTACACTCCACCCTTGCTAGCCTAGAACCATTTACCTTTGCTCGCAGCTGAAAAGCCCTAGTAAAAAGCTTCCTTCTGCTCTGAGAGGTGTAAGACAGGCTCATCCCAGCCTTGAGAGCCCGGAGCAGAAAGACCTCGAGTTTGAGACCAGCCTGGGCATAGCAAGCAAGGGGTCTTCCTCCAAGAAGGAAAGCAGTGTCTGTGCTACTCTTACTCCTAGTCCTGGGCCGTTGAACTGCATCCAGGCTAGATGCCTGGATCAAACGCCCTGCCCCTTTCCCGATTTGCTAGGAAGTGCTGTGTTGCAAAACATACCTCGAACCATCCCTCACACATTATAATTGAACATTTTTGATTCGTGTTTCCACCAAGTTCCCAATACCTTGCAGACAAAGTTGTTTATCGTCTTAAGACTCATAAAAGTCAAAAAAGAAACACGAGGCAAGAAGATATGAAGGCTTGGCTTGTCCTAGAGTTTGAGGACATTCTTTGTAACTTTCACAAATACTTATAATTATTTAAGAATTTTGAACCCTTTTCCCTACCGAATACGTCAAAAGCCCTAAACCTTAACAAACCTTCACAAGTCCCTAGGACTGTATAAATTGAAAGCATATTAACCTATCAGAGGAAGGACCTCCATTCTATGTTAGCTTAGCGCCACCAAGTGGATTTGACGGGAAATTGCTCATGGGACTGTGTTTACAATTTTTTGCTTGTTTGTTTTGCGGGGGTTTTTTGTTTTGTTTTGTTTTGTTTTGTTTTGTTTTGATGTTGGTTTTTTTATCTCTACCTTGACCCCCTTTTAACTGCCTGGAGGCATATACTGAAAATGGAGTAAATTCAGAAAAAAATCGTGACTTTTAGTTTCACATTCCATATGGTAATAATAAAAGAAATTGGCTCACATTTTCTGCAAAATTTGATAAAGCAGATTGTCATTGTCAACAAATTTCATTAAAAATTACTCTGTCTCCCACACTTGTCATAAAAACAGGACTGGAAATTCAGCAGGACCCAAGTTCATGCTACCATAAATATCAAGCATCTCAGTGCACCTTCGTTGGCTATTTCTTGAGATTATAAAATTATTCTTTATCCCAAAAGGCTGACTGAGTGTCCTATTCCCTTTTCTGATAAGTAAATGTATAATTATAAAGTACTGACAATGCTAATCCCTGATTCTGAAATATAACACTCTCGAGACATAAAAAGAGTCCTAGTGGCCCTCTTCTCTTTGTTCACAATGCAATGACCATCTGGGAATCCTTAAGTAAATAAGGTGTTTTAGGCTCGTGGAAATGGCATCACAGAGCATGTCTCCTCCTTGAAAGACTGTGTGTGGTCTATGCCTGGTTTTTCCTGGGCAACTGGAGAATCGTGAGGCTCATCTACATTGGAGGAGATTTATATATATGTATGTATGTGTATATATATATATATATACATACATACATACATACATACATACATATATATGTGTGTGTGTATGTGTATGTATATGTATATACAGAGATAGAGATTATATATACATATATATATGTATTGAACAAATAGATAGGCAGGAAGGTAGATAGATAGATGGACGGACAGACAAATGGACAGATGGACAGACTGACAGATAGATGATGGATGGATGGATGGATAGATGATAGGTAGGTAGATAGAAAGAAGGTAGATGGAAAGAAAGAAAGAAAGAAAGGAAGGAAGAAAGAAAGAAAGGAAGGAAGGAAGGAAGGAAGGAAGGAAGGAAGGAAGAAAGGAAGGAAGGAAGACAGACAAACAGATAGACAGACAGACAGATAGCATCCCTTGCAGGAATTGCTTAGTTATTCTGTTGCAGAAGGCATGTGGATACTTCCAGTGTGAACAAGTTTTGAATAATGCTCTAAGAACCTCTTCTGACATGTGACGCTGTACTGCTTAGCACCAACTTTTAAAGAGGGTATAAAATGTAGGAAGCTGTCAAGGGACACATTTTCAATTTCTTCAGCCTGGTGCTAGTAGTGTATAAATTCACATTTCCTGCCAGCACTGTAAGAGCACCTGGGAGGCCATTTCCTGCCCCAACATTAGTATTGCACAGTTTCTTCTTCAGTTCTTTTTTATGGCACCCCATATGTATTTTAAAGTCTTAATAGGAAAAATTATTGCTATACTTTCCAAATAAAATAATGTTTGAAAATGAAAGGTTCAATTGAAAATACATTCATTACACTTATGATCATTGCATATCATACAATTGATTTAAAATGGTCAACATTTCAATACGTGGATTGGTGTCTATATGCAGGCGAGGGCAGGCACAAGATAAGGCAAGGCCTGTGATTGGACAGTGAAAAAGAAAGGCGTGGGCAGAGTTTTTGTAAGGTGGGAGAGATGAGAAGGTAGAAGAAGAACCAAGATGGAGAAAGAGAAGGACGACCCAGATCTGTGTGGCCTTACATGGCCACAGGTAGCTGTGAAAACCATACAAGGGACGGATTATTATAGGACAATTTGCCTTATCTAGGTGGGCAGTTTATATCAGTATCAATTGGCTCTGGGTTTATTGTGTGGACGTTTTGTGGGGTGAGAATTTACTGATATAACTCTGATTGATTAATTACAAGCTTCTAGAGTTTTGATTTTACCGGGATACTGGGAATTGTGACAATAACCACAGGGTGTGGACGGCTGAATGGGGCTGATGTGGCGGTGACCCGCACCATAGAAACTAGAAGGGTGGTCGCTTCTGGGGCCTAGACAAGGCAACGAGAACGCAGCCGAAACAGAGAGTAGCGGGAGATATCATGGCATGGTGCACGGTATCCCAATTCTTTTTGGTTTTTTTTTTTTAAGATTTACGCTAAAATAATAAACAGCTTTCTGTCTAAAACCGCAGACTGTATGCAAGCATCTTTCTGTCATTTTAGTAGTATAGATTCATTTTTACTTTCATTTGCATTGCAGAGTATCGATTACGGTGCTTTGAATACGAATGGTCCCCATAGGCCCAAATATTTGAGTGCTTGGTCATAGGGAATGGTCACTATTTGAGATTACAAGGTATGCCTTTGTTAGAGGGTGTGTGGACTTGGAGAAAGTGTATCACTGGAGGTAAGTTTCAAGGTTTCAGAAAGCCAAGCCAGGCCCAGTGACTGCCTGTCTTTACCTGTTTGCCCTTGCCTAGCTAGCACATTGGTTTCTTCACTGGCATTAGAGCCTACTTCTTCAGGATCCAAGCATCCACAAAAGCCCAGCTGAGACATCTAACCACATGGACTGAGTAGCTATTAGATTCTTGGACATTGCATTCACAGCCAGCCACTGCTGTAGCCTGTAAGTCAGTCTAATAAATCCTTCATATATATATATATATATGTATATGTATATATATGTGTGTGTGTGTGTGTGTGTGTGTGTATATATATATTCATTATAGAAGCTGTTACTCTAGAGAATCCTGACGAACATACCAATAAAGTTAAGCATGTTTTCCTATGGATGAAGACCTAATTTTTGTTTTTAAAGGAATCTAGTTCCGGATGGTCTCTTTGCTTCCTGTAGGTCTCAGGAGATATCCCTTCAATCTGGACAAGAGATTCATCACCTGCAGGTGGTTGCCACAGGTATCTCCCATGTCCTGCCTTTTCTTTGTAGTTACTCTCCAGATGCTTTGATGATTGCAACTACATAATTTCATTGAAGTCAAATCTGTAACTCCACTCTAGGATTGGCCATTCATGTTTCATTTTAAGAAATCCCATCGCTATGAAGATATCTTTTTGTACTGCCATCTAAGTTTCATACGCTTATAATTACTGATTTGGTCTTTCATCTATACAACTATAATCCACCTGGAACTCGACATACGGGGACCTCATAAAACTGCAAAGCTTCTGTAAAGCAAAGGACTCTGTCATTAGGACAAAATGGGCAATCAACAGATTGGGAAAAGATCTTTACCAATCTTACATCCAATAGAAGGCTGATATCTAATATTTACAAAGAACTCAAGAAGGTAGACTCCTGAGAATCAAATAATGCTATTAAAAAATGGCATGCAGGGCTAAACAAAGAATTCTCAATGGAGGAATATCGAATGGCTGAGAAGCACCTAAAGAAATGTTCAACATCCTTAGTCACCAGGGAAATGCAAATAAAAACAAGCCCAAGATTCCACCTCACAGCAGTCAGAATGGAAATTGAACTCAGGACCTCTGGAAGAGCAGTCAGTGCTCTTAACACTGAGCCATCTCTCCAACCTCAGAAATTATATCTTTTTGAACTCATGATTTTAGAGTCCTTTTCCACAGCCTTAATGGCTGTTCTAAAGATCCCAACATTTACAGATATGCTGAAATATTAACCACACCTTTCCCTCCCAGACACTTGCTATCTCTGATTAACATGCAGTCATTAACATTAACAGGAAGGTCTTTCTTCAGAGGAATGTGAAAACATGTTCGTTGTACAAACAAGTCTTATGCCCACAGCAGCCATCAACACTCCTGGAGGTCCATGCCTGCTGGCCCAGACCCAGGGGCAGGAACCATGTCATTCTGTCCCTCCCAAGGCCATGCCAGACTTGACAAAAGACACACAAACAAGAAAGGAGAAGTCATATTATTCCTTTTTGAAGATGGTAAGATCTTATATTTGATCCTGAAGAATGTACCAGAAAACACTGAGATACAATACCTTCAACAAAGCAGTAAAAGACAAAGTCAGTCTGCAAAGATGAGTAGCTTTTCTGTATACCAATGCTAAACTTATAGAGAAAAAAAATGAAGAAATTATTACACTCACAAAAACTTCAAAAATAATACTTAGAAATAAATCTAACTAACAAAGTAAAAGAAATACCCACACAATGGAAATTTCAGAGATTGAAAAAAAAAATTAAAGAAGCACTGAAGTATTTTCCGTGGTCCTAGATAGTGCAAATTTAATACTAGAAAAATATATTCCCAAAGCAATCTCTTTTTTTTTATATTTTTTTTATTAACTTGAGTATTTCTTTTTTTTTTTTTTTTTTTTATTAACTTGAGTATTTCTTATATACATTTCGAGTGTTATTCCCTTTCCCGGTTTCCGGGCAAACATCCCCCTCCCCCCTCCCCTTCCTTATGGGTGTTCCCCTCCCAACCCTCCCACCATTGCCGCCCTCCCCCCATAGACTAGTTCACTGGGGGTTCAGTCTTAGCAGGACCCAGGGCTTCCCCTTCCACTGGTGCTCTTACTAGGATATTCATTGCTACCTATGGGGTCAGAGTCCAGGGTCAGTCCATGTATAGTCTTTAGGTAGTGGCTTAGTCCCTGGAAGCTCTGGTTGCTTGGCATTGTTGTACTTTTGGGGTCTCGAGCCCCTTCAAGCTCTTCCAGTTCTTTCTCTGATTCCTTCAATAGGGGACCTATTCTCAGTTCAGTGGTTTGCTGCTGGCATTCGCCTCTGTATTTGCTGTATTCTGGCTGTGTCTCTCAGGAGCGATCTACATCCGGCTCCTGTCGGTCTGCACTTCTTTGCTTCATCCATCTAGTCCAATTGGGTGGCTGTATATGTATGGGCCAAATGTGGGACAGGCTCTGAATGGGTGTTCCTTCAGTCTCTGTTTTAATCTTTGTCTCTCCCTTCCCTGCCAAGGGTATTCTTTTTCCTCATTTAAAGAAGGAGTGAAGCATTCACATTTTGATCATCCGTCTTGAGTTTCGTTGTTCTAGGGATCTAGGGTAATTCAAGCATTTGGGCTAATAGCCACTTATCAATGAGTGCATACCATGTATGTCTTTCTGTGATTGGGTTAGTTCACTCAGGATGATATTTTCCAGTTCCAACCATTTGCCTACGAATTTCATAAACTCGTTGTTTTTGATAGCTGAGTAGTATTCCATTGTGTAGATGTACCACATTTTCTGTATCCATTCCTCTGTTGAAGGGCATCTGGGTTCTTTCCATTTTCTGGCTATTATAAATAAGGCTGCGATGAACATAGTGGAGCACGTGTCTCTTTTATATGTTGAGGCATCTTTTGGGTATATGCCCAAGAGAGGTATAGCTGGATCCTCAGGCAGTTCAATGTCCAATTTTCTGAGGAACCTCCAGACTGATTTCCAGAATGGTTTTACCAGTCTGCAATCCCACCAACAATGGAGGAGTGTTCCTCTTTCTCCACAACCTCGCCAGCATCTGCTGTCACCTGAGTTTTTGATCTTAGCCAATCGCACTGGTGTGAGGTGAAATCTCAGGGTTGTTTTGATTTGCATTTCCCTTATGACTAAAGATGTTGAACATTTCTTTAGGTGTTTCTCAGCCATTCGGCATTCCTCAGCTGTGAATTCTTTGTTTAGCTCTGAACCCCATTTTTTAATAGGGTTATTTGTTTCCCTGCGGTCTAACTTCTTGAGTTCTTTGTATATTTTGGATATAAGGCCTCTATCTGTTGTAGGGTTGGTAAAGATCTTTTCCCAATCTGTTGGTTGCCGTTTTGTCCTAACCACAGTGTCCTTTGCCTTACAGAAGCTTTGCAGTTTTATGAGATCCCATTTGTCAATTCTTGATCTTAGAGCATAAGCCATTGGTGTTTTGTTCAGGAAATTTTTTCCAGTGCCCATGTGTTCCAGATGCTTCCCTAGTTTTTCTTCTATTAGTTTGAGTGTGTCTGGTTTGATGTGGAGGTCCTTGATCCACTTGGACTTAAGCTTTGTACAGGGTGATAAGCATGGATCGATCTGCATTCTTCTACATGTTGCCCTCCAGTTGAACCAGCACCATTTGCTGAAAATGCTATCTTTTTTCCATTGGATGGTTTTGGCTCCTTTGTCAAAAATCAAGTGACCATAGGTGTGTGGGTTCATTTCTGGGTCTTCAATTCTGTTCCATTGGTCTATCTGTCTGTCTCTGTACCAATACCATGCAGTTTTTATCACTATTGCTCTGTAATACTGCTTGAGTTCAGGGATAGTGATTCCCCCTGAAGTCCTTTTATTGTTGAGGATAGCTTTAGCTATCCTGGGTTTTTTGTTATTCCAGATGAATTTGCAAATTGTTCTGTCTAACTCTTTGAAGAATTGGATTGGTATTTTGATGGGGATTGCATTGAATCTGTAGATTGCTTTTGGTAAAATGGCCATTTTTACTATATTAATCCTGCCAATCCATGAGCATGGGAGATCTTTCCATCTTCTGAGGTCTTCTTCAATTTCTTTCTTCAGTGTCTTGAAGTTCTTATTGTACAGATCTTTTACTTGCTTGGTTAAAGTCACACCGAGGTACTTTATATTATTTGGGTCTATTATGAAGGGTGTCGTTTCCCTAATTTCTTTCTCGGCTTGTTTCTCTTTTGTATAGAGGAAGGCAACTGATTTATTTGAGTTAATTTTATACCCAGCCACTTTGCTGAAGTTGTTTATCAGCTTTAGTAGTTCTCTGGTGGAACTTTTGGGATCACTTAAATATACTATCATATCATCTGCAAATAGTGATATTTTGACCTCTTCTTTTCCGATCTGTATCCCTTTGATCTCCTTTTGTTGTCTGATTGCTCTGGCTAGAACTTCAAGAACTATATTGAATAAGTAGGGAGAGAGTGGGCAGCCTTGTCTAGTCCCTGATTTTAGTGGGATTGCTTCAAGTTTCTCTCCATTTAGTTTAATGTTAGCAACTGGTTTGCTGTATATGGCTTTTACTATGTTTAGGTATGGGCCTTGAATTCCTATTCTTTCCAGGACTTTTATCATGAAGGGGTGTTGAATTTTGTCAAATGCTTTCTCAGCATCTAATGAAATGATCATGTGGTTCTGTTCTTTCAGTTTGTTTATATAATGGATCACGTTGATGGTTTTCCGTATATTAAACCATCCCTGCATGCCTGGGATGAAGCCTACTTGATCATGGTGGATGATTGTTTTGATGTGCTCTTGAATTCGGTTTGCCAGAATTTTATTGAGTATTTTTGCGTCGATATTCATAAGGGAAATTGGTCTGAAGTTCTCTTTCTTTGTTGTGTCTTTGTGTGGTTTAGGTATAAGAGTAATTGTAGATTCGTAGAAGGAATTCGGTAGGGCTCCATCTGTTTCAATTTTGTGGAATAGTTTGGATAATATTGGTATGAGGTCTTCTATGAAGGTTTGATAGAATTCTGCACTAAACCCATCTGGACCTGGGCTCTTTTTGGTTGGGAGACCTTTAATGACTGCTTCTATTTCCTTAGGAGTTATGGGGTTGTTTAACTGGTTTATCTGTTCCTGATTTAACTTTGATACCTGGTATCTGTCTAGGAAATAGTCCATTTCCTGAAGATTTTCAAATTTTGTTGAATATAGGTTTTTATAGTAAGATCTGATGATTTTTTGAATTTCCTCTGAATCTGTAGTTATGTCTCCCTTTTCATTTCTGATTTTGTTAATTTGGACGCACTCTCTGTGTCCTCTCGTTAGTCTGGCTAAGGGTTTATCTATCTTGTTGATTTTCTCAAAGAACCAACTTTTGGTCCTGTTGATTCTTTCTATGGTCCTTTTTGTTTCTACTTGGTTGATTTCAGCTCTGAGTTTGATTATTTCCTGCCTTCTACTCCTCCTGGGTGTATTTGCTTCTTTTTGTTCTAGAGCTTTTAGGTGTGCTGTCAAGCTGCTGACATATGCTCTTTCCTGTTTCTTTCTGCAGGCACTCAGCGCTATGAGTTTTCCTCTTAGCACAGCTTTCATTGTGTCCCATAAGTTTGAGTATGTTGTATCTTCATTTTCATTAAATTCTAAAAAGTTTTCAATTTCTTTCTTTATTTCTTCCTTGACCAGGTTATCATTGAGTAGAGCATTGTTCAATTTCCACATATATGTGGGCATTCTTCCCTTATTGTTATTGAAGACCAGTTTTAGGCCGTGGTGGTCCGATAGCACGCATGGGATTATTTCTATCTTTCTGTACCTGTTGAGGCCCGTTTTTTGACCAATTATATGGTCAATTTTGGAGAAAGTACCATGAGGAGCTGAGAAGAAGGTATATCCTTTTGCTTTAGGATAGAATGTTCTATAAATATCCGTTAAGTCCATTTGGCTCATGACTTCTCTTAGTCTGTCGACATCACTGTTTAATTTCTGTTTCCATGATCTGTCCATTGATGAGAGTGGGGTGTTGAAATCTCCCACTATTATTGTGTGAGGTGCAATGTGTGTTTTGAGCTTTAGTAAGGTTTCTTTTACGTATGTAGGTGCCCTTGTATTTGGGGCATAGATATTTAGGATTGAGAGTTCATCTTGGTGGATTTTTCCTTTGATGAATATGAAGTGTCCTTCCTTATCTTTTTTGATGACTTTTAGTTGGAAATTGATTTTATTTGATATTAGAATGGCTACTCCAGCTTGCTTCTTCTGACCATTTGCTTGGAAAGTTGTTTTCCAGCCTTTCACTCTGAGGTAGTGTCTGTCTTTGTCTCTGAGGTGTGTTTCCTGTAGGCAGCAGAATGCAGGGTCCTCGTTGCGTATCCAGTTTGTTAATCTATGTCTTTTTATTGGGGAGTTGAGGCCATTGATATTGAGAGATATTAAGGAATAGTGATTATTGTTTGCCTTTATATTCATATTTGGATGTGAGGTTATGTTTGTGTGCTTTCATTCTCTTTGTTTTGTTGCCAAGACGATTAGTTTCTTGCTTCTTCTAGGGTATAGCTTGCCTCCTTATGTTGGGCTTTACCATTTATTATCCTTTGTAGTGCTGGATTTGTAGAAAGATATTGTGTAAATTTGGTTTTGTCATGGAATATCTTGGTTTCTCCATCAATGTTAATTGAGAGTTTTGCTGGATACAGTAACCTGGGCTGGCATTTGTGTTCTCTTAGGGTCTGTATGACATCAGTCCAGGATCTTCTGGCCTTCATAGTTTCTGGCGAGAAGTCTGGTGTGATTCTGATAGGTCTCCCTTTATATGTTACTTGACCTTTTTCCCTTACTGCTTTTAATATTCTTTCTTTATTTTGTGCGTTTGGTGTTTTGACAATTATGTGACGGGAGGTGTTTCTTTTCTGGTCCAATCTATTTGGAGTTCTGTAGGCTTCTTGTATGCCTATGGGTATCTCTTTTTTTAGGTTAGGGAAGTTTTCTTCTATGATTTTGTTGAAGATATTTACTGGTCCTTTGAGCTGGGAGTCTTCACTCTCTTCTATACCTATTATCCTTAGGTTTGATCTTCTCATTGAGTCCTGGATTTCCTGTATGTTTTGGACCAGTAGCTTTTTCCGCTTTACATTATCTTTGACAGTTGAGTCAATGATTTCTATGGAATCTTCTGCTCCTGAGATTCTCTCTTCCATCTCTTGTATTCTGTTGGTGAAGCTTGTATCTACAGCTCCTTGTCTCTTCTTTTGGTTTTCTATATCCAGGGTTGTTTCCATGTGTTCTTTCTTGATTGCTTCTATTTCCATTTTTAATTCCTTCATCTGTTTGATTGTGTTTTCCTGGAATTCTTTCAGGGATTTTTGCCATTCCTCTCTGTAGGCCTCTACTTGTTTATTAATGATTTCCTGTGTTTCCCTAAGTGTGTTCATGTCTTTCTTGAAGTCCTCCAGCATCATGATCAAATATGATTTTGAAACTAGATCTTGCTTTTCTGGTGTGTTTGGATATTCCATGTTTGTTTTGGCGGGAGAATTGGGCTCCGATGATGGCATGCAGTCTTGGTTTCTGTTGCTTGGGTTCCTGCGCTTGCCTCTCGCCATCAGATTATCTCTAGTGTTACTTTGTTCTGCTATTTCTGACAGTGGCTAGACTGACCTATAAGCCTGTGTGTCAGGAGTGCTGTAGACCTGTTTTCCTCTCTTTCAGTCAGTTATGGGGACAGTGTGTTCTGCTTTCCGGCGTGTAGTTTTTCCTCTCTACAGGTCTTCAGCTGTTCTTGTGGGCCTGTGTCTTGAGTTCACCAGGCAGCTTTCTTGCAGCAGAAAATTTGGTCTTACCTGTGGTCCCGAGGCTCAGGTTCGCTCGTGGGGTGCTGCCCAGGGGCTCTCTGCAGCGGCAGCAACCAGGAAGACCTGTGCCGCCCCTTCCGGGAGCTTCAGTGCACCAGGGTTCCAGATGGTCTTTGGCTTTTTCCTCTGGCGTCCGAGATGTGTGTGCAGGGAGCAGTCTCTTCTGGTTTCCCAGGCTTGTCTGCCTCTCTGAAGGTTTAGCTCTCCCTCCCACGGGATTTGGGTGCAGAGAACTGTTTATCCGGTCTGTTTCTTTCAGGTTCCGGCGGTGTCTCAGGCGCAGAAGTCCTGCCGCTCCTGGGCCCTCCCCCACGGGAGCCCAGAGGCCTTATACAGTTTCCTCTTGGGCCAGGGATGTGGGCAGGGGTGAGCAGTGTTGGTGGTCTCTTCCGCTCTGCAGCCTCAGGAGTGCCCACCTGACCAGGCGGTTGGGTCTCTCTCTCACCGGGTCTGGGAGCAGAGAGCTGCTGCGGGCCCAACTTGAGTATTTCTTATATACATTTCAAGTGTTATTCACTTTCCCGGTACCCGGGCAAACATCCCCCTCCCCCCTCCCCTTCCTTATGGGTGTTCCCCTCCCAACCCTCCCCCCATTGCCGCCCTCCCCCCACCAGTCTAGTTCACTGGGGGTTCAGTCTTAGCAGGACCCAGGGCTTCCCCTTCCACTGGTGCTCTTACTAGGATATGCATTGCTACTTATGAGGTCAGAGTCCAGGGTCAGTCCATGTATATTCTTTGGGTAGGGGCTTAGTCCCTGGAAGCTCTGGTTGCTTGGCATTGTTGTACATATGGAGTCTTGAGCCCCTTCAAGCTCTTCCAGTTCTTTCTCTGATTCCTTCAACGGGGGTCCTATTCTCAGTTCAGTGGTTTGCTGCTGGCATTCGCCCCTGTATTTGCTGTATTCTGGCTGTGTCTCTTAGGAGCGATCTACATCCGGCTCCTGTCGGTCTGCACTTCTTTGCTTCATCCAACTTGTCTAATTGGGTGGCTATATATATATGGGCCACATGTGGGGCAGACTCTGAATGGCTGTTCCTTCAGTCTCTGTTTTAATCTTTGCCTCTCTCTTCCCTGCCAAGGGTATTCTTGTTCCCCTTTTAAAGAAGGAGTGAAGCATTCCCATTTTGATCATCCATCTTGAGTTTCATTTGTTCTAGGCATCTAGGGTAATTCAAGCATTTGGGCTAATAGCCACTTATCAATGAGTGCATACCATGTATGTCTTTCTGTGATTGGGTTAGCTCACTCAGGATGATGTTTTCGAGTTCCAACCATTTGCCTACGAATTTCATAAAGTCGTTGTTTTTGATAGCTGAGTAATATTCCATTGTGTAGATGTACCACATATTCTGTATCCATTCCTCTGTTGAAGGGCATCTGGGTTCTTTCCAGCTTCTGGCTATTATAAATAAGGCTGCAATGAACATAGTGGAGCACGTGTCTTTTTTATATGTTGGGGCATCTTTTGGGTATATGCCCAAGAGAGGTATAGCTGGATCCTCAGGCAGTTCAATGTCCAATTTTCTGAGGACCCTCCAGACTGATTTCCAGAATGGTTGTACCAGTTTGCAATCCCACCAACAATGGAGGAGAGTTCCTCTTCCTCCACATCCTTGCCAGCATCTGTTGTCCCCTGAGTTTTAGATCTTAGCCATTCTCACTGGTGTGAGGTGAAATCTCAGGGTTGTTTTGATTTGCATTTCCCTTATGACTAAAGATGTTGAACATTTCTTTAGGTGTTTCTCAGCCATTCGGCATTCCTCAGCTGTGAATTCTTTGTTTAGCTCTGAACCCCATTTTTTAATAGGGTTATTTGTTTCCCTGTTGTCTAACTTCTTGAGTTCTTTGTATATTTTGGATATAAGGCCTCTATCTGTTGTAGGATTGGTAAAGATCTTTTCCCAATCTGTTGGTTGCCGTTTTGTCCTAACCACCGTGTCCTTTGCCTTACAGAAGCTTTGTAGTTTTATGAGATCCCATTTGTCGATTCTTGATCTTAGAGCATAAGCCATTGGTGTTTTGTTCAGGAAATTTTTTCCAGTGCCCATGTGTTCCAGATGCTTCCCTAGTTTTTCTTCTATTAGTTTGAGTGTGTCTGGTTTGATGTGGAGGTCCTTGATCCACTTGGACTTAAGCTTTGTACAGGGTGATAAGCATGGATCAATCTGCATTCTTCTACATGTTGACCTCCAGTTGAACCAGCACCATTTGCTGAAAATGCTATCTTTTTTCCATTTGATGGTTTTGGCTCCTTTGTCAAAAATCAAGTGACCATAGGTGTGTGGGTTCATTTCTGGGTCTTCAATTCTGTTCCATTGGTCTATCTGTCTGTCTCTGTACCAATACCATGCAGTTTTTATCACTATTGCTCTGTAATACTGCTTGAGTTCAGGGATAGTGATTCCCCCTGAAGTCCTTTTATTGTTGAGGATAGCTTTAGCTATCCTGGGTTTTTTGTTATTCCAGATGAATTTGCTAATTGTTCTGTCTAACTCTTTGAAGAATTGGATTGGTATTTTGATGGGGATTGCTTTGAATCTGTAGATTGCTTTTGGTAAAATGGCCATTTTTACTATATTAATCCTGCCAATCCATGAGCATGGGAGATCTTTCCATCTTCTGAGGTCTTCTTCAATTTCCTTCTTCAGTATCTTGTAGTTCTTATTGTACAGATCTTTTACTTGCTTGGTTAAAGTCACACCGAGGTACTTTATATTATTTGGGTCTATTATGAAGGGTGTCGTTTCCCTAATTTCTTTCTCGGCTTGTTTCTCTTTTGTGTAGAGGAAGGCTACTGATTTATTTGAGTTAACTTTATACCCAGCCACTTTGCTGAAGTTGTTTATCAGCTTTAGTAGTTCTCTGGTGAAACTTTTGGGATCACTTAAATACACTATCATATCATCTGCAAACAGTGATATTTTGACTTCTTCTTTTCTGATCTGTATCGCCTTGACCTCCTTTTGTTGTCTGATTGCTCTGGCTAGAACTTCAAGAACTATATTGAATAAGTAGGGAGAGAGTGGGCAGCCTTGTCTAGTCCCTGATTTTAGTGGGATTGCTTCGAGTTTCTCTCCATTTAGTTTAATGTTAGCAACTGGTTTGCTGTATATGGCTTTTACCATGTTCAGGTATGGGCCTTGAATTCCTATTCTCTCCAGGACTTAAATCATGAAGGGGTGTTGAATTTTGTCAAATGCTTTCTCAGCGTCTAATGAAATGATCATGTGGTTTTGTTCTTTCAGTTTGTTTATATAATGGATCACGTTGATGGTTTTCCGTATATTAAACCATCCCTGCATGCCTGGGATTAAGCCTACTTGATCATGGTGGATGATTGTTTTGATGTGCTCTTGGATTCGGTTTGCCAGAATTTTGTTGAGTATTTTTGCATCGATATTCATAAGGGAAATTGGTCTGAAGTTCTCTTTCTTTGTTGTGTCTTTGTGTGGTTTAGGTATAAGAGTAATTGTGCCTTCGTAGAAGGTATTCGGTAGTGATCCATCTGTTTCAATTTTGTGGAATGGTTTGGATAATATTGGTATGAGGTCTTCTATGAAGGTTTGAGAGAATTCTGCACTAAACCCGTCTGGACCTGGGCTCTTTTTTGTTGGGAGACCCTTAATGACTGCTTCTAATTCCTTAGGAGTTATGGGGTTGTTTAACTGGTTTATCTGTTCCTGATTTAACTTCGGTACCTGGTATCTGTCTAGGAAATTATCCATTTCCTGAAGATTTTCAAGTTTTGTTGAATATAAGTTTTTATAGTAAGATCTGATGATTTTTTGAATTTCCTCTGAATCTGTTGTTATGTCTCCCTTTTCATTTCTGATTTTGTTAATTTGGACGCACTCTCTGTGTCCTCTCCTTAGTCTGGCTAAGGGTTTATCTATCTTGTTGATTTTCTCAAAGAACCAACTTTTGGTTCTGTTGATTCTTTCTATGGTCCTTTTTGTTTCTACTTGGTTGATTTCCGCTCTGAGTTTGATTATTTCCTGCCTTCTACTCCTCCTGGGTGTATGTGCTTCTTTTTGTTCTAGAGCTTTTAGGTGTGCTGTCAAGCTGCTGACATATGCTCTTTCCTGTTTCTTTCTGCAGGCACTCAGCGCTATGAGTTTTCCTCTTAGCACAGCTTTCATTGTGTCCCATAAGCTTCGGTCTGTTTTACCTTCATTTTCATTAAATTCTGAAAAGTTTTTAATTTCTTTCTTTATTTCTTCCTTGACCAGGTTATCATTGAGTAGAGCATTGTTCAATTTCCAAGTGTATGTGGGCATTCTTCCTTGATTGTTATTGAAGACCAGTTTTAGGCCGTGGTGGTCCGATAGCACGCATGGGATTATTTCTATCTTTCTGTACCTGTTGAGGCCCGTTTTTTGACCAACTATATGGTCAATTTTGGAGAAAGTACCATGAGGAGCTGAGAAGAAGGTATATCCTTTTGCTTTAGGATAGAATGTTCTATAAATATCCGTTAAGTCCATTTGGCTCATGACTTCTCTTAGTCTGTCTACATCTCTGTTCAATTTCTGTTTCCATGATCTGTCCATTGATGAGAGTGGGGTGTTGAAATCTCCCACTATTATTGTGTGAGGTGCAATGTGTGTTTTGAGCTTTAGTAAGGTTTCTTTTATGTATGTAGGTGCCCTTGTATTTGGGGCATAGATATTTAGGATTGAGAGTTCATCTTGGTGGATTTTTCCTTTGATGAATATGAAGTGTCCTTCCTTATCTTTTTTGATGACTTTTAGTTGAAAATTGATTTTATTTGATATTAGAATGGCTACTCCAGCTTGCTTCTTCTGACCATTTGCTTGGAAAGTTGTTTTCCAGCCTTTCACTCTGAGGTAATGTCTGTCTTTGTCTCTGAGGTGTGTTTCCTGTAGGCAGCAGAATGCAGGGTCCTCGTTGCGTATCCAGTTTGTTAATCTATGTCTTTTTATTGGGGAGTTGAGGCCATTGATGTTGAGAGATATTAAGGAATAGTGATTATTGCTTCCCGTTATATTCATATTTGGATGTGAGGTTATGTTTGTGTGCTTTCATTCTCTTTGTTTTGTTGCCAAGACGATTAGTTTCTTGCTTCTTCTAGGTTATAGCTTGCCTCCTTATGTTGGGCTTTACCATTTATTATCCTTTGTAGTGCTGGATTTGTAGAAAGATATTGTGTAAATTTGGTTTTGTCATGGAATATCTTGGTTTCTCCATCTATGTTAATTGAGAGTTTTGCAGGATACAGTAACCTGGGCTGGCATTTGTGTTCTCTTAGGGTCTGTATGACATCAGTCCAGGATCTTCTGGCCTTCATAGTTTCGGGCGAGAAGTCTGGTGTGATTCTGATAGGTCTGCCTTTATATGTTACTTGACCTTTTTCCCTTACTGCTTTTAATATTCTTTCTTTATTTTGTGCGTTTGGTGTTTTGACTATTATGTGACGGGAGGTGTTTCTTTTCTGGTCCAATCTATTTGGAGTTCTGTAGGCTTCTTGTATGCCTATGGGTATCTCTTTTTTTAGATTAGGGAAGTTTTCTTCTATGATTTTGTTGAAGATATTTACTGGTCCTTTGAGCTGGGAGTCTTCACTCTCTTCTATACCTATTATCCTTAGGTTTGATCTTCTCATTGAGTCCTGGATTTCCTGTATGTTTTGGACCAGTAGCTTTTTCCGCTTTACATTATCTTTGACAGTTGAGTCAATGATTTCTATGGAATCTTCTGCTCCTGAGATTCTCTCTTCCATCCCTTGTATTCTGTTGGTGAAGCTTGTATCTACAGCTCCTTGTCTCTTCTTTTGGTTTTCTATATCCAGGGTTGTTTCCATGTGTTCTTTCTTGATTGCTTCTATTTCCATTTTTAATTCCTTCAACTGTTTGATTGTGTTTTCCTGGAATTCTTTCAGGGATTTTTGCGATTCCTCTCTGTAGGCTTCTACTTGTTTATTAATGTTTTCCTGTGTTTCCCTAAGGGAGTTCTTCACATCTTTCTTGAAGTCCTCCAGCATCATGATCAAATATGATTTTGAAACTAGATCTTGCTTTTCTGGTGTGTTTGGATATTCCATGTTTGTTTTGGCGGGAGAATTGGGCTCCGATGATGCCAAGTAGTCTTGGTTTCTGTTGCTTGGGTTCCTGTGCTTGCCTCTCGCCATCAGATTATCTCTAGTGTTACTTTGTTCTGCTATTTCTGATAGTGGCTAGACTGTCCTATAAGCCTGTGTGTCAGGAGTGCTGTAGACCTGTTTTCCTGTTTTCTTTCAGCCAGTTATGGGAACAGAGTGTTCTGCTTTCGGGCGTGTAGTTTTTCCTCTCTACAGGTCTTCAGCTGTTCCTGTGGGCCTGTGTCTTGAGTTCACCAGGCAGCTTTCTTGCAGCAGAAAAGTTGGTCTTACCTGTGGTCCCGAGGCTCAAGTTCGCTCGTGGGGTGCTGCCCACGGGCTCTCTGCGGCAGCAGCAACCAGGAATACCTGTGCCGCCTCTTCCGGGAGCTTCAGTGCACCAGGGTTCCAGATGGCCTTTGGTGTTTTCCTCTGGCGTCCGAGATGTATGTACAGAGATCAGTCTCTTCTGGTTTCCCAGGCTTGTCTGCCTCTCTGAAGGTTTAGCTCTCCCTCCCTCGGGATTTGGGTGCAGAGAACTGTTTATCCGGTCTGTTTCCTTCAGGGTCTGGCAGTGTCTCTGGCAGGGGTCCTGCCGCTCCTGGGCCCTCCCCCACGGGAGCCCAGAGGCCTTATACGGTTTCCTCTTGGGCCAGGGATGTGGGCAGGGGTGAGCAGTGTTGGTGGTCTCTTCCTCTCTGCAGCCTCAGGAGTGCCCACCTGACCAGGCGGTTGGGTCTCTCTCTCACAGGGTCTGGGAGCAGAGAGCTGCTGCGGGCCGGGATCCGAGGGTGTGGGACTTCCGGTAAACACAGAACGTGCCCGGTCCTAGAGGAATTCTGCTTCCCTGTGTCCCAAGCTCACCAGGCAGCTTTCTTGCAGCAGAAAAGTTGGTCTTACCTGTGGTCCCGAGGCTCAAGTTCGCTCGTGGGGTGCTGCCCACGGGCTCTCTGCAGCGGCAGCAACCAGGAAGACCTGTGCCGCCCCTTCCGGGAGCTTCAGTGCACCAGGGTTCCAGATGGTCTTTGGCTTTTTCCTCTGGCGTCCGAGATGTGTGTGCAGAGAGCAGTCTCTTCTGGTTTCCCAGGCTTGTCTGCCTCTCTGAATGTTTAGCTCTCCCTCCCACGGGATTTGGGTGCAGAGAACTGTTTATCCGGTCTGTTTCCTTCAGGGTCCGGCGGTGTCTCTGGCAGGGGTCCTGCCGCTCCTGGGCCCTCCCCCACGGGAGCCCAGAGGCCTTATATGGCTTCCTCTTGGGCCAGGGATGTGGGCAGGGGTGAGCAGTGTTGGTGGTCTCTTCCGCTCTGCAGCCTCAGGAGTGCCCACCTGACCAGGCGGTTGGGTCTCTCTCTCCCTAAGCAATCTCTTGATTCAACACATTCTGTATCAAATCCCAAAGATAAAACTTCACAAATTTCACAAAACTTGGGTTATAGAAACACCCAAGACCCTGAGTAGTTACAGTCATTCAAGGCCAAAAGACCATTGAAGAATACTAGAGCCATAAGGACGAGAGCATCATGGTGCTGGCCCAGAAAGGAAATGAATCTAAGACACAAAAACAAACCCTTGTAGCTACAGATCTGTCTTTCAGCAAAGGTATCAAAGCATCTATTGGAGGAAGGGGGAAGGGAGGGAGGTAGGGGGAGTGGGAGAGGAGGAGGAGGGGAAGGGGAGAGGGAGAGGAAGAAGGAGAGGGAGAGGGAGGAAGAGGGAAATAAAGCTTCATCGGCAATGAAGAAACAATTTGCAGTTGTTTAAAAAACAAAATCAGTACTCTTCAATGGAGTGTCATTGGGAAATTCACTACTCTCCTGGGCAGACCTCATGTTCAGGAGAGATTAGTCAGCACAAAAATGACTCCATGTTTTATTTTGTTTGGGGTGGAGGGGGAGGTGGAGGGGAGAGGATTGCTTTTTACTTTCATTTGGTTAGTTGGGTTTTTTAAGAAAGAGAGAGAACATGAAGTTGGATAATAAGAAAGGAGGAGTTGTGGGAAGGGAAATAGTATGGATCAAAATATGCTGTATAAAAAAATTAACAACATTAAAAAGAAAGGTGAAACCAAATGATAAGAAATAGTCCTGGGATAATTGGCTATCTACATGCAGAGGGATGAATCTACATCTTTATATCTCTCTCAATAATAGGATCTTCTTAAAATGGATTGAATACCTACCTATAAGACCTGAAATCCTGGACAGAGAAGAAAATATAAGTAAAATACTTAAGATGAAAGTGGGCTTAAGCAAGAACTTTATTTTTATTGTTTTAGAATTACATTTTTAATTTATTAATCATTTTATTTATTTACATCTCAAATGTTATCCCCCTTCACTGTCTCCCCTCCACGAAGCCCCCACCCATATTCCTCCTCTTTTCCTCTAAGAGGGTGCTTCCCCAACCCCCCACTCACTTCTACCTCACCCCTCTAGCATCCTCCTTCTCTGGGGCATCAGGCCTCCTCAGGACCAAGTGCCTCCCCTCCCACTGATGCCAGATGAGGCAATCCTCTGCTACATTGTAGTGGGAGCCATGGACAGGCCCATGTATAGTCTTTGACTGGTGGTTTAGTCCCTGGGGTCTCTGAGGGGTCCAGTTAATTGATATTGTTGTTCTTCCTCTGGGGTTGCAATAGACTTCAGCAGCTTCAGTCCTTCCTCTAACTCTTCCGTTTGGGTCCCCAGGCAAAGTACAATGGTTGGCTGTATCTGCATCTGTCTACACCAGGTCCTGGAAGAGGCTGTCAGAGGACAGCCATTCCGAGCTCTTGTCTGCAAGCACATTTTGGCATCAGCAATAGTGTTGGGGTTTGGTGTCTGCTGACAGTGGGACGGTCTTTGGATGGCTTTTCCTTCAGCCTCTGCCTAATTTTTATTCCTGCATTTCATGTAGACAGGGACAATTCTGGGTTTAAAATTTTTAGATATGTGTGTGGGTGGCCCTTCATTGGGGGCTATGACTATCTACTAGAGATGGTCTCTTCAGGTTCTATCTCCCTGCTGTTGGTTAATTTTTTTTCTTTTTCTTTTTCTTTTTTTCAGAGCTGAGGACTGAACCCAGGCCCTTGCTCTTGCTAGGCAAGTGCTCTACCACTGAGCTAAATCCCCAACCCTGGTTATTTCAGCGAATGCCATCCCATTGGGTCCAGGGAGCCTCTTGCACACCTAGCATCTGGGACTTTCTTATGGTTTCCAAGTTCCCCACACACCCCCACTACTTATTTCTATTCATTCTCCTGGCCCTCTGTACTTCTCTCTGTCTCTTCCCATACCTTGTTTTGTCCCACTTTCCCTCTCACACACAGGTCTCTACCCCACTTGAGTATTTTGTTCCCCCTTTTAAGTGAGCTTGAAGCCTCCATTGTAGGGGGGTGGTTCTGTCACTAAGGTCCTATTCCCCAGTTGGTCCTTAGTCAATCAATAAATATGTCAGGGACCAATTGCTGAGCAGAAAGAAATAGGCAGGCTAAGAGACTCAGGAAGAGGAAGAGGGATCTGACCATGCTTTGGAGGGAGAAAAGGTGACCAGTCATGTAAGATCTCAGGCAGAGCAACCATAGGCCACTTCCCCAGGTGGGAGATTAGAAACACCACTAAGCTGAGGGCAGTTGAGGGTTGTAGAATAAAGAGTATGTAACCAGAACACTAAGCTAAGAACAGATAAAGTGGTGCTTGAGCTAAGAGTATTGGGAAGGGCACACTAGATGTGGGAGATTAGAATTGCCTAGCAATTGAGCCAATAAGGCAGGTCGAAATTGAACTAAGAGTGTGGGTCTATGTCTACCATCCACAGATCCTTATTCTCTCTGGGTAGGGGCTGTTAGCAAGACCTGTCCAGAGTTTAAAGCAGACTAGTAGGAACTACAGGTTAAAATCCACAATTTGGCCTTTCTTCTTGTTAAGCTTCATATGGTCTGTGAGTTGTATCATGGGTATTCTGAGCTAATATCCACTTATCACTGAGTATATACCATGTATGTCCTTTTGGGTCTGGGTTACCCCAGTCAGGATGGTATTTTTTAGTTCCATCCATTTGCCTGCAAAGGACATGAAGTCATAATTTTCAATAGCTGAGTAGTATTCCATTGTGTAAATGTACTTCATTACATACATTGTAATGAACTACATGTATGTAATCCATATATACATGTAATTACATGTATGTAATGGATATATTATATGTATCCATTCTTCCAATGAGAGATATCTGAGTTGTTTCCAGCTTCTGGTTATTATAAATAAAGCTTCTATGAACATATTGGAGCATGTGTTCTTTTTATAAGTTGGAGCATCTTTTGCGTATATTTTCAGCAATGATATAGCTGGGTCTTCAGGTAGAACTATTGTAAATTTTCTGAGGAACCATCAGATTAATTTCCAAAGTCGTTGTACCAGCTTGCAATTGCACAAGCAGTAGGAGAGTGTTCCTCTTTCTCAATATCCTCAACAGCATCTACTGTTGCTTGAGTCTTTTATCTTAACCACTTTGATTGGTATAAGGAGGAATCTCAGGGTCATTTTGATTTGTATTTCCCTAGTGACTAAAGATGTTGAACATTTCTTTAGGTGTTTCATAGCTATTCGAGTTTCCTCAGTTGAGAAGTCTCTGTTTAACTCTATACCTCAGTTTTTAATTGAGCTATTTGGTTTTCTGGAATCTAATATATTGAGTTCTTTGTATATTTTGGATATTAGCCCTCTTTTGAATGTAGGGTTGGTGTGATGGTTTACATATACTTGGCCCAGGGAGTGGCACTATTAGAAGGTGTGGCTTTGTTGGAGGAAGTGTGTCACTGTTGGAGGTAGCTGCCTGAGGATGCTCAATCTGTTCCTGGCTTCCTTCATATGTAGAAATCTAATCTACTCCTGCACCATGCCTGCCTGGATGCTGCCTTGTTCCTGTCTTGATGATACTGGACTGAACCTCTGAACCTGTAAGCCAGCTCCAATTAAATGTTGTCCTTTATAAAATTTGCATTGGTCATAGTGTCTGTTCACAGCAATAAGACCCTAAATAAAACAGTTGGTACACATTTTTTCCCAATCTGAAGGTTGCGTTTTAACCTACTGAGAGTGTCCTAAGCCTTACAATAGCTTTTCAGCTTCATGATGTCACATTTGTCAATTGTTGATCTCAGAGACAAAGTCATTGGTGTTCTGTTCAGGAAATTTTTCCCTGTGGCAATGTGTTCAAGGTTTGTCTTAGTTAGGGTTTTACTGCTGTGAACAGATGCCATGACCAAGGAAAGTCATATATGACAACATTTAATTGGGGCTGGCTTACAGGTTCAGAGGTTCAGTCCAGTATCAACAAGACAGGAACAAGGCAGTATCCAGGCAGACACAGTACGGGAGGAGTTGAGAGTTCTACATCTTCATCTGAAGGCTGGTAGTGGAAGACTGACTTCCAGGAAGCTAGGAAAAGAGAACTTCAGACCAATTTCCCTTATGAATATCGACGCAAAAATACTCAACAAAATTCTGGCAAACCGAATCCAAGAGCACATCAAAACAATCATCCACCATGACCAAGTAGGCTTCATCCCAGGCATGCAGGGATGGTTTAATATACGGAAAACCATCAACGTGATCCATTATATAAACAAACTGAAAGAACAAAACCACATGATCATTTCATTAGATGCTGAGAAAGCATTTGACAAAATTCAACACCCCTTCATGATAAAAGTCCTGGAAAGAATAGGAATTCAAGGCCCATACCTGAACATGGTAAAAGCCATATACAGCAAACCAGTTGCTAACATTAAACTAAATGGAGAGAAACTTGAAGCAATCCCACTAAAATCAGGGACTAGACAAGGCTGCCCACTCTCTCCCTACTTATTCAATATAGTTCTTGAAGTTCTAGCCAGAGCAATCAGACAACAAAAGGATGTCAAGGGGATACAGATCAGAAAAGAAGAAGTCAAAATATCACTATTTGCAGATGATATGATAGTATATTTAAGTGATCCCAAAAGTTCCACCAGAGAACTACTAAAGCTGATAAACAACTTCAGCAAAGTGGCTGGGTATAAAATTAACTCAAATAAATCAGTTGCCTTCCTCTATACAAAAGAGAAACAAGCCGAGAAAGAAATTAGGGAAACGACACCCTTCATAATAGACCCAAATAATATAAAGTACCTCGGAGTGACTTTAACAAAGCAAGTAAAAGATCGGTACAATAAGAACTTCAAGACACTGAAGAAGGAAATTGAAGAAGACCTGCCTCATTCAGCACTGAGTAAACACTAAAAGCCTTAACTTAGCAAACAGTTGTTAGAAGTGGGACACTCCAACCACATTCCAAGCTGAGATAAAATCAAATCACAAATGTTTAACCACTTTGCTGCTGACTTCAGTTATTTATCCAAATATATTAACTACAGGCTTTTACCAGCTATAACACTGCAGCTTATTTTGTAGCTGTTTTATATTTGTGCCTTCAATGTAAATCTTTTAGCCAGTGTACTATAAAAAGACGTGTGAAGTCTGTCAGGATCGGAGCCCCGCATATGGCCCTTTCTGAATCAAAGTGCAGCAAAGTAAATATTGTCCAAGCCTTAATCCACTGTGTTAGGTCAAAACTTCAAATAAATGCGTTTTCAGTATAGAGTATATTTCTTAGCTGATGGGAGACGCTCAGACATGAGAGAATGTAGGCTACCTTCAATGTATGTATGAAGCTATTGTTCTTGATATTGAAGAATATGGTATAGATGCCTTGAATTAAATGTATAATTTACTTTAATCGTACAATAAATGGCAGTCACCAAGAAAAAAAAACCCACACCCACAGTGACACACCTACTCCAATAGGGCCACGCCTTCTAATAGTGCCATTCCTTGGGCCAAGCATATACTGACCGTCACAAGGTTCTTTCCCAATTTCTCTCCTATTAGATTCAGTGCATTTGATTTTATGTGGAGGTCTTTGATCCACTTGGACTTGAGCTTTGTACAGGGAGATAAGAATGGATCAATTTGTATTCTTCTACATGCTGACTGCCAGTTGAACTAGAACCATTTGTTGAAAATGCTTTTTTCCACTGGATGGTTTTAGCTCCTTTGTTGAAGATCAAGTGACCATTAGTGTGTGAGTTTATTTCCGGGTCTTTGATTCTATTCCTTTGATCTACCTGTCTGTCTCTGTACAAACACTGTGCAGCTTCTATCACTATTGCTCTGTACTACAGCTTGAAGTCAGGGATGATGATTCCTCCATATGTACTTTTATTGTTGAGAACTGTTTTCGATATCCTGGGTTTTTTGTTATTCCAGATGGAGTTGAGAATCGCTCTATCTCTGTGAAGAATTGAGTTGGAATTTAGATGGGGATTTCATTGAAATCTGTAGGTTGCTTTTTGGTAATATAGCCATTTTTACTATGTTAATCCTACCAATCCATGAGTGTGGGAGATCTTTACATCTTCTGAGATCTTCTTTGATTTCTTTCTTCAAAGACTTGAAGTTCTTGTCATACAGATCTTTCACTTGCTTAGTTAAAGTTACACCAAGATATTTTATATAATTTGTGACTATTGTGAAGGTGTTGTTTCCTTAATTTTTTTTCTCAGCTTGTTTATCCTTTGGATAGAGAAAGGATACTGATTTGTTTGAGTTAATTTTATATCCAGCCACTTTGCAGCAGTTATCAGGTGTAGGAGTTCTTTGGTGGAATTTGGGGGGTGCTTGGGTGTACTATCATACCCTCTGCAAATAATGATGCCTTGACCTCTTCCTTCCTGATTTGTGTCCCTTTGACGTCTTTTTGTTTCTAATTGCTTTAGCTAGAACTTCAAGTACTATATTGAATAAATAGGGAGTGAGTGGGTAGCCATTTCTTGTCCCTGATTTAAGTAGGATTGCTTCAAGTTTCTCTCTATTTAATTTGATGTTCTCTACTGGTTTGCTATATATTGCTTTTATTGTGTTTAGGTACATGCTCTAACTTCCTGATCTTTCTAAGACTTTTAACATGAAAAGGTGTTTTATTGTGTCGAAGGCTTTTTTTTTATCATGTAATGAGATGATCATGTGGTTTATTTTTGTTTGTTTATATAGAGGGGATTTGAATATATTGAACCATCCCCTCATCCCTGGAATGAAACCTACTTGATCATGGTGTAAGATCATTTTGATGTGTTCTTGGATTCTGTTTGGGAGAATTTTATTGAATATTTTTGAAGTTCTCTTTGTCATGGGTCGTTGTGTGGCTTAGGTATCAGTGTAACTGTAGCTGCACAGAATGAATTGGGTAGTATTCCCTCTGTTTCTACTTTGTGGAATAGTTTGAGAAGTATTGGTGTTAGGTCTTCTTTTAAGGTCTGGTAGAATTCTGCACTAAACGCATCTGGCCATGGACTTTTTTTTTGGTTAGGAGACTTTTATTAAACGCTTCTATTTCCTTAGAGGTTATGAGACTGTTTAGATGGTTTATCTGATCCTGAATTACCTTTGATACCTGGTATCAATTTCATCCAGATTTTCCAGTTTTGTTAAGTGTAGACTTTTGTAATAGACAATGATGATTTTTTTTTTTTATTTCCTCAGTTTCCGTTAGGTCTCCCTTTTCATGTCTTTTTTTTTTTTTTATTAACTTGAGTATTTCTTATATACATTTCGAGTGTTATTCCCTTTCCCGGTATCCGGGCAAACATCCCCTCCCCACTCCCCTTCCTTATGGGTGTTCCCCTCCCAACCCTCCCCACATTGCCGCCCTCCCCCCACCAGTCTAGTTCGCTGGAGGTTCAGTCTTAGCAGGACCCAGGGCTTCCCCTTCCACTGGTGCTCTTACTAGGATATTCATTGCTACCTATGAGGTCAGGGTCCAGGGTCAGTCCATGTATAGTCTTTAGGTAGTGGCTTAGTCCCTGGAAGCTCTGGTTGCTTGGCATTCTTGTACATATGGAGTCTCGAGCCCCTTCAAGCTCTTCCAGTTCTTTCTCTGATTCCTTCAACGGGGGTCCTATTCTCAGTTCAGTGGTTTGCTGCTGGCATTCGCCTCTGTATTTGCTGTATTCTGGCTGTGTCTCTCAGGAGCGATAACATCCGGCTCCTGTCGGTCTGCACTTCTTTGCTTCATCCATCTTGTCTAATTGGGTGGCTGTATATGTATGGGCCACATGTGGGGCAGGCTCTGAATGGGTGTTCCTTCAGTCTCTGTTTTATTCTTTGCCTCTCTCTTCCCTGCCAAGGGTATTCTTGTTCCCCTTTTAAAGAAGGAGTGAAGCATTCACATTTTGATCATCCGTCTTGAGTTTCATTTGTTCTAGGCATCTAGGGTAATTCAAGCATTTGGGCTAATAGCCACTTATCAATGAGTGCATACCATGTATGTCTTTCTGTGATTTGGTTAGCTCACTCAGGATGATGTTTTCCAGTTCCAACCATTTGCCTACGAATTTCATAAAGTCGTTGTTTTTGATAGCTGAGTAATATTCCATTGTGTAGATGTACCACATTTTCTGTATCCATTCCTCTGTTGAAGGGCATCTGGGTTCTTTCCAGCTTCTGGCTATTATAAATAAGGCTGCAATGAACATAGTGGAGCACGTGTCTTTTTTATATGTTGGGGCATCTTTTGGGTATATGCCCAAGAGAGGTATAGCTGGATCCTCAGGCAGTTCAATGTCCAATTTTCTGAGGACCCTCCAGACTGATTTCCAGAATGGTTGTACCAGTTTGCAATCCCACCAACAATGGAGGAGTGTTCCCCTTTCTCCACATCCTCGCCAGCATCTGTTGTCCCCTGAGTTTTTGATCTTAGCCATTCTCACTGGTGTGAGGTGAAATCTCAGGGTTGTTTTGATTTGCATTTCCCTTATGACTAAAGATGTTGAACATTTCTTTAGGTGTTTCTCAGCCATTCGGCATTCCTCAGCTGTGAATTCTTTGTTTAGCTCTGAACCCCATTTTTTAACAGGGTTATTTGTTTCCCTGCGGTCTAACTTCTTGAGTTCTTTGTATATTTTGGATATAAGGCCTCTATCTGTTGTAGGATTGGTAAAGACCTTTTCCCAATCTGTTGGTTGCCGTTTTGCCCTAACCACAGTGTCCTTTGCCCTACAGAAGCTTTGCAGTTTTATGAGATCCCATTTGTCGATTCTTGATCTTAGAGCGTAAGCCATTGGTGTTTTGTTTAGGAAATTTTTTCCAGTGCCCATGTGTTCCAGATGCTTCCCTAGTTTTTCTTCTATTAGTTTGAGTGTGTCTGGTTTGAGGTACTTGATCCACTTGGACTTAAGCTTTGTACAGGGTGATAAGCATGGATCGATCTGCATTCTTCTACATGTTGACCTCCAGTTGAACCAGCACCATTTGCTGAAAATGCTATCTTTTTTCCATTTGATGGTTTTTGGCTCCTTTGTCAAAAATCAGGTGCCCATAGGTGTGTGGGTTCATTTCTGGGTCTTCAATTTTGTTCCATTGGTCTATCTGTCTGTCTCTGTACCAATACCATGCAGTTTTTATCACTATTGCTCTGTAATACTGCTTGAGTTCAGGGATAGTGATTCCCCCTGAAGTCCTTTTATTGTTGAGGATAGCTTTAGCTATCCTGGGTTTTTTGTTATTCCAGATGAATTTGCAAATTGTTTTGTCTAACTCTTTGAAGAATTCGATTGGAATTTTGATGGGGATTGCATTGAATCTGTAGATCACTTTTGGTAAAATGGCCATTTTTACTGTATTAATCCTGCCAATCCATGAGCATGGGAGATCTTTCCATTTTCTGAGGTCTTCTTCAATTTCTTTCTTCAGAGTCTTGAAGTTCTTATTGTACAGATCTTTTACTGTCGCACGCCCAACGTCTCGCCAGCAAGAACGACGCGCGGACACCAGGATCCTTCTGCAGCAAAGCGTTTATTACATCTTGAAGAGGAGAGACCCGAGCCCCAGAATGGCGCTGCTAATATACACCCTAGCGTGGCGCGTCCACACCTGATTGGTCGCTTACCCATGATCTCATTAGGCATGCCCCAGAGTGGGCAAAGACCAGGCACGAAGGCACTCTTGCACATGCGCACACAGTTAACTTCCTGAAAGGAAGTCGGCTGGCGCGGTGGAGTCCAGCGCCATCTTGTAATGGCGGGAACTATCCTGGCCTTCCACGTGGGGAGCAGTGAAAGCCAGCGCCATCTTGTGGTGGCGAATGTTATTGCGGCCCTCTACATCTCCCCCTTTTTATTTATTTTATAACAGTCCTGATTTATTTTATATTATTTTATAACAGTCCTGATCACCCTCTCGCGTGCAATGAGGAAACCTCAGCAATGTGGAAGGGCTGATCAAAGGATCATTGAGTCTCTCTCATCCCAGTGCAATGGATCCACAGATCCATGGGGTGCAAGAGCAGAGAACTCAGATACCGAGAGAGTCTCTCTCATCCCAGTGCAATGGATCCACAGATCCATGGGGTGCAAGAGCAGAGAACTCAGATACCGACTAATTCCTGAGCATAGATAACCAAATTCCAGGGGAGGCCCCTAGTACAATGGCCACAAGTACTTGAGTGATAACGGCCTTGTCACGTTTCTGTTGAGATCTGAGTTTGCAAACCAACCATAGTATGAACACTAATCCACAGCATAGGGCTGCACCAAACAGAGCCACCCCCGATAAGTAGTGGGCACCTCATCTGGTTCACCTCAGCTGTTACCACCAAGGGCCGTAGTCAAGCTGCTCCTATAGTAGAATTTAGAATTTCCAATTGTTAGTAACTACTCTAGAAAGTTTACCCACTGTGCTTGTCTAACAATAGATTGGGGGAGGATAACTCCAGACACTGTAGACACAATGTTTGCAGCAGTAATGGCTGCTACAATAGCAGCGAAAGTGTCAAGGTCTTTTCCAGGACAGTTCAGGATCAGTCATTTTTCTTTGGAACAACCAGCAGGCAATGGAACCATTTCTGAGATCTGTACAACCAGGGCAGAGTTCCCCAGTCCACAGCAGCTTTACGCAGGTAGCATTCTTATGAAGCTACAGTCTGAAAAATGACCAGTTAAGGCAGCAAGAGTCACCAGGGAAATGAGGGAGGCAGCAACGGCTGGAGTCCAGTCTTCTCCAGCAAGCAGCAGTGCACAAAGGGTCAGAGAGCAGGCCACAGTGGGACGGGACACATGCAGCGGTAACACTGACTGAGCAATGGCAAAATCTCTGTGATGACAAAATGTGAAGGGGAATCTTCTATCTTCTTCTCAGGGCAGAGGGATGACTCCAGGGACCCGAACCACAAGAGCTGAATCTTCATGTAACCAGGATCAGCAAGTCTGAGCAACCACTCAGGCAGCTGGCACACTCTTGTAGCATCCTGTAGAAAAAACACAAACATTCCCTCTTCCCCATATAAAATATCTGGACAGGATCATGTCAATATGTGGATCTTTCTATTTCACCTAGGCAGAAGTATGCCTAGCTGTAGGGTGCCATAAACTTTGGCATCTAAATTTTAAAGTTGAAATAAAAGGAGCATTATTTAGCATACAGGGATAACTCCCCCTATTTATTTATTAAGATATAGTAAGGATATTATTTATTAAGGTAAGTCCTCGGGGCTGGGGATTTAGCTCAGTGGTAGAGCGCTTACCTAGGAAGCGCAAGGCCCTGGGTTCGATCCCCAGCTCTGAAAAAAAGAACCAAAAAAAAAAAAAAAAGTAAGTCCTCGAGGATTAAATAGAGGACACTGAGCACTTGTATCTATAAATTGACTTGTATACCAAATTATTGTCTCCAGCATTATTGTTTTGGATATATAAAGAATGAGATTTTTTGACTAATTGTTCCTATGTAAGGCCTATAATCTGTCTGGTATCATTGTCCTCCCTTGCTAAAGAGCCCAGGCAATCCAGTTTCACTTCTTAAATGGTCTATTAAGGAACAGTATTTAGTGCTCTTAACCCTAAGCCATTTCTCTAGCACCTCACAAACTTTATTTACCTAAACATAAGCATTAATTAGAAATGTCAAATCCGGGGCTGGGGATTTAGCTCAGTGGTAGAGCGCTTACCTAGGAAGCGCAAGGCCCTGGGTTCGGTCCCCAGCTCCGGAAAAAAAAAAAAAAAAGAAATGTCAAATCCTGTAAATATTGTCCAATTTCAGTCTTACTAGAAATCCCTGAGCTGGCAGGGTGAGGCTGGGAGTTGAAAGTAAGCAAATGGAGTCTTCCTCTTTTCATGAGGGTGTGTTATCAACTCCATTACCATTTTCAAAGAGCTGGGTCTATGGTTTTGTTTAGTTGTCTGAGCCAGAGCACTGAAAGGACAGTGAGTTGTCAGACATTCACACTGAAATCACTCATTGATTTTAAGTAGAAAACCTGTCTCTAATAAAGCATTAAGTAATTGAAATCAATTGTAAACCACAAGCCACACATTGGCTATCAGTATGTGAGTTGAAAGCTTGATTTTTTTAACATTTAAAAACAGTGGCTACAGCATGTAATTTTGTTTACAGGAAATACAAAAGCATGCAAAGAGTAAAATTGTCAATTTTGCCTGAAAAATTTGTATATGTAATAGGCCAAATATCAGTATTTGGTAATAACCAATTAACTGTTGTTTGGAATAAGATATGTTTCACCAGGTTTCTTTTTAAAATACTTCCATGACTCTAGTCTACAATTCTTTATTAACACAGCTGAAGCTTTATCTCCAATGTGTATAACAAAGACCTAAGTCCTCTAGTAGGGTGAGGTACTTAGCCAATTAACATATCCTTAGAAGCTTGAAATTAGCTTCAAATATTCTTTTCTGGAGTAGTGTAACAGCTACTCCCCAAATATTAAAGCTCATTTTGAGAGCAAAGGTTTATAGTAAAAATTTCCATATACATTGAAAGATTTAAGGCTCTAACTTCTTACATCGAAGAAGCAACAAAATTACATAATATAAGGCTATTAGCCATTCTTAATGATATCACTCTATGGGCTCTCTAAAATTATAAGCAGGCTCACGAAATGAAAACTCAAAATCAATCCTCTAAATCTATCTTGAAATGGCAGTTGGAGTAAGTAAACTGGCTGTAATGTTCTCACAAGTTCCAAAACCTCATCAATCCTTCGTAAATCTTGTAACAATATCTACCTGTTTGATTTTTTCTTAATTAAAAATAAGTTTGAGTTGGTCAATGTAACACTGGCAATCCTTAATCACAATCTTTAAGTTCTCTTTGTAACACCAGAGCACAACCACAAGGTCACCTGAGTTCTGAGTACATGACTAGGCAGCTGTCCTTGGGGCAGTGGAATTAGCATTAAAATACCGATAGCTTCAGGGCAAACCACAACTTTGGAAAGCAGAACTCGACCTCCAACAAACTAGTACAAAGTTTGACTGCCAATTCCTATATATGAACGCACGATGGTGTAGTCTCCAGTACCTCAACAAAGAGACATTGTCCTAAATTCTTTTAGAAGCCTGGTTTCTAGGATAAGAATTCCATAAAAATATTATCTCAATTTAGACCTGTTTCCCTGGGTTGGCTCATGCGACATGTTGTCTAGAAATGACTCCATCCAAATTACCAGCTTTATGTCAACTCTCTGTTACCAATATTATACCTTATAACCATATCCAATAACTAAAAAGGCCAACAATCTATGACCAAGGCAAGTAGAGCATATTTACACATTTAAAACAATGAGAAACAAAATTGAAGTGGCTGCACATATCTTTAATATTTAGACCAAACACCATTTTTACCTTTTTAGCTATGATTTTAAGGGAAGCACCTTGTCACCTGTTGAGTCAAATAATAAGTCAGGGATTTCTCTAAGAGAAACAGCTCTCAGTTTCAGTACCATAGAAGCTGTGAAGCTCCTGGTGCCTTAGGATCGGCAAGTATAAACATTTAGCCAGCCCCATTGGGGAGCTTACCCAGCGGACTTAGGCTTCTAGCTACAGATGTAGGCTCCAAAAGCCAATTGAAACTGCTTTTTATTCATTGTTCCCTTCTTGAAACGAGTTAAAACAAAGTCAAGGTGTGAACGACCAGCTGATAAACTTTTTACCATTTTTTCTTTTGAACATGAAACATAAAACATTTAAACAACGAGAAACAAGAAGCACAGACATAAACTGACAGACATGGGGACATCCTGGTGCACCAGGGACAGACAATAGACAAAGAGGGAAAAAACCAGATGGTGTTCACGGTGACTATCCACTCGAGTGGAGTTGATATGGACGATGGATTGTCTCAATTCCTGGACTAGTCCATCAACGTGTTGAAACCCAATTCCTATAAGATACTGAGATATGACCCGCGGATCCCGGCCCGCAGCAGCTCTCTGCTCCCAGACCCGGTGAGAGAGAGACCCAACCGCCTGGTCAGGTGGGCACTCCTGAGGCTGCAGAGTGGAAGAGACCACCAACACTGCTCACCCCTGCCCACATCCCTGGCCCAAGAGGAAACTGTATAAGGCCTCTGGGCTCCCATGGGGGAGGGCCCAGGAGCGGCAGGACACCTGCCTGAGACACCGCCGGAACCTGAAAGAAACAGACCGGATAAACAGTTCTCTGCACCCAAATCCCGTGGGAGGGAGAGCTGAACCTTCAGAGAGGCAGACAAGCCTGGGAAACCAGAAGAGACTGCTCCCTGCATACACATCTCGGACGCCAGAGGAAAAAGCCAAAGACCATCTGGAACCCTGGTGCACTGAAGCTCCCGGAAGGGGCGGCACAGGTCTTCCTGGTTGCTGCCGCTGCAGAGAGCCCCTGGGCAGCACCCCACGAGCGAACTTGAGCCTCGGGACCACAGGTAAGACCAACTTTTCTGCTGCAAGAAAGCTGCCTGGTGAACTCAAGACACAGGCCCACAGGAACAGCTGAAGACCTGTAGAGAGGAAAAACTACACGCCCGAAAGCAGAACACTCTGTCCCCATAACTGACTGAAAGAGAGGAAAACAGGTCTACAGCACTCCTGACACACAGGCTTATAGGACAGTCTAGCCACTGTCAGAAATAGCAGAACAAAGTAACACTAGAGATAATCTGATGGCGAGAGGCAAGCGCAGGAACCCAAGCAACAGAAACCAAGACTACTTGGCATCATCGGAGCCCAATTCTCCCGCCAAAACAAACATGGAATATCCAAACACAGCAGAAAAGCAAGATCTAGTTTCAAAATCATATTTGATCATGATGCTGGAGGACTTCAAGAAAGATGTGAAGAACTCCCTTAGGGAAACACAGGAAAACATTAATAAACAAGTAGAAGCCTACAGAGAGGAATCGCAAAAATCCCTGAAAGAATTCCAGGAAAACACAATCAAACAGTTGAAGGAATTAAAAATGGAAATAGAAGCAATCAAGAAAGAACACATGGAAACAACCCTGGATATAGAAAACCAAAAGAAGAGACAAGGAGCTGTAGATACAAGCGTCACCAACAGAATACAAGAGATGGAAGAGAGAATCTCAGGAGCAGAAGATTCCATAGAAATCATTGACTCAACTGTCAAAGATAATGTAAAGCGGAAAAAGCTACTGGTCCAAAACATACAGGAAATCCAGGACTCAATGAGAAGATCAAACCTAAGGATAATAGGCATAGAAGAGAGTGAAGACTCCCAGCTCAAAGGACCAGTAAATATCTTCAACAAAATCATAGAAGAAAACTTCCCTAACCTAAAAAAAGAGATACCCATAGACATACAAGAAGCCTACAGAACTCCAAATAGATTGGACCAGAAAAGAAACACCTCCCGTCACATAATTGTCAAAACACCAAACGCACAAAATGAAGAAAGAATATTAAAAGCAGTAAGGGAAAAAGGTCAAGTAACATATAAAGGCAGACCTATCAGAATCACACCAGACTTCTCGCCAGAAACTATGAAGGCCAGAAGATCCTGGACTGATGTCATACAGACCCTAAGAGAACACAAATGCCAGCCCAGGTTACTGTATCCAGCAAAACTCTCAATTAACATTGATGGAGAAACCAAGATATTCCATGACAAAACCAAATTTACACAATATCTTTCTACAAATCCAGCACTAAAAGGATAATAAATGGTAAAGCCCAACATAAGGAGGCAAGCTATAACCTAGAAGAAGCAAGAAACTAATCGTCTTGGCAACAAAACAAAGAGAATGAAAGCACACAAACATAACCTCACATCCAAATATGAATATAAAGGGAAACAATAATCACTATTCCTTAATATCTCTCAATATCAATGGCCTCAACTCCCCAATAAAAAGACATAGATTAACAAACTGGATACGCAACGAGGACCCTGCATTCTGCTGCCTACAGGAAACACACCTCAGAGACAAAGACAGACACTACCTCAGAGTGAAAGGCTGGAAAACAACTTTCCAAGCAAATGGTCAGAAGAAGCAAGCTGGAGTAGCCATTCTAATATCAAATAAAATCAATTTCCAACTAAAAGTCATCAAAAAAGATAAGGAAGGACACTTCATATTCATCAAAGGAAAAATCCACCAAGATGAACTCTCAATCCTAAATATCTATGCCCCAAATACAAGGGCACCTACATACGTAAAAGAAACCTTACTAAAGCTCAAAACACACATTGCACCTCACACAATAATAGTGGGAGATTTCAACACCCCACTCTCATCAATGGACAGATCATGGAAACAGAAATTAAACAGTGATGTCGACAGACTAAGAGAAGTCATGAGCCAAATGGACTTAACAGATATTTATAGAACATTCTATCCTAAAGCAAAAGGATATACCTTCTTCTCAGCTCCTCATGGTACTTTCTCCAAAATTGACCATATACTTGGTCAAAAAACGGGCCTCAACAGGTACAGAAAGATAGAAATAATCCCATGCGTGCTATCGGACCACCACAGCCTAAAACTGGTCTTCAATAACAATAAGGGAAGAATGCCCACATATACGTGGAAATTGAACAATGCTCTACTCAATGATAACCTAGTCAAGGAAGAAATAATGAAAGAAATTAAAAACTTTTTAGAATTTAATGAAAATGAAGATACAACATACTCAAACTTATGGGAAGCAATGAAAGCTGTGCTAAGAGGAAAACTCATAGCGCTGAGTGCCTGCAGAAAGAAACAGGAAAGAGCATATGTCAGCAGCTTGACAGCACACCTAAAAGCTCTAGAACAAAAAGAAGCAAATACACCCAGGAGGAGTAGAAGGCAGGAAATAATCAAACTCAGAGCTGAAATCAACCAAGTAGAAACAAAAAGGACCATAGAAAGAATCAACAGAACCAAAAGTTGGTTCTTTGAGAAAATCAAAAAGATAGATAAACCCTTAGCCAGACTAAGGAGAGGACACAGAGAGCGCGTCCAAATTAACAAAATCAGAAATGAAAAGGGAGACATGACAACAGATTCAGAGGAAATTCAAAAAATCATCAGATCTTACTATAAAAACCTATATTCAACAAAACTTGAAAATCTCCAGGAAATGGACAATTTCCTAGACAGATACCAGGTTAAATCAAAGTTAAATCAGGAACAGATAAACCAGTTAAACAACCCCATAACTGCTAAGGAAATAGAAGCAGTCATTAAAGGTCTCCCAACCAAAAAGAGCCCAGGTCCAGACGGGTTTAGTGCAGAATTCTATCAAACCTTCATAGAAGACCTCATACCAATATTATCCAAACTATTCCACAAAATTGAAACAGATGGAGCCCTAGCAAATTCCTTCTACAAAGCCACAATTACTCTTATACCTAAACCACACAAAGACACAACAAAGAAAGAGAACTTCAGACCAATTTCCCTTATGAATATCGGCGCAAAAATACTCAATAAAATTCTGGCAAACCGAATTCAAGAGCACATCAAAACAATCATCCACCATGATCAAGTAGGCTTAATCCCAGGCATGCAGGGATGGTTTAATATACGGAAAACCATCAACATGATCCATTATATAAACAAACTGAAAGAACAGAACCACATGATCATTTCATTAGATGCTGAGAAAGCATTTGACAAAATTCAACACCCCTTCATGATAAAAGTCCTGGAAAGAATAGGAATTCAAGGCCATACCTAAACATAGTAAAAGCCATATACAGCAAACCAGTTGCTAACATTAAACCTAATGGAGAGAAACTTGAAGCAATCCCACTAAAATCAGGGACTAGACAAGGCTGCCCACTCTCTCCCTACTTATTCAATATAGTTCTTGAAGTTCTAGCCAGAGCAATCAGACAACAAAAGGAGATCAAGGGGATACAGATCGGAAAAGAAGAGGTCAAAATATCACTATTTGCAGATGACATGATAGTATATTTAAGTGATCCCAAAAGTTCCACCAGAGAACTACTAAAACTGATAAACAACTTCAGCGAAGTGGCTGGGTATAAAATTAACTCAAATAAATCAGTTGCCTTCCTCTATACAAAAGAGAAACAAGCCGAGAAAGAAATTAGGGAAACGACACCCTTCATAAGAGACCCAAATAATATAAAGTACCTCGGTGTGACTTTAACCAAGCAAGTAAAAGATCTGTACAATAAGAACTTCAAGACACTGAGGAAAGAAATTGAAGAAGACCTCAGAAGATGGAAAGATCTCCCATGCTCATGGATTGGCAGGATTAATATAGTAAAAATGGCCATTTTACCAAAAGCAATCTACAGATTCAATGCAATCCCCATCAAAATACCAATCCAATTCTTCAAAGAGTTAGACAGAACAATTTGCAAATTCATCTGGAATAACAAAAAACCCAGGATAGCTAAAGCTATCCTCAACAATAAAAGGACTTCAGGGGGAATCACTATCCCTGAACTCAAGCAGTATTACAGAGCAATAGTGATAAAAACTGCATGGTATTGGTACAGAGACAGACAGATAGACCAATGGAATAGAATTGAAGACCCAGAAATGAACCCACACACCTATGGTCACTTGATTTTTGACAAAGGAGCCAAAACCATCAAATGGAAAAAAGATAGCATTTTCAGCAAATGGTGCTGGTTCAACTGGAGGTCAACATGTAGAAGAATGCAGATCGATCCATGCTTATCACCCTGTACAAAGCTTAAGTCCAAGTGGATCAAGGACCTCCACATCAAACCAGACACACTCAAACTAATAGAAGAAAAACTAGGGAAGCATCTGGAACACATGGGCACTGGAAAAAATTTCCTGAACAAAACACCAATGGCTTATGCTCTAAGATCAAGAATCAACAAATGGGATCTCATAAAACTGCAAAGCTTCTGTAAGGCAAAGGCACTGTGGTTAGGACAAAATGGCAACCAACAGATTGGGAAAAGATCTTTACCAATCCTACAACAGATAGAGGCCTTATATCCAAAATATACAAAGAACTCAAGAAGTTAGGCCGCAGGGAAACAAATAACCCTATTAAAAAAATGGGGTTCAGAGCTAAACAAAGAATTCACAGCTGAGGAATGCCGAATGGCTGAGAAACACCTAAAGAAATGTTCAACATCTTTAGTCATAAGGGAAATGCAAATCAAAACAACCCTGAGATTTTACCTCACACCAGTGCGATTGGCTAAGATCAAAAACTCAGGTGACAGCAGATGCTGGCGAGGATGTGGAGAAAGAGGAACACTCCTCCATTGTTGGTGGGATTGCAGACTGGTAAAACCATTCTGGAAATCAGTCTGGAGGTTCCTCAGAAAATGGACATTGAACTGCCTGAGGATCCAGCTATACCTCTCTTGGGCATATACCCAAAAGATGCCTCAACATATAAAAGAGACACGTGCTCCACTATGTTCATCGCAGCCTTATTTATAATAGCCAGAAAATGGAAAGAACCCAGATGCCCTTCAACAGAGGAATGGATACAGAAAATGTGGTACATCTACACAATGGAATATTACTCAGCTATCAAAAACAACGACTTTATGAAATTCGTAGGCAAATGGTTGGAACTGGAAAATATCATCCTGAGTGAGCTAACCCAATCACAGAAAGACATACATGGTATGCACTCATTGATAAGTGGCTATTAGCCCAAATGCTTGAATTACCCTAGATCCCTAGAACAAACGAAACTCAAGATGGATGATCAAAATGGGAATGCTTCACTCCTTCTTTAAATGAGGAAAAAGAATATCCTTGGCAGGGAAGGGAGAGGCAAAGATTAAAACAGAGACTGAAGGAACACCCATTCAGAGCCTGCCCCACATGTGGCCCATACATATACAGCCACCCAATTAGACAAGATGGTAAAGCAAAGAAGTGCAGACTGACAGGAGCCGGATGTACATCGCTCCTGAGAGACACAGCCAGAATACAGCAAATACAGAGGCGAATGCCAGCAGCAAACCACTGAACTGAGAATAGGTCCCCTATTGAAGGAATCAGAAAAAGAACTGGAAGAGCTTGAAGGGGCTCCAAAAGTACAACAATGCCAAGCTAGTAGAGCTTCCAGGGACTAAGCCACTACCTAAAGACTATACATGGACTGACCCTGGACTCTGACCCCATAGGTAGCAATGAATATCCTAGTAAGAGCACCAGTGGAAGGGGAAGCCCTGGGTCCTGCTAAGACTGAACCCCCAGTGAACTAGTCTATGGGGGGAGGGCGGCAATGGGGGGAGGGGTGGGAGGGGAACACCCATAAGGAAGGGGAGGGGGGGAGGGGTTGTTTGCCCGGAAACCGGGAAAGGGAATAACACTCGAAATGTATATAAGAAATACTCAAGTTAATAAAAAAAAAAAAGATACTGAGATATATTACGAGATATCTGAGCAGCACAACTGACATTCGCCAATGGTATGGAAGTGAAACACAGTCCTCAATATTTTTATTCACAACCCAATTACATTAACTCCATCAAGCTGTGCATGGGCATTGAGATGTCCTTTTGTTTGATTCTCCTGAATAAATTTTCAGGCGGTCTGCCTCTATCAAGCCTAATCAGTATGACTCTGCAAATCTTATAGAGCCTGATCACACCTTTTACCAGCACAAAGACAAAATTTTTCTCCCAAAGTACTGTGTTCCTTTTATCTCCTTTTCTTTTTGTTTTTTCTTTAGAGAACTTTTCTCCCTCCGACATACTTTCTCGTTGTTCTGTAAGGACCCTCTGACCTGTCCAAACGGCTGTAACGACTTTCCACACAAAGAAAAAAATGAACAAAATTACCAGCCTTGTCCACGAAGGATCCATAACTTTTGGTTTCTTCACAGTGGCTCTCCACTTAGGCCCATATCTTTCTTCTTCATAGCAAGCTGCCTCATCTAAATCCTCTTCTTCAGAGGGGCTAAGCTCGTCTGTTTCTGGACTATCAAGCCCCAAAGCCTCTAACTCCTTTACCGGATAAAGGCTTTTCCTTTACGGGGCTTTCTCCTCCTTTCCCTGTTTCTCTCCTGGGGCGTCCTTTCCCCTATCTCTCGCTTCCTCAGATCTAAAGTCCTTGGAAGGGCCTTTTTTCTTATATGCACCTTTTCTCTTTGAGCTCTTTAATCTTTCATCCTGCACTGTTTCTGACATGCTGTATCAAGACCAAACATGCCTCTCAGAGCTTACCTTTTGACCTGCAGTTCTGGACCCTCTCCGCGAGCGGAGGCTCTCCTCGGCGCCGGCGATGGTGTGGCATTTGCTCCGGGTTTCGGCACCAAATGTCACGCGCCCAACCTCTCGCCAGCAAGAACGACGCGCGGACGTGAGGATCCTTCTGCAGCAAAGCGTTTATTACATCTTGAAGAGGAGAGACCTGAGCCCCAGAATGGCGCTGCTTATATACACCCTAGCGCGGCGCATCCACACCTGATTGGTCGCTTACCCATGATCTCATTAGGCATGCCCCGGAGTGGGCAAAGACCTGGCAAGAAGGCACTCTTGCACATGCGCACACAGTTAACTTCCTGAAAGGAAGTCGGCTGGCGCGGCAGAGGCCAGCGCCATCTTGTAATGGCGGGAGCCATCCTGGCCTTCCACGTAGGGCGCAGTGGAAGCCAGCGCCATCTTGTGGTGGCGAATGTTATTGCGGCCCTCTACATTTTACTGCTTGGTTAAAGTCACAACAAGGTACTTTGTATTATTTGGGTCTATTATGAATGGTGTCCTTTCCCTAATTTCTTTCTCGGCTTGTATTTCCTTTGTGTAGAGGAAGGCTACTGATTTGCTTGAGTTAATTTTATACCCAGCCACTTTGCTGAAGGTGTTTATCAGCTTTAGTAGTTCTCTGGTGGAACTTTTGGGATCACTTAAATATACTATCATATCATCTGCAAATAGTGATATTTTGACTTCTTCTTTTCCGATCTGTATCCCCTTGATCTCCTTTTGTTGTCTGATTGCTCTGGCCAGAACTTCAAGAACTATATTGAATAAGTAGGGAGAGAGTGGGCAGCCTTGTCTAGTCCCTGATTTTAATGGGATTGCTTCAAGTTTCTCTCCATTTAGTTTAATGTTACCAACTGGTTTGCTGTATATGGCTTGTACTATGTTTAGGTATGGGCCTTGAATTCCTATTCTTTCCAGGACTTTTATCATGAAGGGGTGTTGAATTATAGCAAATGCTTTCTCAGCGTCTAATGAAATGATCATGTGGTTTTGTTCTACCAGTTTGTTTATATAATGGATCATGTTGATGGTTTTCCGTATATTAAACCATCCCTGCATGCCTGGGATGAAGCCTACTTGATCATGGTGGATGATTGTTTTGATGTGCTCTTGGATTCGGTATTCCAGGATTTTATTGAGTATTTTTGCGTCGATATTCATAAGGGAAATTGGTCTGAAGTTCTCTTTCTTTGTTGTGTCTTTGTGTGGTTTAGGTATAAGAGTAATTGTGGCTTCATAGAAGGAATTCGCTAGGGCTCCATCTGTTTCAATTTTGTGAAATAGTTTGGATAGTATTGATATGAGGTCTTCTATGAAGGTTTGATAGAATTCTGCCCTAAACCCGTCTGGACCTGGGCTCTTTTTGGTTGGGAGACCGTTAATGACTGCTTCTATTTCCTTAGGAGTTATGGGGTTGTTTAACTGGTTTATCTGTTCCTGATTTAACTTCGGTACCTGGTATCTGTCTAGGAAATTGTCCATTTCCTGGAGATTTTCAAGTTTTGTTGAATATAGGCTTTTATAGTAAGATCTGATGATTTTTTGAATTTCCTCTGAATCTGTTGTTATGTCTCCCTTTTCATTCCTGATTTTGTTAATTTGGACACACTCTCTCTGTCCTCTAGTTAGTCTGGCTAAGGGTTATCTATCTTGTTGATTTTCTCAAAGAACCAACTTTTGGTTCTGTTGATTCTTTCTATGGTCCTTTTTGTTTCTACTTGGCTGATTTCACCTCTGAGTTTGATTATTTCCTGTCTTCTACTCTTCCTGGGTGTATTTGCTTCTTTTTGTTCTACAGCTTTTAGGTGTGCTGTCAAACTGGTGACATATGCTCTCTCCTGTTTCTTTCTGCAGGCACTCAGCGCTATGAGTTTTCCTCTTAGCACAGCTTTCATTGCTTCCCATAAGTTTGGGTATGTTGTGCCTTCATTTTCATTAAATTCTAAAAAGTCTTTAATTTCTTTCTTTATTTCTTCCTTGACCAGGTTATCGTTGAGTAGAGCATTGTTCAACTTCCACGTATATGTGGGCGTTCTTCCCTTATTGTTATTGAAGACCAGCTTTAGGCCGTGGTGGTCTGATAGCACGCATGGGATTATTTCTATCTTTCTGTACCTGTTGAGGCCCGTTTTTTGACCAATTATATGGTCAGTTTTGGAGAAAGTACCATGAGGAGCTGAGAAGAAGGTATATCCTTTTGCTTTAGGATAGAATGTTCTATAAATATCTGTTAAGTCCATTTGGCTCATGACTTCTCTTAGTCTGTCTACGTCTCTGCTTAATTTCTGTTTCCCTGATCTGTCCATTGATGAGAGTGGGGTGTTGAAATCTCCTACTATTATTGTGTGAGGTGCAATGTGTGGTTTGAGCTTTAGTAAGGTTTCTTTTACATATGTAGGTGCCCTTGTATTTGGGGCATAGATATTTAGGATTGAGAGTTCATCTTGGTGGATTTTTCCTTTGATGAATATGAAGTGTCCTTCCTTATCTTTTTTGATGACTTTTAGTTGAAAATTCATTTTATTTGATATTAGAATGGCCACTCCAGCTTGCTTCTTCCGACCATTTGCTTGGAAAGTTGATTTCCAGCCTTTCACTCTGAGGTAGTGTCTGTCTTTGTCTCTGAGGTGTGTTTCCTGTAGGCAGCAGAATGCAGGGTCCTCATTGCGTATCCAGTTTGTTAATCTATGTCTTTTTATTGGGGAGTTGAGACCATTGATGTTGAGAGATATTAAGGAATAGTGATTATTGCTTCCTGTCATATTCATATTTGTATGTAAATTTATGTTTCTGTGTTTTTCTTCTCTTTGTTTTGTTGCCAAGATGTTTAGTTTCTTGCTTTTTCTAGGGTGTAGCTTGCCTCCTTCTGTTGGGCTTTACCATTTATTATCCTTTGTAGTGCTGGATTTGTAGAAAGATATTGTGTAAATTTGGTTTTGTCATGGAATATCTTGGTTTCTCCATCTATGTTAATTGAGAGTTTTGCAGGATACAGTAACCTGGGCTGGCATTTGTGTTCTCTTAGGGTCTGTATGACATCTGTCTAGGATCTTCTGGCTTTCATAGTCTCTGGCAAAAAAGTCTGATGTGATTCTTATAGGTCTGCATTTATATGTTACTTGACCTTTTTCCCTTACTGCTTTTAATATTCTTTCTTTATTTTGTGCATTTGGTGTTTTAACTATTATGTGATGGGAGGAGTTTCTTTTCTGGTCCAATCTATTTGGAGTTCTGTAGGCTTCTTGTATGCTTATGGGTATCTTTTTCTTTAGATTAGGGAAGTTTTCTTCTATGATTTTGTTGAAGATATTTACTGGTCCTTTGAGCTGGGAGTCTTCACTCTCTTCTATACCTATTGTCCTTAGGTTTGATCTTCTCATTGAGTCCTGGATTTCCTGTATGGTTTGGACCAGTAGCTTTTTCTGCTTTACATTATCTTTGACAGTTGAGTCGATGATTTCTATGGAATCTTCTGCTCCTGAGATTCTCTCTTCAATCTCTTGTATTCTGTTGGTGATGCTTGTATCTATGGCTCCTTGTCTCTTCCTTTGGTTTTCTATATCCAGGGTTGTTTCCATGTGTTCTTTCTTGATTGCTTCTATTTCCATTTTTAATTTCTTCAGTTGTTTGATTGTGTTTTCCTGGAATTCTTTCAGGGATTTTGGTGATTCCTCTCTATAGGCTTCTACTTGTTTATTAATGTTTTCCTGTGTTTCTCTAAGGGAGTTCTTCATGTCTTTCTTGAAGTCCTCCAGCATCATGATCAAATATGATTTTGAAACTAGATCTTGCTTTTCTGGTGTGTTTGGATATTCCGTGTTTGCTTTGGTGGGAGAATTGGGCTCCAATGATGCCATGTAGTCTTGGTTTCTGTTACTTGGGTTCCTGCGCTTGCCTCTTGCCATCAGATTATCTCTAGTGTTACTTTGTTCTGCTATTTCTGACATTGGCTAGACTGTCCTATAAGCCCGTGTGTCAGGAGTGCTGTAGACCTGTTTTCCTGTTTTCTTTCAGCCAGTTATGGGGACAGAGTGTTCTGCTTTCAGGCATGTAGTTTTTCCTATCTATAGGTCTTCAGCTGTTCCTGTGGGCCTGTGTCTTGAGTTCACCAGGCAGGTCGCTTGCAGCAGAAAAGTTGGTCTTACCTGTGGTCCCGAGGCTCAAGTTTGCTTGTGTGGTGTTGCTTATGAGCTTACTCCCACAAGCTTTGTGCCTCCTTAGCATCTTTTACAGGCAGAACAAATTATAGAACAAAGGTGTTGTAGTTGGGTGGATATTTACGTTTTTCTTTGATACCCTGCAAAGAACCTTTTCATGTCAAAGGCACTAGAACATGGGCTTAAGGTTTTCTCTGTGGGTATCAACTCCATGGTCTTTCATTTTAGACTAGTAGCATTTGGTTCTACACTAGTCTGTGGGCTATCTAGACTGGTTCTTGGACACCCAAACAGTGTCAGGTATGGGTTGGTCCATCTCATCTCACTTTGTAGAGAGCTACTTGCAATCTTGGTGATAGCCTGGATTGTTTGAGGAATTTCATGGACACTTTTGGCCAACAACTCAATTGGATGAAAATCAGTCTTAACACTGGAAATTTCATTTAATGACAAGAGATGGCCAGTTCTGTTTCTGTTTCCCACATTATTTGGAGACTTCATTAGAATCACCTTCATATATTTTAGGAAGTTTCTACTCCACTAGACTTCAATAGTACCCCTTAAATGACCTATCTCATCCCCTCATTCCCTTCTTCAATCCATCTGGACTTCCCCTTCTACCTGATACTACTTTCCTCATACTTTCCCAGTAAATTCTATTCTTGAGGCTCCTTTCTCTCTGATGACTCTATCTTCAATCAAGTTGACACAAAATCAGCCAATACACAGTATCTTAATCTTGCAATACTAGACTACAGAAAGGGAAATTAATTTCTGCTTTTCAAGGTCTTCTGGTCTATGGTATTTATGAGAGTAAGAGCTGATTTTTCAAAAAGAATAGGTGACTCCTAATTATATTCTGCTATACACATAGATTGGCACCTTATTCAGCCATTATCAGAGAGGCTTTCTCCTGCAGCAGATGGGAACAAATACAGAAACCCACATTCATACATTATGCAGAGAGGAAGAGAGAGACCTTGGAGTACACAGCTGTAAACGGGGCATCTTCATCTAATGACACCCTTCAGAGCTCAGGGAAGCCCACAGAAGAGGAGACAAAGCAGGAAGGCAGAGGGTACAGGGGATACCAGGAGAACAAGGCCCTCTAAAGCAACTGAGCAAATCTTGTACAAATTCAGAGACTGAAGCAACGATCACGACGTCTACATGGATCTGTACCAGGTCCTCTGTATTTATGTTACAGCTTTCAGTTAGTACTTTTAGGAGATTCCTGAATATGTGGACAAGTTTGTCTTTGATTCTTGTGCCTTCTTTTGGGGCTCTTTTATTTTTCTATTGGCTTGTCTTGTCTAACTTTGATATGATGGTTTTTATTTTATCTCATTATATTTTATTTTGTTATGTACAAAATAAATTTATCTGCTTTCTTACAAGTTTTCATACTATAATTGTCTATATTACCTCATGAATGCTGCACCACTAGGCTAGCTATTTTAGCTGATACAGTTAGGGAGTGGCACTAGGAAGAGGTGTGACCTTGTAGTGGGTGTGGCCTTGTTGGAGGAAGTGTGTCACTAGGGGGTGGACTTTGAGGGTGACTCAAGCCAGGGCCAGGAGTTGTGGTAAATTTTAGAACAATGATAACCTTTAATCCTGCGTTAGTGCCAGCACCCATGGGGCCATATGGTACTGCACGGTAGCTTTATCTCAGCAACTCCATGCTGCCCCCAAGTACTCTCTGACCCGTCGGTCTGCGGTCCGTGTCATGTTGGTCCCTAGAGTCAGTTCTGGCACTGGAGGGCCATATGAAACTGACCATAAGTTATCTCTGGTTAGTATCTCTCCCGATGGCTCTCTGCTAGCCACAAACTGTCTGGTTCCAGCTACCTGGTAAAATCAGAGCACTAGAAGTCCAGCAGCTTGACAGCACACCTGAAACCTCTAGAACAAAAAAAAGCAAATACACCCAGGAAGAGTAGAAGACAGGAAATAATCAAATTCAGAGGTGAAATCAGCCAAGTAGAAACAAAAAGGACCATAGAAAGAATCAACAGAACCAAAAGTTGGTTCTTTGAGAAAATCAAAAAGATAGATAAACCCTTAGCCAGACTAATGAGAGGACACAGAGAGTGTGTCCAAATTAACAAAATCAGAAATGAAAAGGGAGACATAGCTACAGATTCAGAGGAAATTCAAAAAATCATCAGATCTTACTATAAAAGCCTATATTCAACAAAACTTGAAAATCTCCAGGAAATGAACAATTTCCTAGACAGATACCAGGTACCGAAGTTAAATCAGGAACAGATAAACCAGTTAAACAACCCCATAACTCCTAAGGAAATAGAAGCAGTCATTAAAGGTCTTCTAACCAAAAAGAGCTCAGGTCCAGATGGGTTTAGGGCAGAATTCTATCAGACCTTCATAGAAGACCTCATACCAATACTATCCAAACTATTTCACAAAATTGAAACAGATGAAGCCCTAGCGAATTCCTTCTATGAAGCCACAATTACTCTTATACCTAAACCACACAAAGACCCAACAAAGGAAGAGAACTTCAGACCAATTTCCCTTATGAATATCGACGCAAAAATACTCAATAAAACCCTGGAATACCGAATCCAAGAGCACATCAAAACAATCATCCATCAGGATCAAGTAGGCTTCATCCCAGGCATGCAGGGATGGTTTAATATACGGAAAACCATCAACATGATCCATTATATAAACAAACTGAAACAACAAAACCACATGATCATTTCATTAGACGCTGAGAAAGCATTTGCTAAAATTCAACACCCCTGCATGATAAAAGTCCTGGAAAAAATAGGAATTCAAGGCCCATACCTAAACATAGTACAAGCCATATACAGCAAACCAGTTGGTAACATTAAACTAAATGGAGAGAAACTTGAAGCAATCCCATTAAAATCAGGGACTAGACAAGGCTGCCCACTCTCTCCCTACTTATTCAATATAGTTCTTGAAGTTCTAGCCAGAGCAATCAGACAACAAAAGGAGATCAAGGGGATACAGATCAGAAAAGAAGAAGTCAAAATATCACTGTTTGCAGATGATATGATAGTATATTTAAGTGATCCCAAAAGTTCCACCAGAGAACTACTAAAGCTGATAAACAACTTCAGCAAAGTGGCTGGGTATAAAATTAACTCAAGTAAATCAGTAGCCTTCCTCTACACAAAAGAAAAACAAGCCAAGAAAGAAATTAGGGAAACGACACCCTTCATAATAGACCCAAATAATATAAAGTACCTCGTTGTGACTTTAACCAAGCAAGTAAAAGATCTGTACAATAAGAACTTCAAGACACTGAAGAAAGAAATTGAAGAAGACCTCAGAAGATGGAAAGATCTCCCATGCTCATGGATTGGCAGGATTAATATAGTAAAAATGGCCATTTTACCAAAAGCGATCTACAGATTCAATGCAATCCCCATCAAAATACCAATCCAATTCTTCAAAGAGGTAGACAAAACAATTTGCAAATTCATCTGGAATAACAAAAAACCCAGGATAGTTAAAACTATCCTCAACAATAAAAGGACTTCAGGGGGAATCACTATCCCTGAACTCAAGCAGTATTACAGAGCAATAGTGATAAAAACTGCATGGTATTGGTACAGAGACAGACAGATAGACCAATGGAACAGAACTGAAGACCCAGAAATGAACCCACACACCTATGGGCACTTGATTTTTGACAAAGGAGCCAAAAACCATCAAATGGAAAAAAGATAGCATTTTCAGCAAATGGTGCTGGTTCAACTGGAGGTCAACATGTAGAGGAATGCAGATTGATCCATGCTTATCACCCTGTACAAAGCTTAAGTCCAAGTGGATCAAGGACCTCCACATCAAACCAGACACACTCAACTAGGGCAGCATCTCGAACACATGGGCACTGGAAAAAATTTCCTGAACAAAACACCAATGGCTTATGCTCTAAGATCAAGAATCGACAAATGGGATCTCATAAAACTGCAAAGCTTCTGTAAGGCAAAGGACACTGTGGTTAGGACAAAACGGCAACCAACAGATTGGGAAAAGATCTTTACCAATCCTACAACAGATAGAGGCCTTATATCCAAAATATACAAAGAACTCAAGAAGTTAGACCGCAGGGAGACAAATAACCCTATTAAAAATGGGGTTCAGAGCTAAACAAAGAATTCACAGCTGAGGAATGCCGAATGGCTGAGAAACACCTAAAGAAATGTTCAACATCTTTAGTCATAAGGGAAATGCAAATCAAAGCAACCCTGAGATTTCACCTCACACCAGTGAGAATGGCTAAGATCAAAAACTCAGGTGACAGCAGATGCTGGCGAGGATGTGGAGAAAGAGGAACACTCCTCCATTGTTGGTGGGATTGCAGACTGGTAAAACCATTCTGGAAATCAGTCTGGAGGTTCCTCAGAAAATTGGACATTGAACTGCCTGAGGATCCAGCTATACCTCTCTTGGGCATATCCCCAAAAGATGCCCCAACATATAAAAAAGACACATGCTCCACTATGTTCATAGCAGCCTTATTTATAATAGCCAGAAGCTGGAAAGAACCCATATACCCTTCAACAGAGGAATGGATACAGAAAATGTGGTACATCTACACAATGGAATATTACTCAGCTATCAAAAACAATGACTTTATGAAATTTGTAGGCAAATGGTTGGAACTGGAAAATATCATCCTAAGTGAGGTAACCCAATCACAGAAAAGCACACATGGTATGCACTCATTGATAAGTAGCTATTAGCCCAAATGCTTGAATTACCCTAGATGCCTAGAACAAATGAAACTCAAGACGGATGATCAAAATGTGAATGCTTCATTCCTTCTTTAAAAGGGGAACAAGAAAAAAAAAAAAAAAAGAACCAAAAAAAAAAAAATAGGGTTGGGGATTTAGCTCAGCAGTAGAGCGCTTGCCTAGCAAGCGCAAGGCCCTGGGTTCGGTCCCCAGCTCCAGAAAAAAAAAAAAAAAGAACTAAAAGGGGAACAAGAATACCCTTGGCAGGGAATAGAGAGGCAAAGATTAAAACAGACACAGAAGGAACACCCATTCAGAGCCTGCCACACATGTGGCCCATGCATATACAGTCATCCAATTAGACAAGATGGATGAAGCAAAGAAGTGCAGACCAACAGGAGCCAGATGTAGATCTCTCCTGAGAGACACAGCCAGAATACAGCAAATACAGAGCCAAATGCCAGCAGCAAACCACTGAACTGAGAATAGGACCCCCGTTGAAGGAATCAGAGAAAGGACTGAAAGAGCTTGAAGGGGCTTGAGACCCCTTATAAACAACAATGCCAAGCAAGTAGAGCTTCCAGGGACTAAGCCACTACCTAAAGACTATACATGGACAGACCCTGGACTCTGTCCTCATAGGTAGCAAGGCATATCCTAGTAAGATCACCAGTGGAAGGGGAAGCCCTGGGTCCTGCTAAGACTGAACCCCCAGTGAACGTGATTGTTGGGGGGAGGGCGGCAATGCGGGGAGGGAGGGGAGGGAACACCCATAAAGAAGGGGAGGGGGAGGGATTAGGGGGATGTTTGCCCAGAAACAGGGAAAGGGAATAACATTCGAAATGTAAATAAGAAATATTCAAGTTAATAAAAAAAAATTTTTAAAAAAAGTAAAAAAAAAAGAAATGCCCAATTTAATAAAGATGGAGGAAAAGAAAGAAAAAAAATGAAAGTGCAATTTACAAAAGAAGAGAAAGAAAAGACCCCTGTGGTTTGATTGTGTCCTCCAAATAGAAGCACACAGTGGAAACCTAATCCTGGGATGGTGGTGGGGTTGCTAAAGAAAGGCTGCTAGCCCTGAGATTGCTGCTACTTTTCAGGGAACAGAATAAAATGGATCTCTCTCTGTCTCTCTTTCTCTCTCTCTCTCTCTTTCTTTCTCTCTCTCTCCCTCCCTCCCTCCTTTCCTCCCTTCCTCCCTCCCTCCCTCCCCCCTCTCCTTCTCTCCCTGTCTTCCTTCTTCCCCCTTCCTCCTTTTCTCCCTCCCTCTTCCTCTCTCTCTCCCTCTCTCTCCCTCCCCCTCCCTTCTTCCCCCTTCCTCCTTTTCTCCCTCCCTCTCTCCTCTTGAATTCACTTCCTCTTTTCTCACTTTGCCCTTCTACCAAGACTTGAACCATGTAAGAAAGACTCTCGCCATGCATGATACCTCAAACTGTTGGATGGCTTAGCCTCTAAAAACAATGAAATAAAGAATTTCTGTTCTTTTAAATTTTCCATTCCCAGGTACTCTATTAAAGCAGCATAAATTGAGCTAAGACAAAGTAGTAATATCACGGTGATAATATATTCATTTGAAGGAAAATTCATACAGATCCAATAAGAAACTAGAATAGTTATTAATTGGGAAGTTTTACAGCTAAAATCTATCAGCTGTAAAAATGAGCATCAGAGTTACATCTAAAATGAAAATTTAAATCCATTTAAAATTTAGAAATCAATAAACAGTATTTTACTTAATGTTACAAAGTAACTACCAGGGAGAATTAAGCATAGCATGAGTAAGGCTAGAAGCTGGGGTTGGGGGAGAAAAGAAACAATGCTGTTCATATCAAAGCTATTCTCTACCATATTCAACTGCTATCCTGATGGATAATTACTTCTTAATGTGAGAGAACAGTATTCTTAGAAGAAAGCCTAAGAAATCAAGGCAAAGCAACCTCTTCTCCACACACATTACTTTAAAAAAATGTATCAATAAGTGTTTTCATCAGTTTGTCTAAGACAGGGTCTCACTATGTAGGCCATGCTGGCCTTAAACTGACATAAACCAACATGCCTCTACCTCCCAATCCCACGATGTTTACCACAGACGATTAGTCTGACACAGTTTTAAGCAATAGAAAGTCTTTGTTAGCCCAACAGCAACTTCACTGGGTGTTCAGGATCCCATTGTAGCTGGAACCTTTCTCAGGGTGAGCTTGTAAACACCAAATCACATAGCCTGGGTTGACCCTCTTCAGTTAGCAAGAAGCAAAACTACAAAAGCCAAAAACCAAACGCAGTACACTTAGAGATTTTCCCAGAACCTTGGACTTTGATGGATTAGGATTTGGTTTTGTTTTTTGGTTGTTTGGTTGTTTGTTTGTTTGTTCGGTTGGTTGGTTGATTGGTTGGTTGGTTGATTGGTTGGTTGGTTGGTTGGTTGGTTGGTTGGTTGGTTGGTTGGTTGTTTGGTTGGTTGGTTTGGGAGAAGATTATGTTACCTACCTGCTCAATTTTATGGCCTGGATAATACTTCCATCCAGGAGTCAGCTGTGCTAAGGTATGGGGGCCTATTATACCAACTTCTGGAATTACAGAACTGTGTCAGCATGTCAGGGCTCTGCTCATAATTTTGGACTAAAGCTCATAATATATGGACTGTATTTCATAGAATCTCTTGCCTGAGCTGAATTTTGATGTCAGTCCCTGTCCTGTTTCTGAGGGTAGGCATTGCAGGGGGTGAGTCTGGTACTGCTATGTATTCAAATGCTAAATACTGTACCCAAGACCTGGCTACCTAATGGTGAGTGTATTCTCAGGCACACCAGCTTTTCTTGTATTAACCTTGCCCCTAAATTAACCTTGATTAGCTTAATAAAGAAGTCTACAGCCTGGACTGAGCAAGGATTCCTGGGCTTGGGGTCTCAGCCAGGGGACCAGAGAAGAGCAAGGAGGAAGAAGAAGGAAGTTGCCATAGGATAGCTAGATTGTAAGCACATGGCCAAGGGAGTTGGCGTGGTGGAGTAGGAGTGGCCCAGGGAGAACATGACAAGTGATATCTCAGGGATAAGTAGACAAAATAGCATAGTGGATTTATATCTGCCCAGCTCTTGTGCTTTTAAGTTTACTATAAATCTAAAGGTCTCTATGTCTTTTATTCAGGAACTAAATGGTCTGAAGTGGGGTAGAAATCCCAAATAGATATTTAACAATGAGGAGCAATGAAGAGGTATAACAACCCCCAAAATAATAATAAGCACAGCAAAGCATGATCTTCAGAAGCAAAAGAGGACGTTTATTATTTCACAGTCCAAAATTGGTCATCAATACTAATTGGACATCTGGTGGTAGCATTCTGGTGGATGTCACTTCTGAAGCACAAATAAGAGAGGCAGGCAGTCTGACACAGTGGGGTTCCTATTAATGGTTTACTATGTAGAGAGTGATCTCTTTAAGCTCAATAAGACCAATGTTAACGATTGCTTCTTAAAGCAGTACTCCTAAAACCTAATTACTTCCCACTAAACCCACCTCTTACAGGTGCCATCACTTTGTATATCACCACACCGGGACCAAGATTCCAAGAAGAGATCTTTGTCCAAAGCACCACTGTCAGGTGTCTTCACTGCTCCTGTCTCCTCTGGAGAACCTGCAGAGAGCATGCTCAAGATGTCTACTGTGTTCCTAGCTCTTGAGGTCAGCAGGCTCCATTCTACATGAGGGGATGCTTACCACTTCCTCTCCTTAGTCCCTTTTCCCTAGTTTACTTCAGGATCTGGACTTTTACCTTGTTTTATCTAATGGCCTTCTATAGTCTGCTTCTAACTTTCACCTTCTGTAAACCGCCTCTAAACTTTCCACTTTGTTAGAAAGAGAGAGTGGTGGAAGAGGCAGAGGATGGGGAGGGAGAAACCCTGCATAAGCTAAATATGGCTTCCTGCAGGTTTTAGCTGGGTCAGGAACTTATTTGTAGAGAGATATACATATAATCTTATGCCAATACAGGATGACTTTTCTGCTTCTAAAAACCCATCCACTTACATCTACCAATAATAATAATAGCAGTAATAATAATAATAATAATAATAATAATAATAATAATAATATCACAGTTGGAAAATAAAGTCTAGAGAGAGGAAACAGAAATTAGTACTGTATGACCTGAGTATGGCATCCAGAAACTGAAAATATCAGTAAAGAGAGAGGTGGGAGGCAGGGAATTCTGAAGAAAGAATTCACCACGTTTCCTAAAATTTCAAAAGTGTTATAAAATAGGCCAACGTTCTCTTAAAAAGTTCAAGTCTACCCATATGTCGTTATTCAGTTTAAAAGTTGATAATTTCTTCATTCACTTCCAAGAACTTATCTCTAGCCAAAGGCTAAGACTTGCAGCTTAAGTCAAAGGGTAATTCTAAGCATCTAAAGGTTCTTTAATATTTTTTTCAAATTGTAAGCTTGGCATTTATTTCTATTAGAACAACTCTCATGAAGACATATTTCTAATTATCAATAAATATACTTATTTCTATGAAAAATAGTCACATTAACATTCAACCCAACATTCCTGTTTAGTGTCATGTGATTTTACACTTACGATAAGAACCAACTTATTTTTTAATTAAAAAAAAAAGAGATCTGAACTTTATCTCGAAGATTGTTTTTTATACAGGTGTTCCCTGATGGTTGCAATGGATCAGAAGACACAAAATATGTTGTCCTGTGCCCAGAGTTGTTGATTCCCAGTATAACCATTCTCAGTCACTTTCTTCCCGTGTATCTACTTTTCTCACACACATGCTGTAGACAGTAATAATAATAAGTACCCATCTCATCAGTCCTCTTGCTTTGATGGCAAACGTTCTCCAGTGAGAAAACTACAGTAGTTTGGAACCTCTAAACAACCTACAGATCCTTACCCCCTTATTACGAAAGTGCTAGCATTTCCTGAAGTAATTTTAAATGTCCTCTTTTGGAAAGATAAACTCTATTTTTACCTAAGAACAGTAATTAATAACAATACTTCATTTTTCACCTAACTCTGCATTACTTAATCTATTTTATGAACCACACTTCCCCTGTCTCTGAAAAATCAATTTTCCTCTCAAGGATGGAGGACTTTGTCATCCCACCAGCACAAACAGGTTCTATTTCAGTGATGGAAACACCACAGTTTTATTTACAGTCTTTAAACAGGTGTTTAATTCTCCAATGTAATGAATTTGGAGGAGGGAACTCCTATGTGGATGTATATCTAGTTTGCCCTTTGTTTTTACATTTATTCTTTGCTGCTTGTGTTAATTTATCAGCTATCTAATATATTTTATAATATTCTTATTATGGTTTATTTTGTTTCAACATGGTCATAGAGGGGCTCCAATAGTAAAGTGCCAGAGAGTGAGTGTTTATTACATCTAAATTCATTTCTCACCATTCGGGGGTATGGGGGCGGAGGGGACTCAAGATCAAAGTACCAGGGGAATAATGTAGTTAGGTATTCCTCACCTCCTCATGAGTCACAGAGGGTGGCTTCTTGCTGTCCTCTTACCTGATATTGGGGGCTGAGTGGTCTCTCAAGCCTTTCATATGACAGTGCAAATTATTTCTTAAGGGCTTTGTCCTTAAGACCTAGATACCTCCCAACATTGTCACTGTGAGGGCTGGAGGTTAAACAACTGAATTTGGAGAGACCATAAATTTTCAGACCACAGTGAAGTATTTAAGTTCTACTTTACAATTTTAATACAGTAACAAAATGAAAGATATGGCAGAATATTTACATACAAAGATGCAGTGGAAATGGCACAGACACCAAACTGTATTCTTCGAAATGGTTAACATGAAACATTTTTTGGTATGGGCTTTGCTACCATTATATAGATGATAGATAGATAGATAGATAGATAGATAGATAGATAGATAGATAGATGCATACATACATACATACATACAGATAGGTATGTAGATGCATAGAGATAGAAAGATAATAGATGGATAGAAGAGAGATAGATAATAAGTAGATAGATGGATAGAAAGATAGATGATAGATGAATGAGAGATATAGATGATAAATAGAAAAAAATAAATAATAGATATATAGATGATAGGTAGGTGATGATAGATGACAGGTAGGTGATGGACTATAGATAGGTAGATGATAGATACATGATAGATATAGATGAAAACTGGAAAATAGATAAATAATAGGTATATAGATGATAGAAAGATAGATGATAGATAGATGACAGATAAATAAATAGATGATAGATAGATAGATAGATAGATAGATAGATAGATAGATAGATAGATAGATAGATAGATAGATAGATTCTACATCCATACCCAAAGGCATAGAGAGATCATGAGTGAGTGAAAATCTCAATCTGAGGTCACCGAGTTCTTCCTTTAACAGTTTGTCACTAAGTACTATGAAACCTAGAAAGGAACTACTGATGTCCCTGAAAGTCACAATGTCCCTGTTGTCGAATGCGACTTAATTTGAGCAAAACTACAACCCCAAATCTCTCATCCACTTCACTCTGGATTAAAACTAAAAACATCCACACTACAAATATAAAATTCATCTTTTAGGCTCGCCTTAGCAGAGGCATGAGGTCCTTTCTCTTACACGTGACGTTTGAGCAACGGTCTCCATTGTGAAGCTGAGCGCTACTCTGCTTCACTCTGTTGCCAACATCGTATTGCTTTGCTTTGCTGTCCTGTCCAGCTCGCAGGCTTCACGAGAGAGACGAGAGACGAAACCGATGCAGATGCTGCAGACGGATGTGTCATTATAGCTTTGTGCCACCAGAAGGAGCTCTTAACCACACTACAGGGAATGATTAGCCCTGCTGGCAGAGTGGGGAAAGGATATATTGCCTACAGATGGAGAGTTTAAACCACATTAAAACTTAATAAAGAATTGCAGAGTGGCTGAGGGAGTTCTAGCACTAAAAAATCTTCCAAAGACAAAACACAACACGAATGCCTAAGGCATTCTGTGAGGGCTGTGTTTTTGTTTTGTTTTGTTTTGTTTTTGTTTTGTTTTGTTTTAAGAGAAAAAGTACACAAGAAATATTGATTGAATCAGTGAAGCTAAACAAGCCACGGGATTTTAAATAGAATGAATTTACACGGAGTTTCTCAACCCTTCCATCTGCCAAAAACTTCTTCCAGTGGCATAGTCTTTCCTGTGTGAGCACCAGAGTCTCCTCTGATCAAGTTCTGATGCCTCGAACTCTTACGACTTGCACTTTACATTAAAAACTTTAATTTTCTCCTAAGATTCTCAGCGCTGGTAATTAATGCTCCATTTCTACCCCATTGTAATGTCTTATTATCAGCGAGATTGAGCTTAAAATGGCATAACCCTTTAATATACATCATTGTCTACTAGGAAGGCTACGTGGTGAGGATTAAAATGATAATAGTTCCCAACTATGGGCAGGAGGCCTGGTGTATGGAGTGCAGTTTAAAGTCAACAGAATATTGCACTGAGGACCCTGCCAGCACCATGGGCACATATGATAGGATGATACGAATAACAAAATAACAGCCAGAACTATAAAAATAATAGTAAACTCCACCTTGGGCTGTTTCCACTGCCACAACTAAGCAGCACACACTCAGAACAACAGAACCCTATTTTCACCGAATATCAGAGCTACAGTCTGAGATCTAGCTTCAGCAGGCTATTTCTTCTGAGAGCTGACCTTGGATTCTAAATGGCTGCCGTCTTCCTGCATCTTTCCTTTGCTGTGTTCTTATCTTAGCCCCATCTTAGAAGAACACAGGTTGTATGGGTTTAGGGTGTAACTAAATGACCTCATCCTATCAATCAATTCCCTATAGGGAATACGGTCACATTTTGGGATGCTGTGAGTTGCAGCTTCAAATTACGCATTATCAGGGGACACAATTCAGTCCCTTACACTCCCCTCTGTCCCAGCGCTATTCTGCAGTGCCAAAAAATGTCTAGGAGGCAGCTGGTAGAGTCTGGGAAGTAGAGTATCACAGTCCGGCTGCTCACCAAATAGGGAAGAAGTTTAAGTAAAGACGCAAGAAAAAAAAAGCAAGTGACTATAAATACTAAAATTAAGAACAAAATGAGAGACGTTTTCTGATAATGAAAGAGACTAAAAGTAAAATAAATTTAAGAAGCGAAATAAAAGTAAGTATACTTTAAAAAAAAACAACCAATATGCTAACGAGTCGAATACTGTCAAATGTAGAGGAAGGAAAAGGGACACAAGGGAAACTTAAAAACAGAAAGAAATATTGGAAAAGCAAAAATATTGCACAATAATGGAAAATGTATACGCAAAGTCAGATGATTGCCTGAAGAATAACTATTTAAATGTAAGAGGTAAAAATACTGTTGAAAGTGTAGAAAGGGGAAGAGATCCCAACGAAAAACAAAATGACGGTTTATTTCTGGTTCCTGAAAGCTGAAAACTACCAGTTATGTGCCCAGAACTTGGGGAGAGGGAGTTGACCCTGGGAATGTCTTTCCCATTGTCTGAGCTGTTGTGTCTATGTGGGACAAATCGGCCAGAGCTGCCTTCACCTTGGTATGTGCATAGCGACATCTTCTGGTCACGCTTTTCATTGCAGTCTGTGGGCAGAGTAGGCTCTGTCACTCTTCCCAGACTCCTGGGAGAGCTGGTGTTTCCTGGGGTGCTTTGTGGTTGTGAGGAGCAGCTACAGCGCCGAGATCTGTACTTTGAAAACCTCGGGGGTGCTAATCATCCTGCTAGATGGACGCTGCCCCGAAAGGTCCGGAGTTGTCATACGGTAGCGGGCAATGCGCGTGGCTGCAGCAATTAAGTGTCACATCTGCTGATCTCAAACTCTGAACTGGTGTTGGGGACACAGAGGTCCCTGTACTCACAGAAAAACGTTAAGGAAAATCAGAAATACTAAACAAACAGGAGCCTTTTCTCAATAGTGGAGATAAAATACCCGATTTCCTGTCCAGAAATCTGGGTATGGATTTTATTAATGTCCTGGTGGCTTTTTTTTTTTTTAACTACCTGTGGCAATAGACGCAAACCTCATCCAAATTCCCCAAAATGATCATCCCAGTCTCTTCCCTCCAGAGGTCATTGCTCGTCTTTAGAGTGATGTCACAAGTACTTTATGACCACCGACCTCTATGGTATGGATCAGAGACTGCACTAAATTCTAGGGGTTTTAGCTGTAGAACCCACGCTCATGGTCACGTGTACTTTGCAAAGGAGTTTCTATGTAGTCACACCTTAAGCTTTATTGTGCACTTGGAATTGGACTGATTGTTGCCTGAAAAGCCTTTCCTCAAATCATACTGTTTTAACTATGCTGATAATGAACTTCCGGCATTAGACTCCCAGGAGGTTGATCCAGTCTGACGAAGTCACTGCACCCCATGTTTTTATTCCTATCTCTTCCTGGGGCTCGCTTCCCTGCCTGTATACATGCCGGGACCCCCTCAAGCTGCCACACTGCACCTCTGCGGGTGAGAAGAACAGGGCCAACCTGACCTTCCTAACTGGAGCCAGCCTTTGCCACCTACACCATTTACCTTCGTAGTGCCTACCCTCCCCCTCCACAACTCCCTGGCTGGGCCTTCCCTCTCACGTGGGGGCTCCAGCTGACCACACTGGGGCTACTCATCCCTAGCATGTTCCCTGATGTCAGTCCTCTGGAGTAGCTCGTCTTTTAGCAGGAGTCGCTGTAAAGATGGTGTTCATCATGGAATGAGGTAACTCATCCTACAGCAATGTCATTCTCTCAGGGCTGATTGTTTGCCTCCGGCTCCCTTACCTGCCCGTGAAAGTTGTCTAAAGAAGCGGAATACGCAGCTTTCACCCTGCCTACCTTCCCAGAGTGCTCTCTGCCCTCCCAGGTGCCTGCAGTTCTGCTTCCTCCTCTGTTTGGTTTTGAGAGACCAAATCTTTTGGGTTCAGACTCCATCTTAGGGAACCTGAGCTAAGGTTGGACTCAAGCTAACTAACAGGCTGGGCTAACCCCAAACAAAGCCCAACAAATCTGCACACCCCCATTTTTCAAGCCCACCCCTGACACTTCACTTCCTAACAACCACCGATCAGGAGGAAAGTAGAAGTTAAGTTTATGGTTTGATTCCCAGCACCAGCCAATTATGTTAAAGGCTATAATGGCCCCACAATCAGATGTGTACCAGGGTAGATACTCATTTCTTGCCTCTATAAATGTTTGCCTAAAACCAGGCTCAAGGCTTCATCTTCTTGCTGTGTCAGAACTGGTGGGGAGCCCAAACTCGAGCTTGAATAAAGAAACCCTAACGTGACTGCATCAGAATCAGCTCCTTGGTCATCTTTAGGGTCCATGAATGTTTTGGCACAACAGTCTCTACTTCGTTCATGATCCTCTCACTTTAGACATGATTTCAAGAGCTCTTCCCCCTTTTCAATGTGGAATACAGCATTCTCCTTTTTTGTCTTTCCACCTCACAGAGGAAGCCTTGAGACCACCATCTTTTTAAAAGGAATACAATTTATTCAGGAAACAATACATTTTACAATTATAACATCCATTTTTTAAAAAAGCAGGTTTCCTAGTGTTTCCAAAAACTCTTGGCATGTAACTCTTCCAACTATATCCTGTAGGAACATCCAGCGGAAAACATGAGGGAAAATTCCGGCCTCAGAAAGCATACAGCACCTTGTGGATTCACATGTGTACTGCCCACTTAAGGAGTTACTTTGCATTGAAAATATGTATTCAAAATATATATTGATGCATAGGATATATGTGAATTCACTAGCACTCATTGATAAGTGGCTATTAGCCCAAATGCTTGAATTACCCTAGATGCCTAGAACAAATGAAACTCAAGACGGATGATCAAAATGTGAATGCTTCACTCCTTCTTTAAAAGGGGAACAAGAATACCCTTGGCAGGGAATAGAGAGGCAAAGATTAAAACAGACACAGAAGGAACACCCATTCAGAGCCTGCCCCACATGTGGCCCATACATATACAGCCATCCAATTAGGCAAGATGGATGAAGCAAAGAAGTGCAGGCCGACAGGAGCCGGATGTAGATCTCTCCTGAGAGACACAGCCAGAATACAGCAAACACAGAGGCAAATGCCAGCAGCAAACCACTGAACTGAGAATAGGACCGCCATTGAAGGATTCAGAGAAAGAACTGGAAGAGCTTGAAGGGGCTCGAGACCCCATATGTACAACAATGCCAAGCAACCAGAGCTTCCAGGGACTAAGCCACTACCTAAAGACTATACATGGACTGACCCTGGACTCTGACCTCATAGGTAGCAATGAATATCCTAGTAAGAGCACCAGTGGAAGGGGAAGCCCTGGGTCCTGCTAAGACTGAACCCCCAGTGAACTAGACTGTTGGGGGGAGGGCGGCAATGTGGGGAGGATG